>NW_011494863.1:7649631-7659077 GCF_000754665.1 Bison bison bison
TAACATCATTCCTTCCAAAGAAATCCCAGGGCTGATCTCCTTGCAGTCCAAGGGACTCTCAAGAGTCTTCTCCAACACCACAGTTCAAAAGCATCAATTCTTCGGCGCTCAGCCTTCTTCACAGTCCAACTCTCACATCCATACATGACCACTGGAAATACCATAGCCTTGACTAGACGGACCTTTGTTGGCAAAGTAATGTCTCTGCTTTTCAATATGCTATCTAGGTTGGGCATAACTTTTCTTCCAAGGAGTAAGAGTCTTTCAATTTCATGGCTGCAGTCACCATCTGCAGTGATTTTGGAGCCCAAAAAAATAAATTCTGACACCGTTTCCACTGTTTCCCCCTCTATTTCCCATGATGTATGTGTTAATACATATTTGTCTTTCTGACTTAGTTTACTCTGTATAAAAGGCTCTAGATGTATCTACCTTATTAGAACTGAGTCAAATGCACTCTTTTTATGGCAGAGTAATATTCCATTGTGTATATGTACCACAGTTTCTTTATCCATTCATCTGTCAGTGGACAGCTAGGTTGCTCCATGTCCTTGCTATTGTAAATAGTGCTGTGATGAACTTTGGGGTCCATGTGTCTTTTTCACTTATGGTTTCCTCAGGGTATATGCCCAGTAGTAGGATTGTTGGGTCATATGGTAATTTTATTCCTAGTTTTTTAAGGAATCTCCATACTGTTTTCTATGTCAATTTGCGTTCCCACCCACAGTACAAGAGGCTTCCCTTTTCTCCACACCCTCTCCAGCATTTATTGTTTGTATATTTTTTGATGGTGGCCATTCTGACTAGGGTAAGCATTCCATTTCAAGGAGTAATGGATTCAAAAATTACGTGGCTAGTGAGTGAGAGGCCTGAAACTGAAGCCAGGTAGTCTGATGTTAGCATTTGTGCGCCAGGGCACCAACTTTTCTCCAAAATAGGCTTTCTTTCTGATAACTTTAATAGTAGGTAATGAGTTGTCAAAGGAGTTCCTGGTGAATGGAGCAAATGTTAATAAGCACCATCTCTCTTTCTCATATGAGGTGGTTATTTCTACCTTCATATGGACCAGAACCTAGATATTTCCTCATTGGAGTCCCCTCTCAACAGTAGCCTGCTTCATGTGAAAGTAACTCAATGGTTTGGTGAACACCTTTCCATAGATGTCTTTACAGATTTACAAATAAATGACATATGTGTTTTTGATTTCAAGTGAGATCTGCTGCTGCTGCTGCTAAGTCACTTTAGTCATGTCTGACTCTGTGCGACTCCACAGAGAGCAGCCCACCAGGCTCCCCCATCCCTGGGATTCTCCAGGCAAGAACACTGGAGTGGGTTGCCATTGCCTTCTCCAATGCATGAAAGTGAAAAGTGAAAATGAAGTCGCTCAGTCGTGTCTGACTCTTAGTGACCCCATGGACTGCAGCCCACCAGGCTCCCCTGTTCCTGGGATTCTCCAGGCAAGAACACTGGAGTGGGGTGCCATTGCTTTCTCCAGGGGATCCTCCTAGATTCCATCATACATGAATCCAGTCTTCTTTTCTGTGTGCTATGTGCAATACCATTGCTTAAAAGACTTTTTTCCAGAAGTGTGTGTGAGGAGGTGACCATGGGGAAGATGAGGCTGAACTCTGTTCAAGGTACAATTAATAAATATTATAAAATACCTAATAATAACTTGGCTTTAGCAATAATACTTGATCTATTTCTTGGCATCAGACAAGTTCTTAGTTCTCTTGTCTTTCATAAACAAACACAGTTGATTGTCATAAAGCTTCTACTAAGGCCAAATTGTTTTCCTCTTTATTTCATTTTGGCATACTTAATTATGGCTATTGCTGTATCAATGGTGTTATATTTGGGACTTATGCTTTTTTATGCTTCTGCAATTTAATTTTTCATTTTCCCATTTGTTTTCAATACATTCATGTAATCACTCAATTCCACAGCTCTACCAAGCTTGCTGCCTAACCTGAACCACTGATGGGCAGACACTGCCCTCTGTGGACAGCTCAAAACACTGTCAGTTGATGAAGAAAGGAGTGCATTTATTTGTTCTAAAGGTAGTTGTTTTTTTGTCCCCATTTGTAGCAACAGGGATGGACCTAGAGATTATCATACTCAGTGACGATATCATTTATATGTGGAATTTTTAAAAAATGATATAAATGAACTTATTTACAAAATAGAAATAGACTCAAGGCATAGAAAACAAACTTATGGCTACCAAAGGGGAACGGGAGGGGGGATAAACTAGGAGTTTAGGATTAGCAGATACACCAACAAGGACCTGCTGTATAGCGCAGGGAACTATACTCAATATTTTATAATAACCTATAGGAGAAAGAATCTGAAAAAGATTTATATATATTATATATATAATATGTATACATAAAACAATCACTTTATACACCTGAAACTAACACACCATTGTGAATCAACTATACTTCAATAAAAAAATAAAAGTAATTTGCAGGCATCAGTGACTAAATACAAAATAAAAGTTGAATGAAGTTTAGGGACTATTGTTGAATGGGACATGGATGAAAATTACTTTAGCATAAGCATATTTGAGTGTACACGAGGAAAATGAACACAGAAATAAAAAATGGTACCAGATGCCCATGAGAGGAGGTATACAGTCTTCTAAATTGTGGCTTGAGGTCCAGCTGCTTGGGTACTGCTTTTGAACCCGTTAGAAATGCAGAATCCCAGGTCCCACCCCAAACTCTCGTATCGGAGTCTGCATTTAACAGGGACTTGAGATGACTCATCCGCATGGTGAAGCATGAGAACCTCTGGTGTACAGCGAGGCAGGTGTTTGGCCCATGGACTTGAGATGTAGGTAGAATTGGGTTGGATTCCCAGCTCTGCCACTTATTACCTGTGTGAACTTGAGCAGGTGACATTTCTGTGCCTCAGTTTCCTTATCTGTAAATGGGGAATATAACCAGTACGTCCCTCATAGGATTATTGTCAGGCAACCGTCACCAGCAACATCACCACCATCACCACTAAGGATTAATGAGGGCCCACCCTACCCCCGGTGCTGTTACTGACACTTGTTACTAATTTGTGAATGGGATGGGGGAAGGCTCATCAAATCTTAAAACCTGATGGGTTGTGATTGTTATGATCACTCTAAAGCATGGTCTTTAGCAAGTGGGATAGAATGGTATTCCTCAGTTGAAAAACTGAAGGTTGTAGATTTGGGGAGTGGAGGTGGGTGCTGGGCCTGCTAGGGTGTTCAGGACCAAACTCTGAACATCTGACCCCAGCTTTTCATTAGTGATGTAAAAAGGATTATTTAGGGTAAAACCAGTTTTCTGTTTTTGTTCAGTCACTAAGTCATGTCCAACTCTTTGCAACCCATGGACTGCAGCATGCCAGGCTCCCCTTCATACACTATCTCTTAGAGTTTGCTCAAACTTGTGTCCGTTGAGTCGGTGATCATCCAACCACCTCATCCTCTGTCGTCCCCATCCCCTTCTCCTGCCTTCAATCTTTCCCAGCATTAAGGTCTTTTCCAGTGAGTTGGCTCTTTGCATCAGGTGGCCAAAGCCTTGGAGTTTCAGCTTCAGCATCAGTCCTTCCAATGAATATTCTGGACTGATTTCCTTTAGGATTGACTGGTTTGATCACCTTGCTGTCCATGGGACTCTCGAGTCTTCTCTAACTCCACAATTCAAAAGCATCAATTCATTGGTGCTCTGCCTTCTTTATGGTTCAACTCTCACATTCTTAATGACTCAGTTTTCTGAGCATTTGCTTCATCTAGGAAGCAGCAGGAGAACTGGTGTTTAAAACAGTGGTTCTCAGACTTTTTGGTCTGAGAGGACCTCTTTATCTTTTAAAAATTATTGAGAATGCCATAGAGCTTTTTGTTTATGTGATTATATCTATTGATATTGACCTTATTAGAAACTAAAGCTGAGAAAATTTTAAAATATTTTTTTGAGGGGACTTCCTTGATGGTCCAGTGGTTAAGACTCTGTGCTTCCACAGGGGAACAGGTTTGATACCTGGGCAGAGCAAAAAAAATGTTTATCTTTTTTTATGATTTATTTTTCTCTTTTATTATTATTGCACATTTCAGTGCTCTCATTCATCCATTTCTGTTTCTTGTAAACTGCATAGTTAGGGAAATTCCTACCTAAACTTCTTGATTTTGATAGCATTCCATGTAAGAAAATTTTACAATATTAATTCATTTAAAAGAAATGGTAATCAACCCAGTACATGTTAATGTTAAGCAATAGTTTTATAAGAAATAAATATATTTTATAAAACAAAAAAAATACAGTTCCTTGATGGCCTACCTGTTAGGATTCTGGGCTTTCATTGCCGGGGCCTGGCTTCAGTCCCCAGTTGGGGAACTGAGATCCTGTAAGCGCTGTGGCATGGTCACAATAAAAAATGAAAAATTAGTGATAAGAGTGGTGTTTTTCCATATTTTTGCAAATTTCCTTAAAGCCTGGCTTAATAGAATGAAACTGGATTCTCCTGTCTGCTTTTGCATTTGGTCTGTGAAAGTATCACTCAACTTGTGGCCTCTAGAAAACTCCTGTATACTCAGGAGCGAATGAGAGTGAAAAAGGCACATAATATTTTAGTATTACTAAAAATTAGTTTTGATCTTGTAGATCCCCTGTTAGGGTCTCAGGGAATCCCAGGAAACTGGAAATTTAAGAGATGAAAGTACACTCATTACAAGCAAATACATGTAGTTGAAGTATTTATTCTTCTACATTAATTAAGTGCTTTATAGAGCAGAGCTCTGCTCGGACCCCATGATAAACTTGGAATGCATTAAACAGAATTTCTGCAAGATTTATAATTCTCCATTTTTGCTAATTTGGATGGGTCTTACACACCTGTGGGTTTTGTCATATTTCCACAGGAGTTTTTGATTAGAGACACTTGGCAATTACCCCTAGACTTCCAGTTCAGTGCAGAAAAATATTTGTTTTAACATTCTGTATTCTTTGGCTATTGCTGCTGCAAGTTGGAAATTGGTGATTAACTTACAGGGTGTGATCAAAGCATTGCTCTCTCGTCACATTTTATCTTTAGAGAGAAGAGAATAGTGGTAAAAATATAGCAGAAATCTCTTTAGTTGAATATATGACTTTTAAAATAGAGCTGTTAAGTGCATCAGGTTGGTATGCTGTATGTGCTTAGTTGCTCAGTCGTGTCCGACTCTTTGTGACCCCATGGACTGTAACCCGCCAGGCTTCTCTGTCCATGGGGATTCTCTAGGCAAGAATACTGAAGTGGGTTGCCATGCCCTCCTCCAGGGGATCTTTCCAACCCAGGTCTCCTGCATTGCAGGCGAATTCTTCACCACCTGGGCCACCAGGGAAGCCCACATCAGGTTGGAGTTGGTTATAGAATCTGCCTGCAGATCAGGGCTACCCTGTCAGGCAGCAGCTTTCCCTGCTTGGAGTGTTGCACTTGGCAGTAGCTCAGTGACTAAAAGCCCCTTGTTTTGTCTTGACCCCTGTGACGGCTGCTGTGAGCACCATGTCATGACAAGAATTCACAGTCTTTGGGATGGCTAAATTCAGTGTAGCTCACAGAAACTTCAGGATGAAGTTAATCGTGCCTTAATCATATTGAGGAACGTGGTGGAAAATGACTTAATATGCTGTTTTTGGGGAAAAAATTAAAGCTTTGTTATGTAAGTGAAGTAATTCTGAATTCCATTCACAAATTATACTATAATGAGATTTGTGTTTGACATTCTTGTGCACTTTTCAAATGATGGTCTATGAAAACAAAACCCAGTTTGCATTTCTTAAATACATATCATCTGATGCTGGGAGGAGATGAGGAATTTTTGTTTTGGTATTGATAAAGAATTTTGGTTTTTGAGTGGCTGACCTATTTGCAGACGATCAACAGGCTGGATTAACTTGGCAGTTTAGTGCAGTTGCATGGAATGGTCAGAAGAGGGCGAGAGACAGTTGCTGATGCTAACGCCAAGGAGGTGTATAGCCTGTGTGAACTCAGATACCTAGATGATGACGGTGGTGATGTTAATGAGCTGGAGAGGGGTTCCAGGTCTGAAAAAACGAGCTTGCAGTTAGTTCTAGCTGATGGTTGTTTTGTGAAAGAAAGCCCGCATGTTGCCAGTTCTGATTTTTCAGGAGAAAAAAGCATTCCAGGTTTCTCCTTAAATTTTCTGACTTAAAAAGATAGTTTAATTTCTTTTAAAGCATCATTCAGGCCAAAAAAAAAAAAAAAAAACCATATTAGTGGGCTGAACTTGGCCTGTGGTCTGCCAAGAATCTCAGGATTATATCAATGCATGGCCCAGACTTATTCTTCTCTTTTTCTAAAGGTTATTTCCATATTATTTCTTTAAAAGAGGGAAGAGTAGAGTATAGACAATAAAAGTAGACTGGGTTTAATATTTTAGGGGAAAGTCGTGCTGTTTCCACTGGGATTAAAATTTCAAGGTGAAAAAAAAATAAAATTTCAAGGTGAATAATACATTTTTGTTATGGAATTCTGATAGGAGTTGGCTTGCTTGTTAAGCAAGCATTCTCCTTCAAATAATAAATTAAGTATTACAATCCAGATTTTGTGGGATTGTTGAACTTCTAAACACTCTGCCTTGTTTCCTTATAACTACTTCTGTATTTGTCAGGATGGTGTCTTATTTTTAACATGGGAGATGGAGTGACCCTCTGGCTGGTGCCTCACAGCCTGCCTTCCACTGTGTTAGTCTCCTGAGAGCTCTGTCTGCATTTTCTCCCACATCCTCCCACACTGTTCTTCATAATTTTCCTCAGCAGGCAACCAGAGTCATCTTTTGAAAACTCAAATTTGATTAACTTTTTCCTGCTTCCACATTCTTCCTTGTACTCTTATAATCCTCCAGGGCCCTCCAACTGCTCCTTAGATTAAAGATAGACCTCTCCAGGACTATTTCTCCCGTTTTATCTCAACCATCTCCTCCTCTTTGCATTCCTGCCACCCTGGCCTTGTAATTGCCATGTTTCCTTCCCCTCACGGCTTTGAAACAAAGCTATTTTAAACCCCCCAAGAGAGTTTTGCTTAAAGTTGCAGTTAAAACTATATGCAACAAGTTCCTTGGAACGGGATGAGAAGCACGAAGTCGAGGTGGTGTAGACACAGGAGTTTCAAGTTAGGGTTATTCTCTATCTTTCTATTTAGTGACCTAAAGGAAAAGGATAGAGAATATCGGCAAACTGAGAAACATCAAATTTGAGTTAAATCTCTCTGATTATCTTCTTAATATAAAGCTGCACTTCTGATTGTTCACTTAGGGGACTTCCGTGGTGGCCCAGTAGTTAAGACTGTGTTTCCAACGCAGGGGGCATGGGTCCAATCCCTGGTCAGGGAACTAGATCCCACATGTCACGAGGTGCAAGCAAAAAGAAAAGTGGAGTGCCAAGAACTTTCTGGTAATATTCAGTGTTTGGATTGAATAGTTACCTTCCTAGGATTGTAGACCGGTAACTTTGAAACTGCTTTTACATGTAAGTAAAATGGCATTTGTTAACATGTTTGTTGAAGAATATCATTCACCAAATTTGTACACAGACCATAAGTTGACTGATCTTTTTTAATTAAATCCAAATGATCTATTTACAAAGAAAATCAAACAGAACTGCAACCTCATATCCCCCTCCCTGCTTCCAGTACTTTGGATCAGCAAGGTCCAATAGCCCTTTGTAAGATGATGGAAATGGTCTCTCTGGACTGTACAGTATGAAATGTGGTTGGTGCAACTGAGGAACTGGATAGTTAATTTAGTTTTTTATATTTAAAACTTTATTTATTTTCGGCTGTACTGCATCTGTCTGACTGCACACGGGCTCTCTCTAGCTGTGGTTCCTGGGCTTCTTATTGTAGTGACTTCTCTTGTTGCAGAGCGTGGGCTTTAGGGAGCGTGGGCTCCAGTAGTTAGGGCTCATGGGCTTAGTTGCCCTATGGCATATGGAATCTTCCTAGACCAGGGATTGAACCTGTCTCCCCAGCGTTGTCAGGCAGATTCTTAACCTCTGGACCACCAGGTAAGTCCAGTTCATTTTATTTAATTTTAGTTAAAATTGCCACATATGAATATTGGCTAGTGCTATGGTCTATATGTTTATGTCCCTCCAAAATTCATATGTTGAAATCCTAACCCCCAAGGTGATGGTGTTAGGAAGTGGAGCCTTTAGGAGGTGATTAGGTCATGAGGGCTGAGGCTTCAAGGATGGAATTAGTGGCCTTCTTAAGGAAAACCCACAGAGCTCCCTAGCCCCTTCTGCCATGTCAAGATAGAATGAGTTTATGATCCTCACTTGGTCATGCTGGCACCTGATCTTAGACTTGCAGCCTCCAGAATTGGGAGAAAAATATTTCTGTAAGCCGCCCAGTATGTGGGATTTTGTTATAGCAGCCTGAAAGGACCAAGACAGCTAACAGATACAGACTACTTGGTTGTTACATGTCTGAAAGACTATCTGCCTTCAGAATTTATTTTTGCAAGTAAAAATACATGGGTAATGGGGCTTCCCTGGTAGTCCATTGGTAAAGAATCTGCCTGCCAATGCAGGGGACACAGGTTCGGTCCCTGGTCCAGGAAGATCCCACATGCCGCAGAGTAACCAAGCCCACATGTAGCAACTACTGAACCCCGTGGGCCTAGATAATGTGCTCTGCAGCTCAAGAGTGGACCCTGCTCTCGGCAGCTAGAGAAAGCCCATGAACAGCAATGAAGATCCAACAGAGCCAAAAATAAATAACTTAAAAAAAATAGGTGATTCTAACAGTTGAATTTCAAACTCTGTTTTTTCGTGGGATCTATGAACAAGCAAAGGAGAAAAGGAAAGGTATAAGCATCTGAATGCAGAGTTCCAAAGAATAGCAAGGAGGGATAAGAAAGCCTTCCTCAGCGATCAATGCAAAGAAATAGAGGAAAACAACAGAATGGGAAAGACTAGAGATCTCTTCAAGAAAATTGGAGATACTAAGGGAACATTTCATGCAAAGATGGGCTTGATAAAGGACAGAAATTGTAGGGACCTAACAGAAGCAGAAGATATTAAGAAGAGGTGGCAAGAATACACAGAAGAACTGTACAAAAAAGATCTTCACGACTGAGATAATCACAATGGTGTGATCACTCTCCTAGAACCAGACATCCTGGAATGTGAAGTCAAGTGGGCCTTAGAAAGCATCACTACGAACAAAGCTAGTGGAGGTAATAGAATTCCAGTTGAGCTATTCCAAATCCTGAAAGATGATGCTGTGAAAGTGCTGCACTCAGTATGCCAGCAAATTTGGAAAACTCAGCAGTGGCCACAGGAAAAGGTCAGTTTTCATTCCAATCCCAAAGAAAGGCAATGCCAAAGAATGCTCAAACTACCGCACAATTGCACTCATCTCACATGCTAGTGAAGTAATGCTTAAAATTCTCCAAGCAATACGGG
>NW_011494863.1:7659177-7676294 GCF_000754665.1 Bison bison bison
CAGAGGAACCAGAGATCAAATTGCCAACATCTGCTGGATCATCGAAAAAGCAAGAGAATTCCAGAAAAACATCTATTTCTGCTTTATTGACTATGCCAAAGCCTTTGAATTTGTGGATCACAATAAACTGGAAAATTCTGAAAGAGATGGGAATACCAGACCACCTGACCTGCCTCTTGAGAAACCTATATGCAGGTCAGGAAGCAACAGTTAGAACTGGACATGGAACAACAGATTGGTTCCAAATCGGGAAAGGAGTACGTCAAGGCTGTATATTGTCACCCTGCTTATTTAACTTACATGCAGAGTACATCATGAGAAATGCTGGGCTGGATGAAGCACAAGCTGGAGTCAAGATTGCTGGGAGAAATATTAATAACCTCAGATATGCAGATGACATCACCCTTATGGCAAAGAGGAACTAAAGAGCCCCTTGATGAAAGTGAAAGAGGAGAGTGAAAAAGTTGGCTTAAAGCTCAACATTCAGAATACTTAAGATCATGGCATCTGGTCCCATCACTTCATGGCAAATGGCTGGGGAAACAGTGGAAACAGTGTCAGCCTTTATTTTTTGGGGCTCCAAAATCACTGCAGATGGTGATTGCAGCTATGAAATTAAAAGACGCTTATTCCTTGGAAAGTTATGACCAACCTAGATAGCATATTAAAAACCAGAGACATTACTTTGCCAACAAAAGTCCATCTAGTCAAGGCTATGGTTTTTCCAGTGGTCATGTATGGATGTGAGAGTTGGACTGTGAAGAAACCTGAGCACCGAAGAATTGATGCTTTTGAACTGTGGTGTTGGAGAAGACTCTTGAGAGTCCCTTGAACTGCAAGGAGATCCAACCAGTCCATCCTAAAGGGGATCAGACCTGAATATTCATTGTAAGGACTGATGCTGAAGCTGAAACTCCAGTGCTTTGGCCATCTGATACGAAGAACCGACTTGATGATGCAAAGACAGACCCTGATGCTGGGAAAGATTGAAGATGGGAGGAGAAGGGAATGACAGAGAATGAAATGGTTGGATGGCATCACTGACTCAATGGACATTAGTTTGATCAAACTCTGGGAGATAGTGAAGGATAGGGAAGCCTGGCGTGCTGCAGTCCTCGTGATTGCAAAGAGTCGGACACAATTGAGTAACTGAACTGAAGACCTGTTACTCTAAACAGCAGAATTGCTGGGGCTGGCCAAAGGCTTATTTGAAGTGAAGGATGCTGATGTGGGGGCTTCTCTTGTAGCTCAGTTGGTAAAGAATCTGCCTGCAATGCAGGAGACCCAGGTTCGAGCCCTGGGTCAGGAATATCCCCTGGAGAAGGAAACGGCAACCCACTCCAGTATTCTTGCCTAGAGAATCTCATGGACAGAGGAGCCTAGCAGGCTACAGACAATGGGGTTGCAAGAGTCGGACACTTAGTGACTAAACCACCACCACCATGCTGATGTAGAGTGATACCCACCTGCTCAGGGCAGGCTTCACTTTACTTCACTAAGCTGATGGTTGAGCTATTCAGAGTTGGGGTTTGGCCAAGTCTGGGAGTACATGAGGACATATCTATTGTTGCTCTCCAGTTTTGCTCTGTTTTGATCTATCTGGGAGTTCTTGCTCATCTTGGTAAAAATGTGATGCTGGTGAATGTGAATTGAATATGGACTTGAAATCTGAGTGATGTGCCCCATGTCCTCCTGCTGCTATTGCTGCTGCTAAGTCGCTTCAGTCGTGTACGACTCTGTGCGACCTCATAGATGGCAGCCCACCAGGCTCCCCCGTCCCTGGGATTCTCAAGGCTAGAACACTGGAATGGGTTGCCATTTCCTTCTCCAATGCATGAAAGTGAAAGTGAAGTCGCTCAGTCGTGTCCGACTCTTAGCGACCCCATGGACTGTAGCCCACCAGCCTCCTCCATCCATGGGATTTTCCAGGCAAGAGTACTGGAGTGGGGTGTCTTTGCCTTCTCTGATGTACTCCTACCCCTGGCTAATTAGTTTCCCGTTTCTCTGTTGGGGGACCAGCAGAACTTTAAGTCATGCTTTTATCCTGGGCTCTTTGCTGACATGGATGGAACTGTATGGTGTCATTCATCACATGGGAGAATGCGAAACAGCATCATCTCTATTACATCCCCATGTCTCCTCCTGACTTAGAAAAACTGATCTTGAAAGATAAAACAGTTTTCTGATAATACAAGTCTTCTAACCTAACTCTTGTTGGAGTCTGATGACTCAACAATTACAGAAGCCCCTGAATATCTTGGCTGGGATTCATTTTTATTGGGAGGGAACCAGGCATATTGCCTGCTGTATAGTTTCTGATGGTCAGTCCACAGGTGAAATGTCTCTGGTGGGGGTGCCCAGCTGCAGTCCAGGTAAGAGTTCTATGGGAGTGTGTTTGCTATGATGGCCCAACCCTTCTGTGATTGCAGTGGGCCCGCATGGTAAAGCAGCTCTGGGGCATCTGAGCCCTGAGCCCTGCTAGCTGCTGCTTCATCAGACTCTCTTCTTAACATGAATGTTTCCTATTTATTTATTGTTTTGGCTGTGGTGGTTCAGTAATTATGGCACAGGCTTAGTTGCTCCTGGGCATGTGGGATCTTAGTTCCCTGACCAGGGATTGAAACCCACATTCCCTGCATTTGAAGGCAGATTCTTAACCACTGGACTACCAGGGAAGTCCCTCCCTTTTATTTTAGAATCAGTTTTTAGATGCACAAATACATGAATGACTTCTAAAGAACCAAATATGAGAGAGCTCTATTTTCCCTGGACTTTCTCTCTGTGACTGCACTCCTCACTTCCTTTCCCCAGAGATGATCATTGAAATTATTTATCTTTGCAGACTAATTGGATTTGCCTACTGTGTCACGTAGGATTAGATTTGCCTGCTTAAGATAGGGTAACCACAAATAAAAATAGCTTAAATGAATTAGAAATTTCTTTCTTCCATATGGCAAGTCTGGAGGCAGGCATTCAGGGCTGGCATACTGGCTCCAGGATTTGGTCATGGATCTGGGCACCAGATTGCAATCTTCCGTCCATCATCTCCACCCTCAAGGTCACCTCCTGGTCCAAGATGGTGGCACAGTGCCAACCATTCTATCCACATCCTGGACCAGACATGGAAGGAAGGATGTCTTATGTGCGTTTACTTCTGAGTACATCTTGTTGACTAGAATTCAGTAATAATACTGTGGTTAGCTACAAGAGGTTCTGGGAATTGTAGTCTTTTGGCTGAATTCATTGTTTTGTGTGTACAGTCAATCACTGAGTCATGATGGACTCTTTGCAACCCTTTGGACTATAGTCCGCTAGGCTCCTCTGTCCATGGGATTTTTCAGGCAAGAAACTGGAGTGGGTTGCCATATGCTTTTCCAGGGGATAGTCCCAATTCAGGGATTAAACCTGCATCTGCTGCATTAGAGGCAGATTCTTTACTGCTGAACCACTGGGGAAGCCAAGATCATAGTTCTATTATTAAATAGCAAGTGGGTTAGGCAGCTAGCAATCTCTGCCATGCAAATATGTGTATATAAAAGTTGTTACTGTTTAGTCACTAAGTCATGTCCGACTCTTTGCGACCCCCTTGGCTGCAGCATGCCAGGCTTCCCTGTCTTTCACTATCTCCCCAAATCTGCTCAAACTCATGTCCCTTGAGTTGGTGATGGCATGCAACCATCTCATCCTCGGTCTCCCCCTTCTCCTCCTGCCCCTAGTCTTCTCCAGCATCAGGGTCTTTTCCAATGAATCGTCTCTTCACATCAGGTAGCCAAAGTATTAGAGCTTCAGCATTAGTTCTTCCAAAGAATGTTCAGGGTTGATTTCCTTTAAGATTGACTGGTTTGATCTCCTTGCTGTCCAAGGGATTCTCAAGAGAATTTTCCAGCACCACAGTTTGAAAGCATCAATTCTTGGGTGCTTGGCTTTTTTTATGGTCCAACTCTTACATCTGTACATGACTACTGAAAAAAATCATAGCTTTGACTAGACGGACATTTGTTGGCAAAGTGATGTTTCTGCTTTTTAATACACTGTCTAGGTTTGTCATAGCTTATCTTCTAGGACCAAGCATCGTTTAATTTTATGGCTGTAGTCATTGTCCACAGGGATTTTGGAGCCCAAGAAAATAAAATCTGCCACTGTTTCCACTTTTCCTCCTTTTGTTTGTCATGAAGTGATGGGACCAGATACCATGATCTTAGTTTTTTGAGTGTTAAGCTATCTCTTTCACTCTCCTCTTTCACCTTTATCAGGAGGCTCTTTAGTTCCTCTTTGCTTTCTGTGATTAGGGTAGTATCATCTGCATATCTGAGGTTGTTTATTTCTCCCAGCAATTTTGATTCCAGCTTGTGATTCATCCAGCCCGGCATTTTGCATAAGGTACTCTGCATATAAGTTAAATAAGCAGGGTGACAAAAGCAGGGTGACAATCCCATACAGCCTTGATATAATCTTTTCCCAGATTTGAAACAGTTCTTAGCGAAGGCAGAGGAACCAGAGGTCAAATTGCCAACAACTGCTGGATCATCAAAAAAGCAAGAGAGTTCAGAAAAACATCTATTTCTGCTTTATTGACTATGCCAAAGCCTTTGAATTTGTGGATGACAAATTCAAACTGTGGAAAATTCTTCAAGAGATGGGAATACTAGACCACCTGACCTGCCTCTTGAGAAACCTATATGCAGGTCAGGAAGCAATAGTTAGAACTGGACATGGAACAACGGACTGGTTCCAAATAGGAAAAGGAGTACGTCAAGGCTGTATATTGTCACCCTGCTTATTTAGCTTATATGCAAAGTGGATCATGAGAAGCGCTGGGCTGGAAGAAGCACAAGCTGGAATCAAGATGGCCGGGAAAAATATCAATAACCTCAGATATGCAGATGACACCACCCTTATGGCAGAAAGTGAAGAAGAACTAAAGAGCCTCTTGATGAAAGTGAAAGAGGAGAGTGAAAAAGTTGGCTTAAAGCTCAACATTCAGAAAACTAAGATCATGGCATCCAGTCCTATCACTTCATGGCAAATAGATGGGCAAACAGTGGAAACAGTGGCTGGCTTTATTTTTTAGGCCCCAAAATCACTGCAGATGGTGACTGCAGTCATGAAATTAAAAGACACTTACTCCTTGGAACGGAGAAGGCAATGGCAACCCACTCCAGTACTCTTGCCTGGAAAATCCCATGGAAGGAGGAGCCTGGTAGGCTGCAGTCCATGGGGTCACTAAGAGTCGGACACGACTGAGCAACTTCACTTTCTTTTCACTTTCATGCATTGGAGAAGGAAATGGCAACCCACTCCAGTGTTCTTGCCTGGAGAATCCCAGGGACGGGGGAGCCTGGTGGGCTGCTGTCTATGGGGTTGCACAGAGTCGGACACAACTTAGTGACTTAGCAGCAGCACTCCTTGTAAGGAAAGTTGTGATCAACCTAGACAGCATATTAAAAAGCAGAGACATTACTTTGTCAACAAACATCTGTCTAGGCAAGGCTATTGTTTTTCCAGTAGTCATGTATGGATGTGAGAGTTGGACTATAAAGAAAGCAGAGCGCTGAAAAATTGATGCTTTTGAACTGTGGTGTTGGAGAAGACTCTTGAGAGTCCCTTGGACTGCAAGGAGATTTGATCAGTCCTGGGTGTTCATTGGAAGGACTGAGGTTGAAGCTGAAACTCTAGTACTTTGGCCATCTAATGCAAAGAGCTGACTCATTTGAAAAGACCCTGATGCTGGGAAAGATTGAGGGCAGGAGGAGAAGGGGACGACAGAGGATGAGATGGTTGGATGGCATCACCGACTCAATGGACGTGAGTTTGGGTGAACTCCGGGAGTTGGTGATGGACAGGGAGCCTAGAGTGCTGCGGTTCATGGGGCCGCAAAGAGTTGGACACGCCTGAGCAACTGGACTGAACTTTGTTGGTTCAGTCTAACTGTTGGTTCTTGACCTGCTTAAACTTTTCTCAGGAGGAGGGTAAAGTGGTCTGGTATTCCCATCTCTCAAAAATTTTCCACATTTTGTTGTGATCCACACAGTCGAAGGCTTTAGTGTAGTCAGTGAAGCAGAAGTAGATATTTTTCTGGAATTATCTTGCTTTTTCTATGATCCAGCAGATGTTGGTAATTTGATCTCTGGTTCCTCTGCCCTTTCTAAATAGACCTTGTACGTCTGGAAGTTCTTGGCTCATGTACTGTTGAAGTCTAGGTTGAAGAATTTTAAGCATTACCTTGCTAGCCTGTGAAATAAGCACAATTGTGTGGTAGTTTGAACATTCTTTGGCATTCCCCTTCTTTGATATTGGGCTGAAAACTGACCTTTTCCAGTCCTGTGGCCATTGCTGAGTTTTCCAAATTTGCTGGCAAGTGCATAGCATTATTTTTACATATTGTACCCCACGTGCAATATTTCAACTTCAACTCCCCCCTCCACCCCCACCCCATACAGTATGTTTTAGAGATCTTAGCATGTTAGTACATACTGGGTTGGCCAAAAAGTTAGTTTGGGTTTTTCTGTAAGCTCTTATGGGGAAAACCCAAACAAATTTTTTGGCCAACCCAGTAGAATTCTACTGCATTTCACTCACTCATGCATAGTATTCTGTATTGTAAAAATACTGTGATTTTTAAGCTTTATCTCCATGATAATCATTCCAGCTGTTCGCTATTACAAACAATGGTGTCATGAATACCTTTATATAGTATTTTTAAGGCACACTTGGGTGTTACCTTAGTTTGTTCAGGTTGTTATAACAAAATACCAGAGGCTGGGTGGTGTTACCACAGAAATGTATCTCTTGCAGTTCTGGGGACTAGAAGTCCAAGATATGGGTTCCAGCATGGCCAGGTGAGGGCCTTCTTCCAGGTTTTTCTGACTGATGACTTCTTGCTATGTCCTCACCAGCTAGAAAGGGCTAGGGAGCTCTGTGGGTCTCTGATATAAGGGCACTAATTCCATTCAGGGGGACTCCACCATCATGACCTAATCACCCCCAAAGGCCCACCACCTAACACCATCACATTGAATGTTGGGATTCCAAAGTGAATTTTCAGTTCAGTTCAGTCGCTCAGTTGTGTCTGACTCTTTGCGACCCCATGAACTGGATCATACTGGGCTTCCTTGTCCATCACCAACTCCCAGAGCGTGCTCAAACTCATATTCTTTGAGTCAGTGATGCCATCCAACCATCTCATCCTCTGTTGTCTCTTTCTCCTGCCTTTAATCTTTCCCAGCATCAAAGTGAATTTTAGGGGCACTTAAACCTTCAGAGCATAGCAAGTGTCATGTTCTAGAAGAGATATTTGAGAATTAAACTGGTCAGTTGAAGCTTGTACACATTCAAAAATGGATAAGATTTGGCCAAATTCACCTCTGAACTGGCTCTCTGGCTTTATACCCTTTCCATCAGTGGATGAGTGTTCTGTCTTACATAAATTTGCCTATATTCATGTTCTTCTGCTGTAAAGTTTTGAGCAGTTTATACTGGATCCATAGAGTTGTCTGCTGAGACTAATGAGTTTTCCACTGATTTGATCCCTAAATTTGTTTTTATTTAAAACTTAAAACATCCAGTCTATTCTGTAATTTTACCACCAACTTTGTTTCTCATTTTGAATGGAACTGTCTCATTTTACAGCACATGTTAGCCATCAGTGGCACAGGATTTATGTCAATCAGAGAGAAGACCTTTGTGTATTGGGGGCCTATTACTGAGAGCTGACATTGACTGAGCACTGAGTATAAGCTTGACATGCTATGTCCAAAGGTCTTCCCATTATTGACTTTCTCCTGACACATAAAGAAGGTTCAGTAAATTGACCACGTAGAAAGTGGTAGAGTTGAGATTGAGATCAGGCTAAGATCTATTAAACATTCTGAAATATTACATATGTCTATGGTAGATTAATATTTTGAACGTGTAATGGTTATTGAGTCCTTCCACTCTGATAATGAGTGGTGTGGACGTTGGGCGTGGGGAAACAGACAAGGGAGTGAATAGAGAAGTCTTAGCAAGGTCTTGGAGAAGGCTGGCACCCTACTCCAGTACTCTTGCCTGGAAAATCCCATGGGTGGAGGAGCCTGGTAGGCTGCAGTCTGTGGGGTCGCTGAGGGTCGGACACGACTGAGCGACTTCCCTTTCACTTTTCACTTTCATGCATTGGAGAAGGAAATGGCAACCCACTCCAGTGTTCTTGCCTGGAGAATCCCAGGGACAGGGGAGCCTGGTGGGCTGCCATCTATGGGGTCGCACAGAGTCGGACATGACTGAAGCGACTTAGCAGCAGCAGCAGCAGCAAGGTCTTATGTGCAGCCTTGGTATTACCTTCAAGGCCCAGCTCCAAGCTGGAGAGAGATTGTATAGGACTCTGCTGGTTTTTGCTGTAACCCTTCTGTCAGTCACAAACTTGTGTTTCATCATGAACATGATGTGCTGTGGGGGTTTCTGGGGTGGGGAGGATGACTTTACATGGGAAGAGGTAGGCTGGGCAATTTATGGCAAACCCTAGTTGAAGTCACTGCCTTCCAGATCCTTCTTCTCATCTCCCTTCTTCTGCCTTTGTCCCATGTGGCACGCAGTGTGATCTTTTTTAAAATATTAAAAAAATAATTTCATTATTTTTGGCTGTGCCAAGTCTTTGGTGCTGTGCAGGCTTTCTCTAGTTGTGGCTAGAGGGGACTGCTCTCTAGTGTGGTGCAGGCTCCTCATGGCTGTGGCTTCTCTTGTTGCAAAGTGTGGGCTCTAGCACGCACAGCCTTCAGTAGCTGCTGCTCCAGGGCTCTGGAGCGCAGGCTCGGTAGTTGTGGGAGCACAGGCATGTTGTGCTCCATGGCATGTGGAATCTTCTCAGATCATGGATTGAACCCGTGGCTCCTGCATTGGCAGGCGGATTTCTTACCGCTGAGCCCCCAGGGAAGCCTCGGAGTGATCTTTTAGAAGTGAAAGCGTCACTATAACCAGTGCTCTAACCAATCTGATCTTCTTGCTGGAATATACCAGAACACTTTCTCACTTCAACATCTTGACACTTTCTCTTTCCTCTGGAATACTCTTCTTGGAGCCCTTCTCCTGGCAGCCTTCGGTTCTCCAGAAGTTGGTTTTAGTGTCCTGTCAGGGAGGAGCTCCCTCACTTGTTCCTGTGGTCCCAGTGGGAGCCACCCAACCCTCTCCTCTGACCTCTGGTCCCGCAGGTCACTCCCTGGACATTCTCAAGCATCATGAGCCAGGGTGGGAGCTCCACCAGGCAGAACCCTTGTCATGCTGCATCCCTGCCTGGAATAGCACCCTGGACAATACATGGCCTTTTGTGAACTATGAAAGCTAGGGCTCTGGTGGATCAGTGTTTGTATTTTAGAAATTCATTATATATTTATTTGGCTGTGCTGGGTCTCAGTTACAGCATGCAAGATCTTTGTTGCGGCACGTGGGATCTAGTTCTCTTCCCAGGTATCAAACCTGGACCCCCTGCATTGGGAGCACAGTCTTCGCCACTGGACCACCAGAGAAGTCCTCCAGATCTATGCTTAGTGTACTTGTGAGTTGGTCCTTTTTGGAATCTGCTTTTTCCCTTATGAAATAGAGGGAAATGAATATGTATATAAATTAACATAAGCAACTGCTATGCGGCACACATTGTGCTAATTGCTTGACTTACATATGATCTCATGAGAAGCTCACCACCATCCCATGAGAAAACTGGTGTTTCCATTATGCAGGTAGGGAAACTGAGGCAACTGAGCCAAATCTGTCCCTCGAAAGCTCACGCCCTTCTCACTGCCCAAGAACTCCATGTTTCTAGCATTTTTCTTTTTAACCCTACCTCAGGACATAACACAGCTGGGTTCTTTTAAAGATCCACAAGCAATTAAATCTATCTTGTATTTTTACCTTTCAAAGTAAAAACAAGCAAAGCAGTCACATATTTACTTGGTATTGTCAGACCGGGTGGCACGGTGTCTGCCTGGCTCAGCTCCCAGTTTGCCCTGTTTCACCACTAAATGCATTTTCTTAGACTGGCTGGGCTTGGCGGGAGATCACACGTGTGATGTCGGTGTACTTAAAATGTGGGTAATTCATTTGTTAAATGAATACAACAATTATTAATTTCAATTTATCCTGTTTATTGGGAACAGCTGTTCATTAACATTTATTTAACTGCTAATTTTAGAGCCAAGCTAATTACCTCAAACACACAGCGCAGTGGTATCCAGTATGGAGAAGTGCTCTGACTGCCCTGCATGTGCCAGAATGAGAAAATAGAGCTCTCTAGGGTGCTGTTTTGCAGGTGGCCAGGTGGGGGCCCCCTTCAATTGGAGTTCAGACCTTATGCCTCAGTCCTGTCCTCAGGACCTGAATGCTACCAGATGCTCTAAGGACAGAGGAGCAAATTGTCATGGATGAAGGGTTGTTGGGGTGGGGAGGGGACAGTGGTGAGGCTGGCAACAAAAATGAATGAAATGGGAAGGTCTAAGAACTCACACAGCCTCATTGGTCTATATTTGTTTCTGTGGTTTTAATCAACATATAGTTTTGAGAAATCTTTTCCTCTTTTTTATGGATATATATTCTTTTTCATATTCTTTTCCACTGTGGTTTGTTACAGAATATTGAATATATATTGTATACCCTGTGGTATACAATAGAACCGTGCTGTCCATCCATTCTATATATAATAGTTTGTCTGTTGGTCCCAACTTCCCAATCCTGTCCATCCCCTACCCCTTGTTCCCTTGGCAGCCACAAATCTGTTGTCGATGTCTGGCAGTCTGTTTCTGCTTCAGAAATCTTTCTTTGCAGTGAGAAAGGAAATCTATTTCAAGCACGGTAATAATGGCCATTGACCCTCAGCATAAAATTCCTGGAGACAGTAAGGAGGGGTGGAAATGGTAGCAAAGGTAGAGGGGATTGGCACCTGCTTCCCAGAGCACCTAATTGTCAGTGACCAGATACATAGATTTTACATGAAATTTCCTGAATTGTAGATGTGAGCTCAAGTGTTAAAAGAATACACAGTGGACAGTAAAAGAGTACAGTTGTGGCTTGAGTGCTGCCCATTTATAACTTCTACATTAAGGGTTACTGAGATCTGTGGGTAATGCTCAGGTGGCTGCTAAATAGACTTGTCTTCTGAGGTCAAATCTGATTTATTTGGTTTTCAGTCACGTCTTTGGTCCACAGAGTTCTCTGACTAAAAATATTTCACCTTAAGGAAAATTCTTAACCTGTCTGTGCTTCATTTTCTTCGTTTCTAAAATAAAGGAGTTGGGTTTTATTTTCTATGAAGTCTAAATATAACCTTTATGATTTGCAAACGTAATATGATTTAAAACTATGCAAGAAACATGAGCCTTATAGGGGACCATTAAAATAGCAAAACAATTTTTTTGTGTAGGAGTCATTTTGTTTTGACTCTTTCTCTCCACCCTCCACCCCCGCCTCCACCCGCCCAGCCTCACCATCACTTTTATAGGTAAGTTCCTTTTGCTATAGTCCAGAGGATCTCAACCTTTAGTGTGTATCAAAGGATTCCTGGGGCTCTGTCGAAATGCAGATGCCCAGATTTCCTGAGATTCTGACCATATATGTTTGACATTTGCTGGTATGCACCCCCACGGTTCTGAGGCAGAGGGTCCCTGGAGCACACTGAGAATTTGTGCGAGATACTGAGTTCTGGCACTCAGCGTCTGTTTGCGTAACCTTCTGTGTCCCCATACCCCTCTGTCGTAGAGGCTGGAAGGTAAGAACCACCTTCTCCTGACTCTTTGGCCACTAGCATACCGGATGAGGTTTAAGCTTTGATAAGGAGATGCGCTGGAGGTTTTGAAGGCAGAAGGGAGGCAAAGACCACTCTTTGTTTTTTCCCCTGAGACTTCTGTGCTGCTGATATATGTGCATGCTGGCAGTAGCTGGACTTCACAGTCACAGTTTATTTAGCTTCACCATCTGGAGAAGCTATGGCTTCAGCAGTGGCGGTAGCTATGGAAACAGCAATAGCCTGACATCTCCCTGGCAGTAATAGTCCCTGCCCTCTGGATTGTGGCTGTGGAGGTTATAATCTTGAAATCAGAACCCATTCCAGTCAGCATAGGCGAGGTTCTGCTGGGGTAACAAACACCTGTGAAATCTGGAGTGTTTTCTTTTTACAATCAATTTCTTTTGTTTCTGTAATGTGCCAGGTGTGGATTGCTGAAGGGCTGTGCCTCATGTTGCCTCACACTAGGATTCACACTGATGCAGCAGACATCAACCCCTCCTTTGCTGGGTACGTGTGGAGGGGTGGCAAGGTGTAGGGAAATTGTGCTGGCAGTTAGATGCTCTGACCTAGAAGCAATACATGTCACACAAAAAACCAATGGTCATAACTAGTCAAGTCCCACCTAATCACAAAGGGGTTAGGAAGTGTGCCTAGAATGTGGAGAGCTGAAAAGACTTCGTGAACAGTCCTCACGACTCCCACAGGAACCTAGAGGCAGCCTTTTAATATTAATACCATTCAGTTAATTCTTCCACTGATGTTGCATCTTATCTCTGATTTAAATCTCATTGTTCTTAACATATTAGAATGGTTTTTGCCTCCTGCACTGAACTCCAGTCAGTAAATAAACATTACCTTGGACCTCTCTTTCTCTCTCATATATATATACACACACACACACATATATAATTGTGTAATTGATTTTGTATATAAAACATATAAATCAATCTTGAATTTGTGTTTAGTTCCCAGCTGGTTCAGTGGTAAAGAATCCACCTGCCAATGCAGGAGATGCAAGAGATGTGGGTTTGATCTCTAGGTGGGGAAGATCTCCTGGAGAATGGAGTGGCAACCCACTCCAGTATTCTTGCCTGGAAAATCCCATGGACAGAGGAGCCTGGTGGGCTACAACCCATGGGGTCACACAATTGGACAGGACTTAGCAACTGAGCACACACATGCTATATTCAATTAATGTTCTTTGAAAATGCGTAATCGTGTCGTGTTCTGACCCATGGAGGCCCCAGCTTATCTTTCTCCACTAGTTAAACGCTATTCTATATGTTCTTAAAACAACGGGTATATACCATCCATCAAAACTCCGCATTTCCAGAGACTCTCTTCTCATCCCTTGACAGCTTCAGCAACCAGTCAGGTCAGTTTTCCCACACTGTCACTCTACAGAGATGCTTCAGTCTCTGGCCAGCCAGAACAGTGTTCTAGTTAGGGGATGGCCTCTGGAGCTAGGTTGACTGGGTTTGAATACCAGCTCTATGATTTCCTGGTAGTATGACTCAGGGAAATTTCTTAACCTCATGTCCCATTTTTTTCTCATATATAAGGTAGAGTTGTTTGGAGCATAATGCTTTAAAAATGATGACTGGTACAGGCTCGATAAATTTTAGCCAATTTATGCATTGTCCAATATATCAAAACTGTGAAACTTACATGGTCCAATAGATGGGGTTTTGGTAGCACTGAAGCCTAATATAGGTAGCATTTAACTCACACAGGTGTACTTTCTTTCAATTCTCTCTTCCTCTTTCAAGGACAAAGTCTTCGTTAGTTTCTAGTATGTCCATTACCACCTCTTTTACATTCACTAACAGAAATGGTATGAATAGTTTGAAAAACCCCAATCCAGTCCATTAGCACTCTTCTGCAGTCACACAATTTGCTACATGGTCTCCATGATCAATTCTGTAACCTCTTAAATGAAGAGCTTATTCATACCTATCCAAAATAGCCTGGATTTGTGGTTTTCTCTAGCAGAGAGGGCTCAAGAGAGTGAGTATTGATCTCGAAACACCTTTCTGAGGCTGATTCCCAGGTTAATAAGTCTTGCTGAATATTACTAGTTTGCACCTAGGCACATCTTTACCAACATATTAAATTAGCCTTTTTAATTTCCCTCCAAGCTCAGCTCCCTCTCTTCTCTCCCCTGGTTTTGTAAATGGTGCCACAGTTTTGGTGGATAAGTTTCATATTTTAGCTTATCAGGAGTGGTTTCCTGGAAGGTAAGATCTTACAATCTAAGAAGAGTAGAATGGAGGTCAGTTACTATTTTCTGCCCTGGGTACACAGTGAGCAGAGTTGATCAACTCTTCAGTTACAATGAAAGTGGACATTTAGTCCCTTTTCTTTGACTTTATTCATTCCTCCATTACATCTCCTTGGGCTTACATGTCTTCATTTTCCCACCAGTTCAATTTCTACTCCTCCTGAAGATGCAACAAAAGCCCTATCTTTCTTTTTCTAAAGACTTTGTTTTAGAGCTGTTTTAAGTTTATAGCAACCCTTAGAGAAAAGTGCAGAGATTTCCTGTATACCTTCTGTCCCCACATGTGCATAACCTCCCCCCTTATTAATGTCACTTACCAGAATGGTAGAATTTTCACCGAGATGAACCTCTGTTGACATAATAATCACTTGAAGCCTACAGTTTACTTTAGGGTTCACTCTTGGTACTGTATGTTCTATGGGGTTGGACAAATGTGTAATGCCATGTATCCATCTTTATATCCTACAGAGTAGCTTTACCGCCCTAAAAGCCCACTGTGCTCTCACACACCCTGTCTCCCCTGCAACCACTATTGTGTTTTATTGTCTCAATAATTTTGCTTTTTTTCCCAGAGCTCTGCCTTTTTTAAGTAGTTAGAATTATATAGTATGATTTTCTTTCATTTTTAATTTATTTGGCTGTGCTGGGTCTTGGTTGTGGAATGTTGGATATTTAGTTGTGGTGTGACAAGTGGGATCTAGTTCCCTGACCAGGAATCAAACCCAGGTTCCCTGCATTGGAAGTCTTAACCACTGGACCACTAGAGAAGTCCCTATAGTTTGATTTTCAAAGAGGTAGCCTTTTCAGGTTGACTTCTTTCACTTACTAATATGCATGTAAGATTTTTCCACATCTTTTTATGGCCTGGTAACTCATTCTTTTTAGTGCTAAATAGTATTTCATTGTCTGAATAAACAGCAGTTTATCCATTCACCTACTGAAGGATATCTTGGTTGCTTTCAAATGTTGGCAGTCGAGTGAAGCGGCTATAAACATCCATGTGGATTTTGTATGGATACAAGTTTTCAGCTCCTTTGGGTAAATACCAAGGTGCATGATTACTGGATCATAGTTTTGTAAGGAACTGTCTTCCTGGGAAGCTCTTCCAAGTGGCTGTAGCATTCTGCATCCCCTCCAACAGTGCTCCTGTCTCTCCACACCCTCTTCAGCATCTGGTGGTGTCAGTGTTCTGGATTTTGGCCAAACTGATAGGTATGTGGTGAATCCTATTTTCCTGACCCAGATAATGAGTCTTAGTCATTTTAGTTTCCCACACAGTGTTGAGTCCATAATAATTGCTAAATAAATATTTGCTGAATGAATGGAAGACTTTGCCTTCTTTTATGTAGGTTGTTGCATTGAACAGCCTATATGTTTTTCTTAACTACTTACAGAATTGTCTTCAAAACTAAATCGGGCACTATGGAGGGCAGGAATCAACCAGACCTTACTCTCACTTGTGTAATACTCATTGCCTTGTTCACAAACGTTCAATTTGAGAATTTTGTCCTTCAGGTTGTTGGCACGCCAGGTCTAGGGAATATACTTCCCAGCCTATTAATGATGATGATCAGGGACCTTTGAATTTCCATAGGAGGGCTGAGGATAAAGGCAAGTTGGATGACTGCCTGACAAAATACCCTCCTCTCCACCTACCCCCATCCACTCTTCACCTTGGTACCAACTCACATCTTTTGGGTCTCAGCTTGGCCACATTTCCTCAGAGAAGCCTTCAGTGGTTTTTTTTTTTTTTTTTTTCCTTTTCTTCAATATTTATTTGTTTGTTTTATTTGGCTGTGCTGGGTTTAAGTTGCCGAGTACAGGATCTTTAGTTGCAATATATGGGAGGATGTTCATTAGTTGCGGCATATGGACTCTTAGTTGAGGAATCTAGTTCCCTGACCAGGGATTGAACTTGGGCCCCCTGCACTGGGATCTGGGAGTCTTAGCCACTGGACCACCAGGGAAGTCCTGAGAAGCTTGCAATTTTTACCTGGAGAGAGTATGTCTCTGATAGTCCTGGCAACTTTTATTACTTTGTGTTTCTTTGTACAATCACTAGCTTAGCCTGGGAATTCCCAAGGTCCCTGACTGCCACTATTTCTGCCCTGCAGCCCCAGACACAGCATGGTTCCTGGCAGACAGTAGGCCTTGTGTTGAGATTGTTCAGATGAAGGAATGGCTGCTGCTGCTGCTAAGTCATTTTAGTCGTGTCCGACTCTGTGCGACCCCATAGACGGCAGCCTACCAGGCTCCCCTGACCCTGGGATTCTCCAGGCAAGAACACTGGAGTGGGTTGCCATTTCCTTCTCCAATGCATGGAAGTGAAAAGTGAAAGTGAAGTCACTCAGTCGTGTCCGACTCTTAGCGACCCCATGGACTGCAGCCTACCAGTCTCCTCTGTCCATGGGATTTTCCAGGCAAGAGTACTGGATTGGGGTGCCATTGCCTTCTCCTACATAGTATATTAACTTCTAACTGAATTTTGATTGATTACCGTCATTTAGCCTTATCACTCTCACAACTTGGATTACAACTTTCTATTAGGATGAGTGAAAGATTTGGCATGGTGTGGAGGGTGAACTTACACTCAATGCTAGATTTTCTTTTAACTTCACTAAAATTTACCCAATACTAAATAGGTTTCTTTCTTTTCTGTTAAAAATAATTTTTTTTAAATATGATTGACTTACAATGTTACAATGTTGTGTTAATTTCAGGTGTACAGCTAAGTGATTCAGTTATACAAATTCTTTTCTTTTTAATTTTAAAAAACTCTGCTAGCCTTTCAAGGCCTCAGCTTTATCATGTACATACCATCATATACCCTGGCTGTGAGAAAAGACAAAGCAATACAGGGTCAGTTTAGGACTGTCAGAGGCGATTCAGACCACACATATTTAAGAGAACAGTTCTCTTCCTCTGCAATATCAGAATGACTTCAGGACCACAGCTTCCAAGGTGGTATTTCACTTTTAATTTTAGCTCTAAGCCACTGACTAATAGGACTTGAATCTGTGCTGAGAACTTGGACCATAAAAAAAAAAAAAAATCCCCGTCGTAGACAGCAGAGGAATGCAAAGAATTAAT
>NW_011494863.1:7676394-7693522 GCF_000754665.1 Bison bison bison
AATCTTTAGACTTTACCCATGTTTTTGAGGCAAACAGTGCATAAACATGCCCCTGCCCTTTTTTAAATGACAAGGTTGTCGGAGCCTGCTTGTGAACCCCAGGAGGACCTCAGATCCCTCTTCTCCTACACATGCGAGTTGAGGCAAGTCATTAAAATGAAAAAACCCTCCTGTGCGGAGCTAAGAAGCCTGCGTGTGGTGTGGTAAAACCTGGAAAATGCAAGGGAGGCCCTGGCATCCCGGGGTCAGTTCAGCTGCAGAGCAGACGGTGGTCCCTGGGTGAGGAGGTGACCAGGCTGACAGTGATATCAAGGGTAGTTCACGAGTAGACTTGATGTTCTCAGGTGTCAGAGGCACTGGCCTCTATGTTGAATTGCCTATAGTTCCACCCTGGCCCCATGACTCTCATCATGAATTCATCTAAAATGAGTCTATTTCTATCATCTGCATGGATCCCCCCAGCAGCCAGAGTGGTAGTCGCTGAAAATAATGCTAATTACAGCAATAATAATAGCTGCCATTTATTGGCCATCTGCTAGGTTCTAGTAAGTTGCTAAGGGCTCTCTGTGTGTTTTCTCATTTATTCTCCACAATCATCCTGTTGTAGGCATTTCTCCCCGGGGGTGGGGAGGGGGAGTCATGCTTGTGCATGTCTTCATGTGACTCTCCCTTGTGGGAGGCGGGTCCAGACAGGGCCCCAACTCCACGGATGCCTCATGTTCCCTCTCCCTGCCTCCTGCAGACAGGCCAGCCCTCAGACACTCCTGCTGGATTCTTTGAATGTGAGTCTGAGCCGAGAGTTATGAGGGCAGAGACGGGATGGGAGCCTGTCCTGCCATGGCAGCGTTCTAGACAAGGTACTGCCCAGTGGTCAGAGAGCTTGGGGGTCCTACAGCTCCTGCATGGTGCCCATCTTGATGTCTGTGAATTCCAGCACGCACACTTAAAAAAAAAAAAATTGGCTGCTCTGGGTTTTCATTGTGAACTCCAGAGCATGTGGGCTTCGTAGGTGCAGCACGTGGGTCTAGTCGCCCTGCGGCATGTGGGATCTTAGTACCCCAATCAGGGATCGACTTCACATCTCTTACATTGGAAGGTGGATTCTTTACCACTGGACCACCAGGAAAGTCCCCCGGTACACTGTTCTTGCTTTCAACCAAGTGCCCTGTCACATCTCTGAATCCAGTGCTGCTGTTCTCCCTATGTTACAGGAGAGGAGACTGAAACTCATATAAGGTAAATAACTTGACCAAGGTCATGGGTGTGTGGCAGGGCTGGAACTCTATCCCACAGACATCAGATACCAGAATCGTTCTGTCCATTGGCTGGTTAAAAGGACCCTTACCTCTGCTTGCCTGGTCTGTTAGATGGGGTCACAGCTTCTGAGAAAAAGAATGGAAGGGCCTTTTCCTCAGAAAAGACACATGACTAGGTGTTTTCTCCCCTTAACACAAGAGGGGCAGTTTTTTACTCCCTTCAACTTTACTCAGTTGATCTATTTGATTCCCTCTCCCCTTTTTGTTCATCACTCTTTCCCCTCTTTTAATGCACCAAAGGATTGCAAACCCGTGGGTGATTTTAAATTAAACACTATTTTTTTAATCTCTTGAAATCGAAAGCTCCAATTAAAAGGGGGGAAAAACCCCCATAACTGCATAAAACTTTATCACTTGAGCCCCAAGACAGGAAGCAGCGATAAAACAGTGACACACTAGAAACAAATTACATGCATTTATCAGTAAATGGGGCTGTGTATGCTAATGGGCTTCAGCTTGGGAATAGGAGGCCTGGCTACATCAGGCTAGTTAAAAGCAGGATTCATTACCGGGAGCCAGTGAAGGATAGACTTGCAGTGGTGAGTGCCTGCCTTGGGTCCCACTAGAGCAGTGGGGCATGTGCATTTATTTCCCTTTGGAATGAGTTCTGCAGAGCTCTGGGTGTGAAGGGCTGGGACTGAGTGGAGACTTCGGGGAAAATAGCACCATGCTGATCCAGCCAAGGCAGGGGAACTTCAGACCGGCACTTGTCAAACTCCTGGGATGTGTCAATTACTGTACTCCGAACTTTATTTACATATTTATTTATGTCATTTAATCCTTAAGGTAACTTTTGGATATAGGCAGTAATAACCCTATTTAATAGGGGAAAAAATTGGGGATTCAGAGGGACAGTTGCTGAAGGTACCTGGGGAGGAATAGTAGGATTTGAACCCAGGGTTTACACCAGAGCTCTATCTATGACCTTGGCAGTCGCTTTATCTCACAGGACCTGTTTCTGAGTTCGAGGATGGACTTTGATATTGGGCAGACCTGGTTTCAAGTCTCTTTCTCTAACTACCTGGATGACATCTGATAAATAACCTCTTTGAGTGTATTTTTCTCTACATAAACTCTACTTATGCAGAGTTTTAGTTAGTTGTCAAAAGACATAGTAAGATCACACCAATATGAGATAGCGTAGGACATGTTGACAGTAGATGGTTGTTGATATTGCTCTTTAAAAAAAAACAAACTTATTTTGCCTCTGAAGGCTATGTATTCTTTGTATTTATTTCCCTCTAGGCTTCCTTTTCCTGGCTCTAGCCCTCACGTTAATGCTGAGAGGCTGGGTGCCGCCAGAAATGCAAGTGAGAATGGAACTGTATCTCTTCCTCCTCCTCTTCTTCTTCTACAAGGGCATCGATGTTGTACGTTTAAAAAAAAAATGTCTGAACTCTTTCTCTTCTCATTTGCAAGCTTGTTGGAGGCAAATTAAAACAGAATTGAGATTTCAGGGAAACAAGCATTTAAGACTATGCACTAGAACTGCTTTGCAGCGTTTTTCCTTTTCCAGTGAAGTTTGAAAAAAATAAAGATAATGTATTGAGTTATTTAAAAAGCTGAATTTATTCTGTCTTAAAGGATTAAAAAATTCCTGAGACTATGTCCTTCCTACCATTTATTGTCTTTCTTTTATAAGTTATGGTAAAGTTGGGAAATCATTCTTCCTTTTTTTAATGCAAAAAGGTAAAAAATCCAACCCCCCAAAACATGTGGGTCTCCATTTTGGGGGTAGGTGGGCAAATTTTATGAAATTTGAAGGTCTAAAAGAGAAGAGAGGGCTCTGTACTTTTTAGGTCACATATCTCTTTTTACAGACTTTTGAGTGGGCTTCTCTGGTGGCTCAGCAGTAAAGAATTGGCCTGTGATGCAGGAGATGCAGGTTCAATCCCTAGATTGGGAAGATGCTCTGGAGGAGGGCATGGCAACCCACTCTAGTATTCTTGCCTAAACAGTCCCATGGACAGAGGAGCCTGGAGGGCTACAGTCCATGGGATCACATAGAGTCGGACACAACTGAAGCAACTTAGCATGCTTGCATACAAAATTTTGAGTAGGAAATCTTATATATATTTATAAAGTATATGTCTATTACTGATTAAGCATAGGTTAAATATTAGTACAGTATAAGTACTTATTTTTTTGATTAAAACAATAAATATTTCCATATGTCAGTGTACCAATTTGCATTTTAGAGGCCATTGGTTTGGTTTAGAAAATAAAGAACCTCCAATGTTAGAACAAAGAGTCTGAGAAAACATCTCTTCAGGGGTACCTACCCTGGCTTCTATGGATGGTCTTCAGATCATTTTCATCCCCCTGGGATCCTATGCAAAAATAATATATTTGTAGTCATTTCCCCAGAGTTTTAGTTCATTGCTTGAGTCAGATTCTCAAAGATTAAGTTCTAAAGACAAATCCAGTAATCTGTTCCAGCTGCTCCATAAGATGGAAAAGAGAGCAAATTGCCAGGGTGAAGGCAGTCAATTTAGTCCTGAGATGGGATTTGCCTTTACTGAGTTCCTACTTATTGCTTTTAGGATTGCACAGGTTTCTGTTTCAATCTCATTTTTGGGTATTACGTATTCACAAACAAAACTGTGTAACACATTTTCTCAACTGTAGATTTATTACCGTTTTAATGCTAACAATACTTAATGAATAGTTTATCTGGAGTCATGCACAGTTCTTAAATGTGTAACTTGATGAGTTTTGACAATACATGCACATGTGTAGCCATCACCCAGATTAAGATACAGTAGTTTTCTACCACTTTGAATCTTCTCTTGTTTCCTGTTTCAGGCAACCCTTCCTTCTCACCAGAGGCAATCACTATTAGACTTTCTATCACTGAAGATTATTTGGGCTGGTTTTGAATTTCTTATAGATGAGATCATTTGGTGTTCATTTCTCTTTTTGGTGACTGATTTCTTTCATTCAGCATAATGTTTTTGACATTTGTCTAAGTTGTTTGTAGTAGTCCACCCTGACTGCTGAGAAGTATTTGATGGTATGGATACACCACAGTTCATCATTCTCCTGATAAGGAATACTTAGATCATTTTCATTTTGTTGTTTAGTCACTAAGTTGCATCTGACTCTTTTTGCAACACCATGGACTATAGCCCGCCATGTTCCTCTGTCCGTGGGATTTCCCAAGCAAGTATACTGAAGTGTGTTGCAATTTCCTTTTCTAGGAGCTCTTCTGACTAAGCCCACATCTTTTGCATTGCAGGTATATTCTTTACAACTGAGCTACCAGGATGCTCTGGACATGTAGATGTATTACTGTGGACAAATGCACTTACTTCTCTTAGGAATATAGGAGTGAAACTTATGGGTCATACTGTAGGAAACTAACAAACTGTTTTCAAAAGTGATTGTACCATTTTACATTTGTATCAGAAGTATGTGATTTTGTTTTGTTTTTGTTTCTGTTTTTTTTTTTTAAACTAAAGCTATATAAAACTTGTGGATTAAACAGAATAAATTTCTAAATTTAAAAAAAAGTATGCGATGGTTCCAACTGCTCTGCATTCTTGCCCACACTTAGTATTGTCTTTTAAAATTTAGCCATGCTTGTGGGTGTTTGTGTTCTTTTCCTCCCTGCCCTTCATTTTAACACACTTGAAGTTAAGATGCTTTCTGAGTTCATATCAAAGAAATTTACCAGGCAGAGGAATAAGTAGTGACAGGTCAGAGATTGTCTTTGATTGTTCAAATTCAAAATTAGAATTCATAGACTTAGAATTGGTGGACTCTGTCCACCAATTATCACCTTAGAGAGTTTTTTGGTAGCACCAAAGTAAATCTAAAATTAAATATGGATAGCTCATTGCAATTTAAACTGTCTTCAAAAGGATCATACTGTCATGCAGCATAGAAACAAAGTTATTGTAAATATACATTGCCACAGTTGCAACTAAAGGCAGTAATATTTTCTAAATGTCTTGGAATAATTAATAGAGTTCTCTAAGCTGTAAGAAGTTGGTATGACAATTCATATGCTTGAACTTTCTATGATTGGCTTTAGGAAGAAGCTATTTATACATATATTTCAGTTAAGGACAATAAAAATGCTGAATTCATAGAAAATGAAGGTGAAGGCTTATTATACTTTAAGTTGTCTTGAAAGTATTTTAAAAAATTATACCTTTATGTGATTTCAAATTCAAGAGTTACAAAGCTGAACAGTTGAGTGCCTCTCTCTTGCCCTTTCCTCCTCCCGGGAAACAGCAAGTGTTAGTTTCTTATGTGAAATTAGTATGAAAACAAGCAAGTATGTTTATTTTCTCTTGTTAACACCTTGTTCTCTTCTTCTTTAAAACCAAACTTACTACAATGAGTTATCACTTCATACCAGTCAGATCAGCAAAAAAAATCTACAAACAATAAATGCTGGAGAGGATATGGAGAAAAGGGAGCCCTCACAACTGGTGCACAACTGGTGGGAATGTAAATCGATACAATCACTGTGGAGAACAGGATGGAGTTTTCTTGAAAAACTAGGAATAAAAATACCATATTACCTAGCAATCCCACTACTAGGCATAGTGAGTGAAGTCGCCCAGTCATGTCCGACTCTTTGCAACCCCATGGACTGTAGCCTGTGAAGTTCTTCCATCCATGGAATTTTCCGGGCAGGAGTACTGGAGTGGGTTGCCATTTCCTTCTCCAACTACTAGGCATATACCCTGAGAAAACCATAATTGAAAAAGATTCATGTACCCTAGTATTCATTGCAGCATTATTTGTAATAGCTAGGACATAGAAGTAACCTAGATGTCCATCTACAGATGAATGAATAAAGAAGTTGTGGTACACACACACACACACAGTGGAATATTACTCTGTCATAAAAAGGAATGGATTTGAGTTAGTTCTAGTAAGGTAGATGAACCTTGAGCCTGTTACGCAGAGTGAAGTAAGTCAAAGTGAAAAGCAAATATTATCTAATAATGCAAATATGTGGAGTCTAGGAAAATGGTGCTGCTGAAGCTATTTGCAGGGCAGGAATAGAGAAGTAGATGCAGAGAACAGATTTGTGGACATAGCCAGGGAGGAGACGGTGGGGTGAATTGCGAGAGTAGCATCAAAACATATCCATTGCCTTATGTAAAATAGATAGCCAGTGGGAAGTTGCTGTATAACACAGGAAGCTCAGCCTGGTGCTCTTTAACAACTGAGAGGAGTGGAATTGGATTGGGGTGGGAGGTAGATTCAAAAGAGAAGGGACATATGTACACTTATGGCTGATTCACAGTGTTGTATGGCCGAAACCAGCACAACATTATAAAGCAGTTATCCTCCAATTAGAAATTTTTTTTTTAAATGAAAGAAAACCAAGCTAAATATAAAACCCCCAAAGCAAAACAAACAAAAGTAAGAGAAACATACAAAGCATACTGTTCAATACTCAGCTTTTTTCATTTAACATTCTTTGGCATTGACCTTCTTTGGGATTGAATGAAAACTGACCTTTTCCAGTTCTGTGGCTGGTGCTGAGTTTTCCAAATTTGCTAACTTGTTGTATACAGCACTTTAACAGCATTACCTTTTAGGATTTTAAAAAGCCCAGCTGTAATTCCATCACCTCCACTAGCTTTGTTCTCAGTAATGCTTCCTAAAAGGCCCACTTGACTTCACATGCCAGAATGTCTGGCTCTAGGTGAATGACCACAGCATTGTGGCTATCTGGGTCATTAAGAACTTTTTTGCATAGTTCTTCTGTGTAATCTTGCCTCTTCTTTTTAATCTGTTCTGCTTCTGTTAGGTCCTTACCATTTCTGTCCTTTATCATGCCCATCCTTGTATGAAATGTTCCCTTGATAGCTGTTTTCTTAAAGCGATCTCTAGTCTTTCCCATTCTACTGTTTACTTCTTTGCATTGTACACTTAAGGTCTTCTTATCTCTCCTTGCTCTTCTCTGGAACTCTACATTCAAATGGGTATCTTTCCCTTTCTCTCTTGCTTTTTTTGCTTCTCCTCTTTCCTCAGCTATTTGTAAAGCCTCCCCAGACAACCACTTTGCCTTCTTACATTTCTTTTTTCTTTGGGATGGCTTTGATCACTGCCTCCTGTACAGTGTTACAAGCCTCCATCCATAGTTCTTCAGGCACTCTGTATACTGTATCTAACCCTTTGAACTATTTGTCACCTCCACTGTATAATCATAAGGGATTTGATTTGTGGTTTTCCCTAGTTTCTTCAAGTTAAGCCTGAATTTTGTAATAAGGAATTCATGATCTGAGCCACCGTCAGCTCCAGGTCTTATTTTTGCTAACTGTATAGAGCTTCTTCATCTTCAGCTGCAAAGAATGTAATTAATCTGGTTTTGGTATTGACCATTTGGTTATGTCCAAGTGTAGAGTCATCTCTTACACTGCTGGAAAAGGGTGTTTGCTATGACCAGTGTGTTCTCTTGACAAAACTCTGTTAGCCTTTGCCTTGATTCATTTTGTACTCCAAGACCAAATTTGCCTGTTAGAACAGGTGTCTCCTGACTTCCTACTTTTGCATTCCAATCCCCTATGGTGAAAAGGATGTAGTTTTTCAATGTTAGTTCTAGAAGGTCTTATAGGTGTTCATAGAACCATTTAACTTCATCTTCTTCAGCATTAGTAGTTGGGGCATAGACTTGGGTTACTGTGATGTTGAATGGTTTGCCTTGGAAATGAATTGAGGTCATTCTGTTGTCTTTGAGATTGCACCCAAGTACTGCATTTCAAGATTCTTTTGTTAACTGTGTGGGCTACTCCATTTCTTCTAAGGGATTCTTGCCCACAGTGGTAGATATAAGGGTCATCTGAATTAAATTAGGGAAAGCTAAGTGTTGGTACAATGCCAACAAGACTGCCTAAGGCCAAAAGTGACTCAGAAGAATCTTTTCCTTCCTAAGGCTGTCTCAAATACTGCTTGATAGGAGTCAAGAAGAGTTATGCTTTATATGAATAAGGGTATTCAGTTATTAGCAAAGTTCCAAATCCTATGTCTTTAATAGAATTTCCTTTTTAATTCCTTGAAATGTTGGTATTTTATTGGTGGGCACCTTTGAGGAAGATGAAATTTCTAGGTGTTATTTTTTTGGTACGGTGGTTGTTGTTCAGTCCCCAAGTCGTGTCTGTCTCTTTGCAACCCTACAGAATGCAGCACGCCAAGCTTTCCTGTTCCTCACCATCTCCCGGAGTTTGCCCAGGTTCATGTCCATTGAATCGGTGGTGCCATCCAACCATCTCATCCTCTGTCACCCTGTTCTTCTGCCTTCAGTCTTTTCCAGTATTAGGGTCTTTTTCAATGAGTTGGCTGTTCCCATCAGGTGGCCAAAGTATTGTAGCTTCAGCCTCTATCCTTCCAATGAGTATTCATGGTTGATTTCCTTTAAGATCGACTAGTTTGATCTCCTTGCTGTCCAAAGGACTCTGAAAAGTCTTCTCCAGCACCACAATTTGAAAGCATCACTTCTTTGGCGCTCTGCCTTTTTTATGGTCCATCTCACAAACAGGTGTGATTATTGGAAAGACAATAGCCTTGACTATACAGACCTTTGAAGGTAAAGTGATGTCTTTGCTTTTTAACACACTGTCTAGGTTTGCCATAGCTTTCCTGCCAAGGAAAGCATGCAGTATCTAAATACTGTTTCTCAAGTAGTGGTCCTATAGCTCTTTGCAAAATGAGTCAAAACTGTGGGCTTTTATCCCAGAAAAATGCACGTGGATACAGATAAATTTGACTTTCACTTTAGGAGGGGCTTCATAGATTACCTGAAGCTCATTGGTGGCAAATGCCCTGAATTGTTCTAATCTTCCTGAGGAGTAAGGGTAGTTTATATTCTGTTGGTTGATGATCACTTGGAATTATTAGGATGGAAGGTGTCATTTTTATGACTTCAGAAACCATAGTAAATATGAAAAATGATTGCAACTTTTTGAGGGGCATATGTTAGAATGCATAAGCTTCCAAATGATTTCCTTCCACCATTTCCCCCAAAACAATGTGTTTGAGTTTTGGCCACTGAAAAATAACACAATAATGTTATGAGCCTGGGCTTAATAGTTGTTAAGAGCATGGGCTTTTTGTCAGAATTTGAGGATGGGGAGCAAGATCCAAACTTTATTCTGCCACTCACCTAGTACAGGACAGTTGAATCTTTCTTTACCTTACTTTTTTCATCTGTATATAGGGTTAACAGTGCGTTTTATGGCATGGTGTGAGGATTACATGAGCTAATGAATGAAAAGTTATGTGTAGAATGTCTGGCATGAATAAGAATTCAGTTAATATCTGTCATTTTTTTCTGAGGTTCTTAATATTTTGTAATTGTATCAGATGACTCTAGATCATATTCACTGTTATTTTAAATTATCAGATCACCTTGAGACTAATTGAGAAGTTCAGACCATGGATTGCCAAGTGGCAAAATTGTAGTTAAAACATATGGTTAGAGTGCTTTGGGCCACTTGGGGAAATGGATTTTATAGAGATGCTGCTTCTGCTGCTAAGTCGCTTCAGTCGTGTCTGACTCTGTGAGACTGCATAGACAGAAGCCCACCAGGCTCCCCTATTCCTGGGATTCTCCAGGCAAGAACACTGGAGTGGGTTGCCATTTCCTTCTCCAACGCAGGAAAGTGAAAAGTGAAAGTGAAATCGCTCATTCGTGTCCAACTCTATGTGACCCCATGGACCGCAGCCCACCAGGCTCCTCCGTCCATGGGATTTCCCAGGCAAGAGTACTGGAGTGGGGTGCCATAGCCTTCTCCATATAGAGATGCTAGAAATGTTAAATAAAGTTTATAGAACAGAATAATTATTGTTACCAGTAACTTCAACATCTTGTGTTCATACATATTGGTCTCACTGCTAGGAAGACTTTTATTACTATCACTGTTAAACAGATAGGTTAAACAAGACCCCATTCACAAAAGCAAGCTGAGAAACTTAAAATTACAGCATATGTTTGTCCTTGAATTGATCCCATCATTCTTGAGAATTCAAAGGAGCCTCCGAATATTTCTCAAAATCTAGTTTGAAAGAATTTATCCATATTCAAACAAGATTTATTGAAAATACTAGGTTTCCTAAATTTGGAAGATTCTATCTTTTTGATTTTTAAGACAAACTTCACCCTGCAGTCATTTATTTTCTGATTTTTTTAAACCTGAACAAGGAGCACCCTAGCAGGCTGTCTGAAAACTAAGCAGATTTTGTGTGTGTGTATCTCTGGTATATGTATCCGGTGTGTGTGCATGTATCTATGTGTCTACCTATGTAGCTCTTTCTGGGTGTATTTATCTGTGCGTGCATGTTCCTGCATCTATATTCTTTCCCAGTCATCTTATGACTGAGAACAGAAAAGACACCAAGAAATAAAGGCCCGAGAAGACTATTCATCACTGGGGTCTGCCTCTCAGCCTGACTAGTGGCTCCCCAGGGAGTCCTAACAAAGCACTGCAGAGTCCAGATTCTTCTCCCCACCCCCACACAATCTGGGGGACTCTGTACTTTGAGGCTGTTCTACCACCTTCACCCTCAGACTTTGCAGAACCTCCCCTCCCCCATTCATCTCTGGGCCCATCAGGGATGTGAGCAAAGGAAGCATTAAAATGGGTAGATTGATAGCCTTGGGATCACATCAATCTTCATACGTGTTGAATATTATGTCAATTATTCATCACTCAGAGATATCATTGCAGGGAAAAATCACATTAAGAGGAGCCAGGAAAACCAGAGGTTATAAATTCCAACCCTAGCCAGTGACTGTGCTGGAATTCAGTGCCAGCTCCCCAGTGGTGGTCTCGTTGGAAGGCTGGAGTCTCAGACTTTCTTTCAGAAATATTTTTTCTCCTGTCTTATGTTCTACCAGGCAGAGATTCAGCCTTCCAGAGGTGAAAAAGAGCTGATACATCTGTGGACACAATGCTCCTAAGTTTCCTTTAAATTCTGCCATCACCTCGAGTTGGCTGTCTAAAAAATGCCATTTTCTCTCAGTTGACTCAAGGAAGCTTTTTTTTCCCCAGCACTAGATGATACCAAAAATGGGTGTCTGAGAAGATGGCAAATGCCACAGAATAAATATAACTCAACCCAGCATACAGAATTGTTGACAGAGAGAGTGTAGGAGTATAAGGACTTGACCACCAGGCAGTGACTCAGCCTTTCCAAACTTGCATTTCCTCATCTTGTGAGTTTAGGGATCCTGCCAGTTCCAGTGGGTGGTTGTGAAGATTAAATTAGGTAACCTAGATCACATAATTCCGAGTCCCTCAACCTTATGGAGCTACTGGTACTTTATGACACACTTTGTGGGAGGGCCACCGAGTTGTTGTTCAGAGTCTCTGAAGGTTCTGGGGAGAAGCTTAGATGTCTTCTGTGCAGTAGTGTCTTCTGCTGGAGAGCTGGTCCCCAGCTTCCTTCCCACCAGTAGACGTGACTCCCCTAATTCATTCCCTCAGAGAAACACCAACACAGGCACTATTTATCTATCCATTCACAGAGTGACTGCTTCCTGAGCTACTACTATGGGCCATGGAGCAAGAGTTTTGAACAAGAGGAAAGGTCCTCCTCTCTTCAAGCTTATATTCAAGCCTGATTGACCAAAAATGAGTCCACAGCAGATATACCAGCAAATTCAGGTGTAACAGGCACTTGGAAGGTAATAACACAGGGGGACATGATGCAGAGTGGAGTGTGGTGTGAGGTCAGAGAAAGAGCTTTTGAGGAGGTGATAATGAAGCCATCACCTGAAAGGCAGGAGGGAGCCATTTATGTGAAGATCTCCAGGAAGAGTGTTCTAGGCAAAGGGAGCTGCAAGTTTGAGTCTGAGGTGGGAAGGAGATGAGGTTGTTTTAGAAAGGACAGTGTGACAGGAAAGTGTGGTCTGAGATGATCCGAGGGATAAGCAGAACTTGGGAGGCGAGAATAAGCAGTTTGGCTTGTATTCTTGTGCAACGGGACAATTTCCAGCAGGTGCATGACATATTTTGGTTCGTGGTTCAGGCAGGGAGGTCGCTTTAGCTTGTGTAGAATGGGTTGTGGTGGAGGAACAGGAGTGGGAAGAACAGGTAGAGGCTCTGTGGTTGAGAAGCTGAGACATGGTGGTGGCTTGGACTGGGACTTTACCAGTGGAAAGGTGTCAATAGATGACTGGACTCAGGAGCAGTTCTGAGCGCTTTGGGATTCAGGGCTAGCTCCTGTGCCCTGAGAGAGTCTACCAAGGGATTGAATGTGGGCCAGCGTGGAGAGAGGAAAGAGAGGATGCTCCTAGGTATTTTGTAAGCTTTGGCTACCCTGCAATCTAGGGAAAAAATGGCAGATTTGGGTCATGAAATGTGTCAGCTTTTCCCTGCCTTGGGGATGTTCTTACTGGTGCTGTGATTCTATGGGCCTCGGTCTCCTGTCCCTGCTGTCTCTCTCCCTTGGCTTTCTTCTTTTCTGTGTGTGCTCTGTTCTGAGGACTGAATATCCTTAGGCAGAGGGTGACATTATTCGGAGCTTTATATTGCTAGCCTTCCGAGCACCCAGACCTGTGCTAGTCCCAGTATGCCATATGGGCAGACTTCGGGAAGCCAAGCTCACGCTAATATTTCTTGTGCCACTTCTAGGAAGAGCATCCTCTCCCCTTTGTCCTCAGAACTTTCCTGAGGGACTTGTCTCCCGCTGATAACGAGATGGTTCTGCATCACACACTGTTCAGGAGCTTTCATCTCTGCCACCTTTGGTTGTGTGAGCTAGAGCAAGCTACTTAACACATGCCAGGCCTACTTTCTGTGTCTGTGAAATGGGAAACCTGCTTTCTGGAGCACATAGGAAGATTTTAGGAAACCCTACAGGGGACCTGGCAGATACTGCTCAGAGCAAAAGTAACCTAGCTGGTTGTTACTGCCTTTTTTTTTTCTCTTGTTTGTATTGAATTGAACAAAGAAGTCCTGAACCAGTTAAAATGAAACAGGAAGTAGTGGGTTCTGATATTTTGTCATCTTCAGCTGGTCATGGAATCAGAGGGGTGGTGAGGACTTTAGAGAGTATTTCTGCTAATCCCTTGGTGTAACCAGACAGGAATACTTGTGAAGAGGACCCTTGCAGAGATTTCATGTGGCGGCACATTTCTGAGGGTGTTCTGCAGAATAGTAACCATGCAATGATTTGCTCAAAGAAAGACTTCGTGGTCCAATAGCCAAGAAATGTTGCATATCAGATCTCCTCCTTGTAGGTGCACAGACTGTTTGCCCAATAAAGGCTCTGATGAGTCCTGTAATGAAGAAATCTGCCAGTCCCTTTTTATTATAGCATTCTCCACTGGCCTTAACTGGAGAAGCTTTTGTCTATCAGCTTTACTAACATCCTGTAGAATGTGTGTTCTTTAGAATGTCCTTGGGAAATCCTATTTTAGCCAAAGGAGCCCACATTTCAAACTGAGGGTTGGTTTCTTGACACAGTTCTGTTACTGGACCAAACTTGAGTTGGCTTACCCACCATGTAGCAAAGTCCATCTTTGCTGGGTTGTGGTGAAGAAGGGGATATACAGCATCTATTTGCAGGGACATGGGAGAACTATACTAAAAGATCTTCATGACCCATATAATCATGATGGTGTGATCACTCACCTAGAGCCAAACATCCTGGAATGTGAAGTCAAGTGGGCCTTAGGAAGCATCACTATGAACAAAGCTAGTGGAGGTGATGGAATTCCAATTGAGCTATTTCAAATCCTAAAAGAGGATGCTGTGAAAGTGCTGCACTCAATATGCCAGCAAATTTGGAAAACTCATCAGTGGTCACAGGACTGGAAAAGGTCAGTTTTCGTTCCAATCCCAAATAAAGGCAATGCCAAAGAATGCTCAAACTACTGCACAATTGCACTCATCTCACACACTTTACTAGTAGTGAATTTACTACTCAAAATTCTCCAAGTCAGGCTTCAGCAATACCGGAACCGTGAACTTTCAGATCAAGCTGGTTTTATAAAAGGCAGAGGAATCAGAGATCAAATTGCCAAAAAGCAAGAGAGTTCCAGAAAAAAATCTATTTCTGCTTTATTGACTATGCCAAAGCCTTTGACTGTGTGGATCACAACAAACTGTGGAAAATTCTGAAAGAGATGGGAATACCAGACCACCTTACCTGCCTCCCGATAAATCTGTATGCAGGTCAGGAAGCAACAGTTAAAACTGGACATGGAGCAACAGACTGGTTCCAAATCGGGAAAGGAGTATGTCAAGGCTGTATATTGTCACCCTGCTTATTTAACTTATATGCAGAGTACATCATGAGAAACGCTGGGCTGGATGAAGGGCAAGCTGGAATCAAGACTGCTGGGAGAAATATCAATAACCTTAGATACGCAAATGACACCACCCTTAAGGCAGAAAGCGAAGAAGAATTAAAGAGCCTCTTGATGAAAGTGAAAAAGGAGAGTGACAATGTTGGCTTAAAGCTCAACATTCAGAAAACAAAGATCATGACATCTGGTCCCATCACTTCATGGGAAATAGATGGGGAAACAGTGGAAACAGTGTTAGCCTTTATTTTTTTGGGCTCCAAAATCACTGCAGATGGTGACTGCAGTCATGAAATTAAAAGACGCTTACTCCTTGCACAAAAAGTTATGACCAACCTAGACAGCATATTAAAAAGCTTTGCCCACAAAGGTCCATCTAGTCAAGGCTATGGTTTTTCCAGTAGTCATGTATGGATGTGAGAGTTGGACTGTAAAGAAAGCTGAGTGCTGAAGAATTGATGCTTTTGAACTGTGATGTTGGAGAAGACTCTTGAGAGTCCCTTGGACTGCAAGGAGATCCAATCAGTCCATCCTAAAGGAAATCAATCCTGAATATTCCTTGGAAGGACTGATGGTGAAGCTGAAACTCCAATACTTTGGCCACCTGATGTGAAGAACTGACTCATTTGAAAAGACCCTGATGGTGGCAAAGATTGAAGGCAGGAGGAGAAGGGGATGACAGAAGATGAGATGGTTGGATGGCATCAACGACTCAATGGACATGAGTTTGAGTAAACTCCAGGAGTTGGTGATGGACAGGAGGCCTGGCATGCTGCAGTCCATGGGGTCACAAAGAGTCAGACACGACTGAGCAACTGAACTAAACCGAACTGAAGCAAGGATAAGATTTCCCTTGGAGCTCAGATGGTAGACAATCTGCCTGCAATGCAGGAGACCTTGGTTCAGTCCCTGGGGTGGGAAAATACCCTGGAGAGATGCATGGCAACCCATTCCAGTATTGTTGCCTGGAGAATTCCATGGACAGAAAAACCTGTTGGGCTACAGTCTGTGGGGTCACAAACAGTCGGACATGACTGAGCGACTAACGTTACACTTCAGGCAAGGATAATGAACAGGAGGCTTGTGCTCAAAAGACCTCAACTACCCAGTGGCTTTCAGAGAAGGATTTTTAAAGGCAGCATTTGGGGTGAGGGTTGCAGCTCCTGGACTTTGTTCTGATTGGTTGGTGGTGAGGTAACAGGGTGCTGTTTTGGGAATCGTCATCATCCATCTTCTAGTTCAGCTAGTCTGGGGTCTATGTGCTTAGGGTCAGCAGATAGTCACCATCTTCCACCTGGGTGGGGGTCTTAGTTTCTGCAATAAAACTCAGAAATATATGTCAGGTTGTTACATATATATCCCTTGAGAAGGAACTGGGGCTCTCTTTTATCGCTGTACTATTGTGCAAGTTATCCTGCTTAACTGCTTCTTTGTTTCTGTGTTCCATCACTTCTCTAATTAGTAACCGCTTGAATCTGCTCTTTGGAACTCAGGAAACACCTAGGAGACTAAAGCCTTTTTTCCGGACAAACGAGAGGTCTTGCCACTGGGGATACTTCACAAGATCCTGCTTGATTTCAGACCCTCTTCCTTTCCTTAGATACTCCTCAGTCCTGAGGGAATCAGGTGGGACAAGGAAGGGAAGAAAGTTTTGGACAGAGAGTTTAATCATAAACTCAGCAGAGAACTCAGTTGTAAGGGACTCAGTTTCAATTCCCAGTAGCAGAGATTACAGCAACCATGAGAGACAATTAAGAGGCTCTTTCCTCCCCAGCCCACTGCCCACTGCCCCCCTGCCCCAATCTCTACATCCGCTCTGCCCCAGCAACACCTGGAGTTTTTCGGTTTTCCTAAGACGTGAAGATTCTCAGCAACTCTGAACAGCAGGGGCTTTTGGGGAAACAGAATGCCGTGGGACTCCAGGGGTTTTTGCAGACAAGATGGCATCATCTGCCCATGTAGGTTAACTGTTGGATGTCAGCCGAGGAGACCTAAGTGAAGTGGACTTCATCTTGCACCTTTCCTGTACATCCCGCATGTGGGCCTGGAGAAGTTGGTCAGCTCAATCAGCCAGAGAGAGTGTGATTGGGTGGTGGGAGAGAGTTTAGATGGAGTTGAAAACTAAGATATAAAGCTATGAAAATGGGAAAAAGACATTTTCACCTTTAAAAATAAAGGAAGAAATTCCTTGACTGCCCAGTGATTAGAACTCAGTTCTTTCACTGTGTGGCGCCGGGTTCAATCCATGGTTGAGAAACTAAGATCCCATAAGTCATGTGGTGCAGCAGAAGAAAAAAAAAAAAAAAAAAAAAAAGAAAAACTCACAGCATAGTTTGAGAGAGAAACAGACAAGCTTTTTAGGTAGAAAAAAATCTGGCAGGTTGGATGTCACTTTCTGATGGTCTAGGAAGACTTCCCGTGGAGGTTGTCTGTCATGTGGTAGCAGAAGGAGAAGTATGAAAAAGAACTTGGTTAGCAACCACTGCTTGATTGTATCCAGTGGGTGGGTGGGCGGGCCCAGTTGTGTCCGACTCTT
>NW_011494863.1:7693622-7703654 GCF_000754665.1 Bison bison bison
GATTCTCCATGCAGGAATACTGGAGTGGGTTGCCATTTCCTCCTCCAGGAGATCTTCCCAACCCAGGAATTGAACCTTTGTCTCTTGCGACTCCTGTATTGCAGGTGGATTCTTTACCACTAGCACTCGCCCCTAGGTTGCAGCAAGACAGAGGATGATAATCCAGGAAAAGGATTTGTGTTCATTCTGATTACTCTACCATCAAAAGATGCCGTGTCAATGGGGAATGTTTCCCCACCCCCACCTCCAGATTTCAAGCTTGAATTCTTATGCATCTTACTGTTACTAAGCTAGTAGCTCTCTTGTCACTTCAGGGATGTATTCTGAGCTAATAGTTAGAGTGGGGAGAGGGTTGCCCCAGTGCCCTTGTGGTTAGTGGCCCATAAGGAAGGTAAAGGAACCAGATATCTCGAAAAACACCATTTATTTTCTGCTTTGTAAAGCCTTAGAGCATCTGTCAAATTTTGAGCTTGAGGGGTCAACAGTTTAAATCCAAATCTACTCAGCTTGCCAGGAACCACATTTCAAAATTTGTGGACCTCTGTCATAGTATTTTCCATATGGCATCCTAATTTGGGGCTATGCTTTTATGAGTTGTAATCCTGAGGAGGTAACTGTGAGATCCATAGGTGGTCAGTCAGTCAAGGCAGCAGGAGAGGAGAACAGGGAGCGTCCAAGGCTCTGCAAGCTTGGAAGTGAGACCACCAGGGCCTGGTCTCTCTGCTTCATCCAGGCAGAGAGACTCGAGCCGGACCATTGATTTTAATAACCTTCAACAGTTAAAAAAAATTAGTACGTCTGCATGGTAAAAATTTAAATATTACAAATAAATACTCAGTAAAAATAAATTCCTTTCCTTTCTTGGACCCCAGTACCCCAGTTTATTGACTTATCATGTTCTAAGTTTTTATGTATATGATCTCACTTAATCCTTATAACAGCTACTCGAACCCGGGTCTCCCGGGTCTCCCGCATTCCAGGCAGACACTTTAACCTCTGAGCCACCAGGGAAGCCCATGTCAGATGAGGCCTTGTGTCTCAGAGAGGTGAAATAATTCACATGTAAGGTGGCATGGGCGAGGGAACAAGAGATAAAGTAGGGGATGGCTGTTGAGAACGTCAAGGCTTTGTAAGTGACTTGTGCGAGATGGATTAGAACCCTCCATGGTTGGTAGAGCCTTTTAGCCACAGGGAAAACTCACTTCTTTTCCCGTCTTGGAGAATACAAGGCTGCTGTGGATTTTAGAGTGATTTTGAAAAATATTTTATTTCTGCCAAGTAGCTGTTGATGACAGTTTCATGAAATAGATGTCTGGACAATCTAGTGGAATTGTGGAGTTTGAAGGGTCTGGATATGTACTTAAAAGAGCCAGATGCCACTTAGCAACTGAACAATTTTAAAATGTTTAGTTTAACCAGTATATTTAGATTATTTCCATTTCAGCATTTCAGTATGAAAATTGATATTTTATTGTCTTTTTCTTACTATTTAGTGTGAATTTTACATGTAGTAGCACATCTCAAGTGCTTAATAGCCAAGCATGACCAGAGCAGTTCTAAAAGAGTTACTGTTTTTACCTTTTCACATTTATATCCATGTTCTCTCTGAAATTTTTGTGTGTAGTGCAAGGTAGTAACCTAGCTTAATTTTTTTTTATATGAATATCCAACTGACTCAGAACCAATTTATTGAAAAGATAGCCCTAACCCCATGAAACTTCTGTCTTCAATATCCACACATGTGTGAATCTGTTTCTGGACTCTGTTCTACGCCATCTGTCTATTTGTCTATGCTTACACCAGTAGACACTGGCTTAACTAGTATAATTTTAGATTTAGGAATGACTTGCTATGTTGGGAGACTGCAAAGAACCAGCCATGTTAATAACTTAACACTATCTTAACTACTATAATTTTCACAGTGAGTCCTGATATCTGGTAGGGAAGTTGTTCCTACTAGTTCTTAGGAGAATCTTGGCTATTATCGGTTTATTGCCTTTCCATATAAATTACTTGCCAAGTTCCCCCAAAATAACTGTAAAGATTTTGATTGAGATTATATTGAATCATATATCAGTTTGAAGAGAGCACTTAAAAAATAATACATGTTCATCTGATGCTATCTTCTAGGTAGGATGTGGACCTGTCCTTGCCTTCCAGTCTCTGCTACCTTCCACATTCTGGGGTATGATCAGCTGACTGAGAAAGAGGCTCAAGCTTTACCTCTTTGCTGAGAACACAGTGGAGGGTCCTTCCTCTTCTCAGGGGTGGAAAGTCCCTGGCAAGGTTCTAGAACTCTAGGATACAGAAAATAAATGGGAGTCTTGGAAGAACCAGACCAAAATCCCTTGAGTTCTCATCTCTCTGGAGTAGGGACCTTGTGCCCCATATGTGAGTTTTCAGGGGTCACCCATGCTTGGGCTCACTTTAACCCAAGGTAGATCAATAGAACTTACCCACCTAGAGATAAGGTAAGATGCTTTCTACTCCTCCCTCTTCTCTACCTTCTCTGTCACTGGTCTCACTATTTGCTTTGTGGCCACAGACCAAGTTTCATGGAGAAGCCAATTGGAGATGTACAGATTGTGCAGACTTGGTGATCAGGCAGGAGAGGAAAGAAACAGAAGAAAGGAGTTTGTTGAAGATGTCTCCGGCATCTGAAGAGAAGTGACAAGATGAAGATGAAGACAAACTAGGGATAGGAGTAAGATAATGAGGATGGAGGAGGTCCTGTAAGGAACTGAGCTTACGTTTATGCTGAATGTTGTTTGGCCGTCATCTTGAATTCCCTATGTCCACCAGGGAATCCACAATCTAATTCCTGATTGAACTTCACCAGATTAGTCCCCTTGTAGGGAACCCATCTCTTCAGGATGATGCTTGTGAATTACCAGCTTGGGGGTAGCTGGAGTATTAGTGAGAATCAGAGTCCAAAGGACTAGAAGGGGTCGGAGGAGGAGTAGGGGCAAGAACAAAGGAGTAAAGAGACAATGGGCCAAGACGAACAGGGTGGCAAGTGGATGGTCTGCAGGGAACAAGGGAAGAGCCGGGCATGGAAGTCCTTAAGGTAGGGTGACAGGAAGGGATGACACTAGTCAGAGGAGGGAAACATGTGGGGCTCAAAACTGAGAGAGGAGCATAGTGCCGGGGAGGAGGCCAAGGGCTAAAAGATGGAGGATACAGGGGAGGAAGGTGAGTTGGACAGTGAGAGCAAGAATGAGCAGGAAGAGGAGATGGAGGCTGGAATTGAGAGGAGGAAATTGCAGGTAGTTTTCTTGTGTTTCTTTCAATTGGCACTCTGTGCATACTCATCCTGTGAAAATCAGTAACTGGTGGAAACTCAGACCTGATCCAGCAGTTATGTCACACTGCTGAGTGCATCACCCCATTCGTAATGGAAATGCCCTCTATGAAGTGTACATGCCACTCCCTTTGTGACCAGTCAGTAATCTCCACCAGTCATGAAAGTGGTCCCAGTTTCTAGGTTGAAGAATGGTCAGAGGAATTGGTAAAGAGAGGAAATGGAGTCTAGTAGTCGTCCCTGTTCCTTGGGATAACATGTAGTTTTGCCCCTTGGTAGGCAAAGATTGATCAAAAGGTTGGGATAGAGTTGGAAGCTGGGACCTGGGAGAATGGCTCTGAAGCAGGAATGGCCAAATTGGGAAGAAGTCATTGCCTCTGCCCCATTCTATTTAACTTACTACATTTTCCAAAATCCTTTCATATCCGTATCACTCCATGAATACAAGATAATCAGAGATTACCATTCTACCAATAAATATACTGAAGGCCAGAGAGGAAACTATTAATATATAGGCAGGCAGCAGATGACAGATTGTCCAGATTAGAACTTGGGCCAAAAGTCAAGGAGTAGGGGGTATCCAGAAGGGCGCACAAATGGCCCATGACAGCATGATCCTACCCCGTGTTTCTGGACAGAATCATACAGGGCTGCTTCAGAGCAGAGCTTTGTGTTAGTAGTATAGCCTTCCTCCTGGTCCCTGTGATCCCTTGGTATTTTATCTGACCCTTAACTAGAACCAGAAGCACAGGGTCAAGCTGATAGGTCAAGCTCACGGAGCTACTCACTCCTGAGTGCCTAAGGACTAGATTTGAACTTTCTTGCTCAGTACCCTAGATGCCCATCTCCATGTCAGGTGATTTAGGAAGCTACTGCACCCGCTGCTTTTCTTTTATCTGATGTAGTAATTCTATTTGCTTATCATTCCTTTTTTTTTTTAAATTGAAGTATAGTTCAATTACTATATTAGTTTCAGATGTACAAGATGGCATTTCAAAATTTTTATAGTCTATATCCCATATAAGGTTATTATAAAATATTGGTTATGTTCCTTGTGCTTTACATTATATCCTTGTAACTTCTTATTATACCTAATAGTATTCACAGGTGGCTCAGAGGTAAAATTAGCCTGCCAAGCAGAAGATTCTGGTTCAGTTCCTAGATTGGGAAGCTCCCCTGGAGAAGGAAATGGCAACCTACTCCAGTATTCTTGCCTAGGAAATCCCCTGGACAGAGGACCACAGTCCATGGGTTGCAAAGGGTCGGACACAACTTAATGACTAAACAATAACAACAGTGGTCTGTACCTCTTCATTCCCTTCCTGTACCTTGGCCCCTCTCATCACCCTTTTCTCAGCCAGTAACCACTAGTTTGTTCTCTGTGAGTCTGTTTCTGTTTTGTTAGATTTGTTTGTTATTTTTTAGGTGCCACACGTAAGTGAGAACATACGGTATTTGTCTTTCTCTGTCAAAATTGTTTCATTAAGTATAACACACTCTAGGTCTGTCCATATTGTTGGAGGTGGCAAAATTTTATGACTGAGCGATATTCCATTGTGTGTGTGTATCACATCATCCATTCATCTGTCAGCACTTAAGTTGCTTCCATATCTTGGGAATCATAAATGATGCTGCTGTGAACAATGAGGTGCCTGCATCTTTTTGAATTAGTGTTTTTGTTTTCTTTGGATAAGTACCCAAGAGTATAATTACTGGGTCTTATGATAGTTCCATTTTTAATGTTTTAAGGAAACTCCATGCTGTTCTCCTTAGTGACTGCACTCATTTACATTCACATCAACAGTGCACAAGGGTTCTCTTTTCTCCACATCCTCACTAACACTTGTTATTTGTAGACTTTTCTGATAATGGCCATTCTGACATATCTGAGGTGATATCTCACTGTGGATTTTGTGGTTCCCTGGTTAGTGATGTTGAGCATCTTTTCATGTGCCTGTTGGCCATCTGTATATCTTCTTTGGAAAAATGCCTATTCAGGTTCTCTGCCCATTTTAAAGTCAGATTATTTGTGTTTTTGATGTTGAATTATATAATTTCTTTACATATTTTGGATAAGAACCCCTTATAAGACATATCTTCTCCCATTCAGTAGGTTGTCTTTTCATTTCATTGACAGTTCCTTTCACTTTGCAAAAGCCTTTAAGTTGATCCCCTTTTTAAGTTGGGTCCCCTTCATTTATTTTTGTTTTTTCCCTTTCCCAAGGAGATCCAAAGAAATATGGCTAAGACCAGTGTCAAAGAACACACACCTATTTTTTCTTATAGGAGTTTTATGGTTTCTTGTCTTACATTTAGATTTAATTCATTTTGAATTTATTTTTGTATATGATGTGAAAAAATGCTGTAATTTCATTCTTTTATTTGCAAGTTGTCCAGATATGCCAGCACCACTTATTAAAGAGACTGTCCTTTCTCATTGTATGGTCTTGCCTCCTTTGTCATAGATTAATTGGCCATATGTGCATGGGTTTACTTCTGGGCTTTCTATTCTGTTTTGTTGTGTTTGTCTGTTTTGGGTGCTAGTACATACCGTTTTGATTACTGTAGCTTTGTAGTATAGTCTGAAGTCAGGGCGTGTGATACCTTCAACTTCGTTCTTTTTCTTTCCTTAACTTTATTTTATTGAAGCATCATTGATTTACGATGTCATGTTAATTTCTGCTGTATGGCAAAGTGATTCATCTATACATGTATCATATTCTTTTCATTATGGTTTATCACAGGATATTGAACATAGTTCAGTGTGCTATACAGTAGGACTGTGTTGTTTATCCATTCTTTAATAGTTTGCCTCTGCTAGTCACAAACTCCCAGTTCCTCCCTCCCTTACCCCCTCCTCCTCGGCAACCACAACTCTGTGTCTGTGAGTCTGTTTCTATTTCGTAGGTAAGTACATTTATGTCACATTTTAGATTTCACGTGTAAGTGATATCATTCGGTATTTTCCTTCTCTTTTCTTCTCTTACTTCACTTAGTGGGATAATCTCTAGATCCATCCTTGTTGCTGCAAATGGCATTATTGCATTCTTTTTTATGGCTGAGTAGTATTCCATTATGTGTGTGTGTGTATATATATACTACATCTTTATTCATTCATCTGTCAGTGGGCCTTTAGGTTTTTTTCATGTCTTGACTATTGTGAATAGTGCCACAGACTATTGTGAATAGTTTAACAAAAAGATGCATGTATATTTTTGAATTATAGTTTGATCTGAATATATGCCCAGGAATGGGATTGCTGGTCATATGGCAACTCCATTTTTAGTGTTTTGAGGAACCTCCATGCTCTTTTCCATAGTGGCTGTACCAATTTACATTCCTACCAACAATATAGGAGGGTTCCTTTTTCTCCACACTCTCTCTAGCATTTGTTATTTGTAAATTTTTAGAATGATGGCTGTTCTGAGTGGTGTAAGGTGGTACCCCATTGTAGTTTTGATTTGCAACTCTTTTCTGTCACGGTTGCTTTGGTTGTTTGTTTTTTTGTGGTTCCATACACATTTTAATGTTATTCTAGGTCTGTGAGAAATGTCATGGGTATTTGGATATGGATTGCATTAAATCTAGATTGCTTTGGGTAGTATGGACATTTTAACAATTTTAATTCTTCTAATCCATGAGCATGCAATATATTTCCATTTATTTATATCATCTTCAATTTCTTTACTCAGTGTCTCATAGTTTTCAGAGTTTAGATCTTTTACCTCCTTGATTAAAATTATTCCTAGGTGTTTTACTCTTTTTGATACAATTGTACATTATTTTCTTGATTTCTCTTTCCAATGGTTCATTATTAGTGTATAGAAATACAACAAATTTATTTACATTACTTTTGTATCCTGCAGCTTTACAATCTGCAATTCATGGATAAGCAGACTCTAATAGTTTTTGGTGACTTCTGGGTAGGATTTTCTCTGTATAGTATCATGTGACATGCAGACAGTGACAGTTGTTTTTCTTCCTTTCCAATTTGGATTCTTTTTATTTCTTGTCCAATTGCTGTGCCCAGAACTTCCAATACCATGTTGAATAAAAGTGGTGAGAATGGGTGTTTTTATTTTGTTTCTGATCTTAGTATGTTTCTTGTGGGTATATCATATATAGCCTTTACTCTGTTGAGGTATGTTCCCTTTATATCCCCCTTTCTATGAGTTCTTATCATGATTAAATGTTAACTTAAAAGGTTTTTATTTATTTATTTAGCTGCATCAGGTCTTGGTTGCAGCATATGGAATCTTTAGTTGTGGCTTGTGGGCTCCAAAATCACTGCAGATGGTGACTGCAGCCATGAAATTAAAAGACGCTTACCTTGGAAGGAAAGTTATAACCAACCTAGACAGCATATTAAAAAGCAGACACAGTACTTTGCCAACAAAGGTCCATCTAGTCAAGGCTATGCTTTTTCCAGTAGTCATGTATGGATGTGAGAGTTGGACTGTGAAGAAAGCTGAGTGCCGAAGAATTGATGATTTTGAACTGTGGTGTTGGAGAAGGCTCTTGAGGGTCCCTTGGACTGCAAGGAGATCCACCCAGTCCATCCTAAAGGATATCAGTCCTGAGTGTTCATTGGAAGGACTGATGCTGAGGCTGAAACTCCAGTACTTTGGACACCTCATGTGAAGAATTGACTCATTTGAAAAGACCCTGATGCTGGGAGGGATTGGGGGCAGGAGGAGAAGGGGACGACAGAGGATGAGATGGCTGGATGGCATCACCAACTCGATGGACATGAGTTTGAGTGAACTCTGGGAGTTGGTGATGGACAGGGAGGCCCGGCGTGCTGCAATTCATGGGTGTCCACAAAGAGTGGGAAATGACTGAGCGACTGAACTGAACTGTGGGTTTTTTAGTTGAGGCATGCAAATTTTAGTTGTGGCATATGGGATCTAGTTCCCTGACCAGAGATTGAAGCTGGGCTGCCTGCATTGGGAGCACAGAGTTTAGTCACTGTACCACCAGGAAAATCTCTGATTTTATTAAATGCGTTTTCTGCATTGATAAGATTGTGTGATTTTAATGTTTTGTTAAAGTGGTACATCACATTGTTTGATTTATGAATATTGACCCACCTTTGCATCCCTGAAATAAATCACACTTATTTCAGGAACAAATCCTACTTGTTCCTGGTATATGATCCTTTTTATGTTTTGTTGAATGTGATTTGCTAATCTTTTGAATATTTCTGTATCTATGTTTATCAGGGGTATTGGCCTATAATTTTCTTTTTTAAAAATGTCTGGTTTTGGAATCAAGATAATACTGGGCTCGTAGAATGAGTTTGGAAGTTTGATTTTCTTGAAGTAGTTTGTAAAGATATTAACTCTTCTTTAAATGTTTAGTAAAATTCTCCTATGAAGTTGTCCAGTCCAGTACTTTCTCTGTTGTTGATGGCAGTTCTTCGATTACTAGTAATTGGTCTCTTCAGATTTTCCATTTCTTCCTAATTCAGTCTTGAAAGAGTGTATATTTTTAGGATTTATCCATTTGTTCTAGGTTGTCCAATTTGTTATGTGTAACTGTTTATTGTTGTTCAGTCTCTAAGTTTTGTCCAACTCTTTGCATGGAGTCCAACCCCATGGACTGCAGCATGCCAGGCTTCCCTGTCCTTCACTATCTCCCAGAGTTTGATCAAACTAATGTCCATTGAGTCAGTGATGCCATCCAACCATTTCATCCTCTGTCGCTCCCTTCTCCTCTTGCCCTCAGTCTTTCCCAGAATCAGGGTCTTTTCTAAGGAGTCAGCTCTTGACGTCAGGTGGCCAAAGTATTGGAGCTTCAGCACCAGTCCTTCCAATGAATATTCAGGGTTGATTTCCTTTAGGATCGACTGGTTTGATGTCCTTGCTGTCCAAGGGACTCTCAAGAGTCTTCTCCAGAACCACAGTTGGAAAGCATCAATTCTTCAGTGCTCAGCCTTCTTTATGGTCCAACTCTCAAATCCGTACATGACTACTGGAAAAACTCTAGCTTTGACTATACAGACCTTTGTCAGCAAAGTGATATCTCTGTTTTTTAATATACCATTCTAGGTTTGTCCAAGCTATTCTTCCAAGAAGCAAGCGTCTCAACTTCATGGCTGCAGACACTGTCTGCATTGATTTTGGAGCCCAAGAAAATGAAATCTGACACTGTTTCCACATTTTCCCCATCTATTTAACATGAACTGGTAGGACTGGATGCTGTGATCTTAGTTTTTTAAATATTGAGTTTTAAGCCAGCTTTTTCATTCTCCTCTTTCACCTTCATCAAGAGGCTCTTTAGTTCCTCTTCACTTTCTGCCATTAAAGAGGTGTTATCTGCATATCTGAGGTGGATGATATTTCTCCCAGTAATCTTGATTCCAGCTTGTGCTTCATCCAGCCCAGCATTTCACATGATGTACTCTGCATATAAGTTAAATAAGCAGAGTGACAATATACAGCCTTGCATACTCCTTTCCCCGGAGAAGGCAATGGCACCCCACTCCAGTACTCTTGCCTGGAAAATCCCATGGACGGAGGAGCCTGGTAGGCTGCAGTCCATGGGGTCGCGAAGAGTCGGACACGACTGAGTGACTTCACTTTCACTTTTGATTTTCATGCATTGGAGAAGGAAATGGCAACCCATTCCAGTGTTCTTGCCTGGAAAATCCCAGGGACGGTGGAGCCTGGTGGGCTGCCGTCGATGGGGTCACACAGAGTTGGACACGACTGAAGTGACTTAGCAGCAGC
>NW_011494863.1:7703754-7707626 GCF_000754665.1 Bison bison bison
CAGCATACTCCTTTCCCAATTTTGAACCAGTCTATTGTTCCATGTCCAGTTCTAATTGTTGCTTCTTGTCCTGTATACAGGCTTCTCAGGAGGCAGGTAATGTGGTCTGGTATTCCTACCTCATTAAGAATATCCACAGTTTGTTGTGATCCACAGTCAAAGCGTTTAGCATAGTCAATGAAGCAGAATAAGATTTAAAAAAAAAAAATTCCCTTGTTTTTTCTATGATCCAGTGAATGTTGGCAATTTGATCTCTGATTTCTCTGCCTTTTCTAAATTCAGTTTGTATATCTGGAAGTTCTCAGTTCATGTACAGCCAAAGCCAGCTTGAAGGATTTTGAGCATAATCTTGCTGGCATGTGAAATGAGTGCAATTCTACAGTAATTTGAACATTCTTTGGCATTGCCTTTCTTTGGGATTGGAATGAAAACTGACCTTTTCCAGTCTTGTGGCCACTGCTGAGTTTTCCAAATTTGCTGGCATAGTGAGTGCAGCACTTTAACAGCATCATCTTTTAGGATTTGAAATAGCTCAACTGGAATTCCATCACCTCCACTAGCTTTGTTCGTAGTAATACTTCCTAAATTACACTTGGCTTCACATTCCAGAATGTCTGGCTCTAGGAGATTGAACACAGAATCATGGTTATCTGGGTCATTAAAAGTTTTTTTGTACAGTTCTTCTGTGTATTCTTGCCACATTTTCTTAATCTCTTCTGCTTCTGTTAGGTCCTTGCTGGGTTTTGTCCTTTATTGTGCTTATTTTTGCATGAAATGTTTCCTTGGTATTTCCAATTTTCTTAAAGAGGTATGTGATCTTTCTCATTCTATTGTTTTCCTCTGTTTATATTGTTCTCTTATAATTGTTTGTATTTCTGTGATATTAGTTGTAATTTCTCCTCCTTCACTTCTAGTTTCTTTTATTTAATTCTCTTTTTTTCAATGAGTTTGGCTAAAGTTTTTTCAATTTTGTTTATCTTTTTGAAAAAACATCTCTTAGTTTCATTGATCTTTTCTCTTTTTAAAAAAGTCTATTTGCACTCTGATCTTTATTACTTCCTTCCTTCTGCTGACTTTGGGCTTTGTTTGTTCTTCCTTTTCTAATTCCTTTAGAGGATAGGTTAGGTTGTTTATCTGAAATTTTTCTAATTTTTTTGAGGTAGGCCTTTGTCACTATAAATTTCCCTCTTAGAACTGCTTCTGCTGCATCACACAGATTTTGAGAAGTTGTGTTTTTACTTTCATTTGTTTTGAAATATTTTCTGATTTCTCCTTTGATTTCTGCATTTACCCATTGTTTTTTGAGTAGCCTGTTGTTTCATCTTCACATGTTTGAGTTTTTCCTATTTTTCTTCCTGTAATTAGTTTCTAGTTTCAAACCACTGTGGTCAGAAAAAAAAAATGCTTGATATAGTTTCTGTCCTCTTAAATTTGTTGAAGCATATTTTGCTGTGTTTTGTGAAGCTATGTTTTGCCGCCTAGCAGGTGGTCTAGCATGGAGAATATTTCATGTGAACTTAAAAAGAATTTGTGTTCTGTTCTTAGATGGAATGTCCTGTAGCTGTCTGTTAAGGTGCATCTGATCTATTGTTGCACTACTGCTTCCGTGTTGATTTTTTGTCTGAATGATCTGTCCATTGATATAAGTGGGGTATTATAATCCCCTACTATTATTACATCATTTTCAATTTCTCCCTTTATGTCTCTCAGTATTTGCTTTATGTATTTAGGTGCCCCAATTTTGGGAGCATATTAAACCTCTTCTTGTATTGACCCCCTTACGTACAGAGTGCCCTTCTTTGTGTATTTTGTCTAATATGAGTGCTATTAATATTACCCCTGCTTTCTTGTAGTGTCTGTTTCATGAAGTATCTTTTTCTATCCTCTCACTTTTAGTCTGTATATCTTTGCTTTGAAATGAGTTTCCTGTAAGCAGTATATAAATGAGTCTGCTTTTTTTTTTTTTTTTTTTTTACCCAATCAGCTATACCCTTTATGTTTTACTTGGAGCATTTAGTCCAGTGACAAAAAAGTGATTATTTATAGTTATGTACTTACTGGCATTTTGTTACTTGTTTTTCAGTTGTTTTTGTATCTCATCTCTGTTCTTTTATTCTTCTTTTGGTTTCTCCCTTTGTGATTTGGTGATTTTCTTTAACAGTATGCTTGTATTCCTTTCCTACTGGTTTTTGTGTATTTCTTATGTTTTTAATTTGAGATTACCATGGGGTTCATATATGCTGTTTGTTTAGTCACTAAGTCATGTCTGACTCTTTTGCACCCCCATGAACTGTAGCCCACCAAGCTCCTATGTTCCAGGCAAGAATACTGGAGTGGGTTGCCATTTCTTTCTCCAGGACATCTTCGTGACCTGTAACTATATCCACTTGTTTTAAACTGACAATCATTTAAGTGCAAACACATTCTAAAAAAATATACATTATTTCTTACTCCCTTCTCCCACATTTTGGGTTTTTGATGTCATATTTTACATCTTCATGTTTATCCCATCACTTGTTTGTTGTGGTTATAATTTTTACAATTTTTTTGTCCTTTAATCTTTATACTAGCTTATTTAAGTGGTTGATCCACTACTTTTATTATATATTTGCCTTTGCTAGTGTGATTTTTTTCTTTCTTATGTATTCTTACTTCTTGTTGTAGCCTTTTCTTTTCCCCTTAAGAGAAGTCTTTAACATTTTAGGATAGGTATACTATTAGTGAACTTTTAGTTTTTGCTTGCATGAGAAATTCTTTATTTTTTTCTTTCATTCTAAACGATAATCTTCCTGGTAGAGTATCCTCGATTATAGGTATTTTCCTTTCAACACTTTCAATATATCATGGAGCCCCTCTCTGAAGCAAGAGCCTAGTGGGGGTTGGAGAGAGGGCAGTGCTCTGGGGCAGTCTTGGTAAGCTGATGAGAGCACCAGGCAGTTTTTAATCTGCTACCTCTGTGCTAAGACTGGTAGCAAGCAAGTCTGTACATGATCTTCAGGAGCAAAGTCTTGGTTTCTTATAGCCTTACAGTAAGCCTCACTGATTTTCAGTTCAGCCCAGGGGGCTCATCCTTCCATGCCAGACCCCAGGGCTGGGGTGCCTAGTCTGGGGGTCAAACCCTTGCTCCTTAAGGAAGATCCCTGAGCCTCTGATACTCTTCTCCTTTTCTGGGTCACCCACTAGGGGCTGGATTGCTTCTCCTCCACTCCTACCAGACTCCATGTGGTTCTTTCTTTATAGCCGTGGTGGTCAAGAGCTATTCTGCTCGTCTTCAGGTCATTCTCTGTAAGAACTGCTCTATATGTAGTTGTGGTTTTGATGTGTTCAGTGGGGGAAGAGGAACTCAGGTCTTCCCACCATGTTCCTACTCTTGATCCTGTCTCCTGAATTTTTTTTTTTTCTTTTTTTTAAATTTTATTTTATTTTTAAACTTTACATAATTGTATTAGTTTTGCCAAATATCAAAATGAATCCGCCACAGGTATACATGTGTTCCCCATCCTGAACCCTCCTCCCTCCTCCCTCCCCATACCATCCCTCTGGGTTGTCCCAGTGCACTAGCCCCAAGCATCCAGTATCGTGTATCGAACCTGGACTGGCAACTCGTTTCTTACATGATATTTTACATGTTTCAATGTCATTCTCCCAAATCTTCCCACCCTCTCCCTCTCCCACAGAGTCCATAAGACTGTTCTATACATCAGTGACTCTTTTGCTGTCTCGTACACCGGGTTATTGTTACCATCTTTCTAAATTCCATATATATGCGTTAGTATACTGTATTTATGTTTTTCCTTCTGGCTTACTTCACTCTGTATAATAGGCTCCAGTTTCATCCACCTCATTAAAACTGATTCAAATGTATTCTTTTT
>NW_011494863.1:7707726-7709171 GCF_000754665.1 Bison bison bison
TAGTTTGCATTCCCACCAACAGTGTAAGAGGGTTCCCTTTTCTCCACACCCTCTCCAGCATTTATTATTTGTAGACTTTTGGATCGCAGCCATTCTGACTGGCGTGAAATGGTACCTCATAGTGGTTTTGATTTGCATTTCTCTGATAATGAGTGATGTTGAGCATCTTTTCATGTGTTTGTTAGCTATCTGTATGTCTTCTTTGGAGAAATGTCTATTTAGTTCTTTGGCCCATTTTTTGATTGGGTCATTTATTTTTCTGGAGTTGAGCTGTAGGAGTTGCTTGTATATTTTTGAGATTAGTTGTTTGTCAGTTGCTTCATTTGCTATTATTTTCTCCCATTCTGAACACTGTCTTTTCACCTTGCTAATAGTTTCCTTTGATGTGCAGAAGCTTTTAAGGTTAATTAGGTCCCATTTGTTTATTTTTGCTTTTATTTCCGATATTCTGGGAGGTGGGTCATAGAGGATCCTGCTGTGATGTATGTCAGAGAGTGTTTTGCCTATGTTCTCCTCTAGGAGTTTTATAGTTTCTGGTCTTACGTTTAGATCTTTAATCCATTTTGAGTTTATTTTTGTGTATGGTGTTAGAAAGTGGTCTAGTTTCATTCTTTTACAAGTGGTTGACCAGCTTTCCCAGCACCACTTGTTAAAGAGATTGTCTTTAATCCATTGTATATTCTTGCCTCCTTTGTAAAGATAAGGTGTCCATATGTGTGTGGATTTATCTCTGGGCTTTCTATTTTATTCCATTGATCTATATTTCTGTCTTTGTGCCAGTACCATACTGTCTTGATAACTGTGGCTTTGTAGTAGAGCCTGAAGTCAGGTAGGTTGATTCCTCCAGTTCCATTCTTCTTTCTCAAGATCGCTTTGGCTATTTGAAGTTTTTTGTTTTTCCATACAAATTGTGAAATTACTTGTTCTAGCTCTGTATACTGTTGGTAGCTTGATAGGGATTGCGTTGAATCTATAAATTGCTTTGGGTAGTATACTCATTTTCACTATACTGATTCTTCCAATCCACGAACATGGTATATTTCTCCATCTATTAGTGTCCTCTTTGATTTCTTTCACCAGTGTTTTATAGTTTTCTATATATAGGTCTTTAGTTTCTTTAGGCAGATATATTCCTAAGTATTTTATTCTTTCTGTTGCAATGGTGAATGGAATTGTTTCCTTAATTTCTCTCTCTCTGTTTTCTCATTATTAGTGTATAGGAATGCAAGGGATTTCTGTGTGTTGATTTTATATCCTGCAACTTTACTATAGTCATTGATTATTTCTAGTAATTTTCTGGTGGAATCTTTAGGGTTTTCTATGTAGAGGATCATGTCATCTGCAAATAGTGAGAGTTTTACTTCTTCTTTTCCAATTTGGATTCCTTTTATTTCTTTTTCTGCTCTGATTGCTGTGGCCAAAACTTCCAAAACTGTGTTGAATAG
>NW_011494863.1:7709962-7729958 GCF_000754665.1 Bison bison bison
TGCTTTAGGTGTAGAGTTAGGTTATTTATTTAACTTTTTTCTTGTTTCTTGAGGTGTGCCTGTATTGCTATGAACTTTCCCCTTAGGACTGCTTTTACCGTGTCCCACAGGTTTTGGGTTGTTGTGTTTTCATTTTCATTCGTTTCTATGCAAATTTTGATTTCTTTTTTGATTTCTTCTGTGATTTGTTGGTTATTCAGCAGCGTGTTGTTCAGCCTCCATATGTTGGAATTTTTAATAGTTTTTCTCCTGTAATTGAGATCTAATCTTACTGCATTGTGGTCAGAAAAAATGCTTGGGATGATTTCTATTTTTTTGAATTTACCAAGGCTAGCCTTATGGCCCAGGATGTGATCTATCCTGGAGAAGGTTCCATGTGCGCTTGAGAAAAAGGTGAAATTCATTGTTTTGGGATGAAATGTCCTATAGACATCAATTAGGTCTAACTGGTCTATTGTATTTGAATCATACCTGAAGTGGGCTTCCCTGGTGGCTCAGCTGGTAAAGAATCTGCCTACAGTGCGTGAGACCTGGGTTTAATCCCTGGGCTGGGAAGATCCCTGCAGCAGGGAATGGCTACCACTCCAATATGCTGGCCTGGATAATTCCATGGACTGTATAATCCATGGGGTCGCAAAGAGTCAGATGTGACTGAGCTACTTTCACTTTCACCTGAGGTATCCTTGGTAAACACTTTCTAAGCTTGAATTTAATTTTTCCTTAAAGTGGGGATAATACTCTCTACACCATAGGGCTGTAGTAACACTTAGTCTGGTGCGATCTGACAAAAATAATGTTTGTTGAGCACTTAATATTATTATTAGTGATATCTGGTCAACTATAACTCTTAGATGAATAGCACATGGTGTTTGCAGAGAGCTAATTTTACTAAGGGCTTCCCTTTTGGCTCAGCTGGTAAAGGATCCGCCTGCAATGTGGGAGACCTGGGTTTGATCCCTGGGTTGGGAAGATCCCCTGGAGAAGGGAAAGGCTACCTGCTCCAATATTCTGGCCTGGAGAGTTCCATGGACTGTATATAGTCCATGGGGTCTCAAAGAGTTGGACACAACTGAGCGACCAAGTTAATTACCAAGTTAATTTTAAAATAATAAAATATATTTTAAAAATTGCCTTAGTATACATTTAATAAGCATCATGCAGGTAAATCCATTAAAAATTATCTTAGATTGCAGCAAATTCTAGACTTCTAAAGTTGGAATGGATTTTTTTTATTGCAGTAGAGCCACCATCCCATAAATCTTTTCCATACCTGAAGGCACCCAGCTTTCTTGCGTTCATCTTCACTCATTGCCTGGATGTCAGGGGATCTGCCTGGAGCTGATTATGGGGCCTACATTCAAAATCTGCCTACCAATAAGGTCCAGAAGATGGACGACTTCAGTCACCCGAAACTGTTATTAGAAAACACATGCATTAACCTATCAAGAGAAAAAGACTGAGAGGGAGAGAGGTACGCCCTGGAGAGAGGGAGGACATGGCTTAAATGGTGGAGGGGGTTTGTGATCTATAAGCAAAGACCTGAGCCCCAGGCTCTTCTGGCTGTTGGAAATCCAGTCCAGATGTTCAATGATTCACTGAATCGCTGTTCAACTTAAGCTCATGCCATTTGTACATTTGATGGATTTAAAGAGACATCTTGCAGGCATTTCTTGCCACTGCTTGGAGAAATAGTGTCATAAGATCCAACTTTATTTCCTGTTCTGCTTTGTGAGATGCTTTCTGCAAAGATAGCTTTTATGTTACCAACAATAACCAAGTACTTTGTGCCACATAAAAGCTTTTTTCAGATGTATAGTTTATATAAATTTTTATATAAATATATATGTATAAATGAACATATGTGTGTATAAATATATATATACACATATATATGTATATATAAATGAATCACTCTGCTGTACACCTGAAACAAACATGATGTTATAAACAAACTATACTTCATTTAATTAAAAAAAAGCTTTTTTTGTGGCCCAAAGTACTTGGCTACTGTTGGTTTCTACTGATAACCACCAGCCTCACAGAACAGGAGGTCTTTGCATTTGGCTTTCAGAAGGGAATATGTATGTGAAGGGATTTCATGGTCCTTTTTTTCCTAAGAAGCAAGAGTGTTTGAGCCTGACTGTTCTGAGTGACCAAAAAATAAAAATAAATAAAATAGTCGTGTTGCTGAGGCTCACCTTTTTGTTCTGTTGCTCTCCATGGGTGGTTAATCGTATAGGCTTTGGGATAAAATATTTAATTTCATACCCTGCCTTCATGTCTTCCCAATTGTTCTCTTGGGCGTGTTAGGGGATCTCTCTGAACATTCCCCCCATCTGTAAAATGGGGATGACAACAGCATTTCCTAGGGTTGTTGTGAGGGTACTTAAAGTATTTAGCAGGCCTGGCATAGAGTTTTTAATAAATGATATTTTTTATAATTATTGGCCTTTCTTCTCTACTTCATCTTTCTCTTTGTCTTAGCTGGTGGTTTTGAGGGGCTGGTCTGTTTTTCCTGTCATATATAATTTCCTTCTTTGTATGTATCATTCTCTGAAATAATCTTGTTTATTGACTTGTCAGCACTCTCCTCCCATTATGACCTGAGTTACATATGGCAACCTGCATATACCTGCTCACACCTGTTCACTAAATGAGAGCACCTAGTAGACTCTCTGTACATGTTTATTGACTAATGCTCTTCTGTCTCAGCCATTTTCCTTCTCTTTCCCATGATTCCTACATAAACAACCATTTTATTTTAGAATTAATGGTCTAGTCAAGGATGAGAATGAAAGAGTGATTGTTCTGAATTGCTTTGATGGAGTCTCAGGTTAGGAGACGTTCTTAGGAAACCAGGATAAAGACCAGTAGGGCTTTTTTCCTCCCCCAGGATTGATGAGAATGTATTTACTAGGACTCCAGTTTCAAGGCCCATAAAATTGCACGAACAAGTTTCAGCAGAAAAGGAATGTTCATCACAAGGATTTAGGAATGTTTTTTGAATCTAATGACATGTGCATGCATGCTCAGTCGCTCAGTCGTGTCCAACTCTTTGCAACCCCATGGACTGCAGCCCGCCAGGCTCCTCTGTCCATGGAATTTTCCAGGCAAGAATAATGGGGTGGGTAGTCATTTCCTTCTCCAGGGGATCCTCCCAACCCAGGGATTGAACCTGTGTCTTGTGTAGGTGATTCTTTACCACTGGAGCCACTTAAGAAGCCCCTAATGACATGGGGGTAATCAAGTCTCAGGAATGAACTGATATCAAGGACCCCTTCACAAACATCTGCCTTTGCCTCTTCTTTAAATGTCTGCAGATCGATCGTTGATTCTCTGAAATCCAGTGTTCCCCAAACTCTGCCAAAATACAATAAAGCTTATTTATGCCAAAATAAAATATACTCAGATTTTGATTGTTAGATTCCATAGTCCTAAAATTACTCTGTCAAAGTTCTGTAAGAATTTAATATTTATTTGGCTGTGTTGGGTCTTGATTGCAGTACACAGGATCTTCTTGTGTCATGTGGGCTTCTCTAGTTGCTGGTGCAAGGCTTAGTTGTCTTGCGGCATGTAGGATCTTAGTTCCCCCACTATAAGAGTTTCTAAATGCTTACTTTCAATTTCTGTACATAATTTCTCATGGACTGTTAACAAAGAGCTAGTGGGCAGGCATGGCTGTATTTCACACTGAAACTGTAGAGCACCTCCCTCAGCTGTCAAGTTTGCACCCCTCTGCAGGAAACTAGAACAAAATCACTGCACAGAATCAGGGCGCCATCCCCCCGGGGACTGTGTGTCAGACTTTGGTTTAAGGGTCTTGCACAACACTTTGGTCTGTGCAGCTATGGCCACTAGGTGGCAGCACAGGGTGAAACCGTGGCAGCCTGGAGTGTGGCCATGTGGGTGGGAACACAGTAAAGGTGTGAGCCCAAGGATTCCCTAGAATGTGTCCACAAGGGAGGTCTCTAGCACTATTGATTTCTATTTCTCTTCTATACATGTCATCAGAAGTTTTTGGTTGCTTGGTTGCCAGGGACTCTGGGAGGTGACTCTAAACCTGTGACTGAGCTCAGAGAAGAAAAGTCATAAGCCTGTTTCATGATAGTCCTCACAAGAGCCTTTAGGGAAGTTACCTGCCTGATAATTTAGGAGACATAAGAGATGCAGGTTCGATCCCTGAGTCAAGAAGATTGTCTGGAGGAGGGCATGGCAACCCCCTCCAGTTGTCTGCAGAATCCTATGGACAGAGGAACCCGGTGGGCTACAGTCCATAGGGTTGCACAGAGTCGGACATGACTGAAGTGACTTAGCACGTGCATGCACGCGCGCACACACACACACACACACACACACACACACCATTGTGTTTACACTTCCTGCCAGCCTACTTCTGTTTCTATATCCCAGTATTTTTTGAGCATCCAACTTCCCAGATGGCACTAACTCTTAAAGCCCTTGTGTCTTTCCCACACAATGTTTTGTGGGTTAATTTTCTATTTCATGGGAAGGATTTGAAATGTCCACTTGGGGTTTAGTCAAGCAAAGGTCAAGGTCTTTCAAGGATGATGAGGACTTCAAAAACCATTAGCATCTAGGGAAGACATGCAGATTAAATCCTAAATGTTTGTCAGTGCTCTTCCTTACATTACCTAAGAAAGTGTGTGATATAAACTTACAGGAGTGTAGACCTTGGTTATAACAGGTGGTTCTCTTTCTCATCTTCCTCTCTTAAAACAGGTTTGCTTGACAGGCAGATCCCTGTAAGAACCAGGACTGGTACACAAAAAAAAGACTTTGGTTTAAGTGAAAAGGGAAAGTGTTAGTTGCTCAGTTGTGTCCGACTCTTTGCAACCCTGTGGACTGTAGCCCACCAGTCTCCTTTGTCCATGGAATTCTCCAGGCAAGAATATTGAAGTGGGTTACCATACCCTTCTCTAGGGGCTCTTCCCAACCCAGGGATCAAACCTGGATCCCCTGCACTGCAGGCAGATTCTTTACTGTCTGAGCCACCAGGGTAGCTGGTTTAAGAGACTTAGGCCAATTTAAGTCCCATTTTTAAACTGCCAAAATTTACTGTGATGTGGGAATTCCACAGATGAGAAGTGAAGTATTACAGACAAGTATTGACGGGTGTGGACTTTGGAGTGAAGCAGTTGGGTTTGAATCCTGTCTCTGTGTGTCTTTAGGCAAGATACCTCATTTCTCAGCATGTTTCCTCATCTTTGAAATGGGCATAATAACTTCTTCCAAGGGTTTTTGGTCACTCATTTGACAGCCGTTTTACTGAGAGCCTTCAAGTGGCCAGACACTGGGTTGACACTGGTAAAGTAGTGAAAAAGAGAGATAATCTGTACTCTTCATGGGACATTATAGGAGAATGTTTGCTTTCAAACCATCTAGCATGACGCCTGGTGTATAGTCAGTGCTCAAATGATCAATATAAATAGTAATGACAGTTATATTTTATTTTTTTAAATGGAAGTATGGTTGATTTACAGTGTTGTATTAATTATTGCTGTACAGCAAAGTGACTTGGTTACACACACACACACACACACACACACACACACACAAATTCCTTTCCATACTTTCCATTGTGGTTTATCACAGTATACTGAATCTAGTTCCCATGCTATACAGTAAAACCTTGTTGTTTATCCATTCTGTAAATGCTAGTTTCCATCTGGTAATCCCTGAATCCCAAGCCATCCCTTTACCACCTCCCCTTCCCCTTGGCAACTGGCAGTCTCTCACCTACATCTGTGATTCTCTGTTTTAGGCTGCTGCTGGTGCTAAGTCACTTCAATCGTGTCCGACTCTGTGTGACCCCATAGACGCCAGCCCACCAGGCTCCCCCGTCCCTGGGACTCTCCAGGCAAGAACACTGGAGTGGGGTGCCATTTCCTTCTCCAGTGCATGAAACTGAAAAGTGAAAGTGAAGTCGCCCAGTCGTGTCTGACTCTAGATAGGTTCGTTTGTGTCAGATTTTAGATTCCACATATATGTGATATCACGTGGTATTTTTCTTTCTCTTTCTGAATTACTTCACTTAGTATGATAACCTATAATTGCATCCATGTCATTGCAAATGCATTCTTTTTTTATGGCTGAATACATATATTCATAATACATATATTAACTGTATACATGTACCACATCCTCTTTATCCATTCATCTGTTGAGGGACATTTAGGCTGTTTGCATGACAACAGTTATAAACTGAAGTACTATGGTCAAGCACAAGATGAAGCTTCAAAGCATATATGTCAAATCTTTCAGCGATCTCAGTTGAAACCTGCTGCTGCTGCTGCTAAGTCACTTCAGTCGTGTCCGACTCTGTGTGACCCCATAGACGGCGACCCACCAGGCTCCCCCGTCCCTGGGATTCTCCAGGCAAGAACACTGGAGTGGGTTGCCATTTCCTTCTCCAGTGCATGAAAGTGAAAAGTGAAAGTGAAGTCGCTCAGTCGTGTCTGACTTCTAGCGACCCCATGGACTGCAGCCCACCAGGCCCCTCCATCCATGGGATTTTCCAGGCAGGAGTACTGGAGTGGGTTGCCATTGCCTTCTCTGCAGTTGAAACCTAGTTAATGTTTAAATATCTGTTATGTGAAGTGTGTTACCCTCTGAAGCCAGAATTGTGCACACGTCAATAGAATTTTGCTTAGGATTATGATTGCTTCCTTCCTCAGTTCTTTTGTCCAATATATTACACATAATCACATGTGTCACTTTTTCCAGAAGCTTTCAAGTTAAAGTAAGTAGGGAAGAAAAGGTCTTCACTAGGAGGTAGTAGTATAGCATTCATCAGTTAGTTCGGCTATCTGGTGTTTATGGAATGTCTTTTGGCACTCAGTGTTTGGTGTTGAGGGCATTGATATAAAATGGTACTTTTCAATAAGGGGACAGATAGGCAAATTTATAATTCATTATTGTGAGGTTAGGTACTGTGATAGAGGTTGGGGTAGGCAGAATTCTGGGATGGCCTCCGTGATTCTGGAGTTCTTGGTGTATACTCCTTACCTTCCCCCTGGTATAATCCTCTCATTTCAAGTGTGGGTGGAACCTGTGAATAGATGGGATAGCACTCCTGAGATGGGGTTACTCATCAGTTGACTTTGAGTTCATCCAAAGAGAAATCAACCTGGGTGAGCCTGACCTAATCAGGTGAGTCCTTAAACGGGACCCTGTCTTCCTGAGGGCAGAAGAGTTTGAGAGTGTGAGAGAAACCCTCCTGCTGGCCTTGATGAGACAGCTTCCATGACTTCCACAGGTACAAGGAAATGAGTTCTGTCAACACCCTTGTAGTAATGGACAGATACCCCAGCTCTGGCACCTTGGAGGCTCTGGGCAGAAAGCCCAGCTAACTCATGGCCAGACTCCTGACCTAGAGAAACAGTGAGAGAATATGCTTGTGTTTTGCAAAGGTCCTAAGTTTGTGATAATTTATTGCCTGGTGTAGAAAACTAACACAAATATTTCACTTGTAGCTAAGCATCACATCACTTGGTAACTAGTTAAAAATCCAGATTCCCAGGCACTACCTGAGACCTACTGAATTGGAACGTCTGCAGTGTGGGTTTTAATGAGCTCTCAGGGTGATTTTGACGCAGATTCATGTTTGAGAACCTCTGCTCTGCACAGTTCATAAATTGCTGTAGCATTACCAGAAATCCTTTTCTTAATGAACATATGGTATTTCTATTGATTTGAGAAGATGAAATGTGTCTGAATAGGTTTTCAGGGAGGTGGCAGTGGTATTCCCACCTTGTGAGCTAAGGATTTGGGAAGTATGGAATATTGCTGCTGCTGCAAAGCGCTTCAGTCGTGTCCGACTCTGTATGACCCCATAGATGGCAGCCCACCAGGCTCCCCCATTTCTGGGATTCCCCATCTCCAGGCAAGAACACTGGAGTGGGTTTCCATTTCCTTCTCCAATGCATGAAAGTGAAAAGTGAAAGTGAAGCCGCTCAGTCGTGTCTGACTCTTAGTGACCCCATGAACTGTAGCCTACCAGGCTCCTCTGTCCATGGGATTTTCCAGGCAAGAGTACCGGAGTGGGGTGCCATTGCCTTCTCCCATGGAATGTTGTTAGCAATAGCTAATTAAAAGAAAAATATCCAGGTTCTTGGCTCATTTGCATTTTAAATTCAAGATCCCCTCTTTCTATGACTATAAAACAAATCAATTATGTGATTGTTTTTTCTACTATAGATTAAGGACATTACATTCATCAGTGACACACTACATTTTCAAGTATATTAATTTTATCACTTCCTAGGTAAGAGGAGAAACTTGTTCTTTACAAGCCTTTGCTGACCTCATTCATGCAAACAGCATTTATTGAATGTTCTAAGAGAAAAGGTGCCTGGTGAAAAGAGAAGGATAGGATGATTTCAAGTTGTTGTTTTTTTTTTTTTTTTGCAAGTAGTTTAAAGTATATGGGTTTGAAATGGAATAAAGACTCATAAATGAGAAGTTAGAGATGGAGATTACACATCTCAAAATGTATATAGCACTTTGTGCAAATTTCTTGCTCTCACAAGCATATGCTAAAGAGACAATTTACAAAGCTCATTAATATTACTCGGGATCAGCCCCTAGAATTCATGACTTAAAGCAGGGATAAAGAGGTTTCATTTCACGTACTGACTTTGATTGATTGAGAGAGACTGCTTAGGTCTTGTTTTGAGGGGAAAACATGTCTGTCTTAATCAACTAGGGCTGCGGCGACAAAACACCATAGACCGGGTGGCTTAAACAATAGGCGTTTGCTTCTCCTCCTGGGGACTGGCAGTCTGAGGTGCCAGTGGGGTCAGTGACGGGTGCAAACCCTCTCTTAGGTTTGTAGATGGCTGTCATCCCACTGTGCTGTCGTATGTCCTTTCTTTAGTGTGAGCAGGTGGAGAGAAAGAGAGGAAGAAAGCCCCGTAATATTTCTTCTCATAAAGATGCTAATTCCATCCTAAGGATCCCACACTCCTGACCTCAACTAATCCTAATGGCCTCCCAAAGGCCCCATCTCCAAATACCATTACACTGGGCTTCACCGTATGAAGCGGGTGGGATATAATTCAGTTCACAGCCCTGTCTTAGGCCCTGTCTGAGCTTAGTGAGAGAAAATGCTGTGTTCGATTGGTGATGTCTGTGATGCAAGGTTGCATCACAGTTGTCAGGTTGTTGTCATTTCTATCTGGGGTTCATTCATTTATTCCGTTGGAGTAATTTCAGTTATAAGATGAAAAACCAGTTCAAACTGTTTTAAGCAAAAACGGAATTTATTACCTCATGCAACTAAATAGCCTGGGCTAAGAACATGGGTCCATTTGGATCTTGGGCTCCAATGATACAAGCCCGGTTTCTTTTTCTTGGCACCTTTGATAGAGACTATGATGATTAAAGTGATAGCAGGGAGTACACACAGCACTTCAGTGTGCCAGGCACTGTTTTAAGCACTTGACACTAATTCATTTAATCCTCTTGAGTCAACGAGGCTGTTGTTATTGTTCCATTGCTTAGTCACGTCCAGTTCTTTGCAACCCCATGGACTTCAGCATGCCAGGCTTCCTTGTCCTTCACCATCTCCCAGAGTTTGCTCAAACTCCTGTCCATTGAGTGGATGATGCCATACAACCATGTCACCCTCCGTTGCCCCCTTCTCTTCCTGCCTTTGATCTTTCCCAGCATCAGGGTCTTTTCCAGTGAGTTGGCTGATTGCATCCAGTGGCCAAGGTATTGGAGCTTCAGCTTCCACGTTAGTCCTTCCTATGAATATTCAGGGTTGATTTCCTTTAGGATTGACTGGTTTGATCTCCTTGCTGTCCAAGGAACTCTCAGGAGTCTTCTCCATCACCGCAATTCAAAAGCATCAATTCTTCAGTGCTCAGCCTTCTTTATAGTCCAACTCTCACATCTGTACATGGCCACTGGAAAAACCAGAGCTTTGACTATATGGACTTTTGTTAGCCAAGTGATATCTGCTTTTTAATACACCGTGTAGGTTTGTCGTAGCTTTTCTTCCAAGAAGCAAACCTCTTTTAATTTCATGGCTGCAGTCACTGCTTAGGAGGTAGGTACTTCCATTTACAGATGAGGCAAGTGAGGTATGGTGAGATGAAGTCACTTGTTCAGATCAGATCAGTCGCTCAGTCGTGTCCGACTCTTTGCGACCCCATGAATCGCAGCGCGCCAGGCCGTCACTTGTTCAGGACTATGCAAAGAAGAGAGTCAGGATTCACGTCTATGTGATATTTCTAGTTTTTAGAACCTGTGCATTAAAACATGGGTTGGAGAACTCTGGCCTACAGGCCAAATTCAACCTCCACTCATTCTTGTAAATAAAGCTTTATTGGAACACAGCCACCCTCGTTTATTTATGTTTTCATGCTGCAAAGGCACAGTTGAGCAGTTACAACACAGGCAGTACAGCTTGCAAAGCCTAAAATATTTCTATCTGGCCCTTTATAGGGAGAGTTGACTGACTCCTACTCTACTGGATTTTACCATTCTTGGGCTTATATGGTGGCGAGATGGCTGTAGCTATTCCTGTTTCTAACCCCTTTCTGTTCATATTCATCAAGAAAGAACATGTTCAGTTCTCTCATTGTTCAAACTAAGTCCACGAATTCACCCTTGCTGGCCCTGATTGGCCTGACTTAGGTCATCTGTTATGAATAGTGGCCAAGGCTCATTGTCTTGGCCCGGATATCATGCTCCATCCTTGGAGCTAAGAGTGAGGTCAGCTTCATTCAAGGTATGTGGCCAGGTGCTGGGAGAAAGTGGTCTACTCTAAGATTGTGCTCAGCTATATCCGACTCCAACCCCATGGACTGTAGCCCTCTAGGCTCCTCTGTCCATGGGATTCTCCAGACAAGAATACTGGAGTGGGTTGCCATTTCCTCCTCCTGGGAATCTTCTCGACCTAGGGATTGGATCCACGTCTCCTGTGCCTCCTTCATTGGCAGGCAGATTCTTTACCCCTGAGCCACCTGAGAGGCCCTATCCTAAGAGATATCTAGAGATTTTTTTGTAAGAGGGCAGAAGTCTGGGTAGTGAAAACAAATGTTGGCTGCATTAATAATGCTCTGTTTAGATCATTTTGCTGTTTAATAAGGCAAATGCAAATATTGGACAGAAACAGTCCAGCAATGCAGCCAGATATCTTGAGAAGGTGATATTTCCACCCAGTTTCTTGATGGTATGCTTATTCCCCACTAGAAGCTGGACAGTAACAGTGGCTGTTCTTTCTCAGGAGAGTTAAGAAAAAGATCATTGAAGACAGAAGGATGAGGAACAGTCCTGGAAGGAAGGGAGAGAATTTGAATTCGCACTCAACTCCTAGGTTGAACACTCGTGTTCTTTCAGCTATAGCTGCTGCAACCTCTGTAACTCGCCTTTGTTTTTTATGTATTTCATGCTTCCTTGCCTTGTCCAGCAGCACATACAGAATGAACTTAGTATTTTCTTGATAACTTATGGTTATCATTGTAAATATGCTGTCCTGTGTTGTGATTCAGTGATGCCCTGTGGGGCTCTTGGCATGCAGTCAGGACTGTTTTCCCCAACATGTAACACTGTCATATAGTCAAAGGGTTTGAGTACTTCTCTTAGCTTTAAAAAAATCTTTGTGAAGTATAATACACATAAAACTGAAAAGCACAAGTGGAAAACTTAGTGAATTATTATAAAGGGAATCCTTTAGAATGGTAAATTAGTTTTGTGTCAGTTTTTCAGAGGAGCCTCCTAGGTGACTCAGTGGTAAAGAATCCACTTGAAATGCAGGAACTGTAGGAGACACAGGTTCACTCCCTGGGTTGGGAAGATCCCCTGGAGGAGGAAATGGCAATCCACTCTGGTATATTTTTTGCCTGGAAAATTCCACGGACAGAGGAGCCTGGTGGGTTGCAGTCCATGGCATTGCAGAGTCGGACACAACTGAATGACTGAGCACACACATACAGCTTTTCAAAAGTCCTCTGAATGCTTCTTCCTAGTCACACCTTTTGTACAAAGATAACCATTGTCCTTAATTCTATAATAACCACTTCCTTGTTTTTCTTTATGGTTTTACTACCTAAGTATGCATCATAAACATTATAGTTCAGTCTTGCCTGTTTGTGAATCTATAAAATTGCTTTTGAATTGTATATAATTGTATTCATGAAGAAATTATTTTTTGTTTGATTTCTTTTACTTAACCTACTATTTGTAAAATTCATCCATGTTGGCTAAAGTTGTAGTTCACTTATTTTTGATAGAATTCCATACTTCGAGAGGAACATACTGTTTTGTTCTATTGGTTGTCATTTGGGTTCTACATTTACAAATAGTGTTGCTATGATCTTGCCTCTTGCTGTATATGTGCATAAATTAGCTGGGTGTGTACTTAGAATGTGTTGCTGGGTCACTGGGTGTGAATATCTCCAATGTTAGTAGATAGTGCCACAGTTGTTTTTCAAAGTGGTGGATCGATAATCTCACCTGCAGTGTGTGAGCGTGTCAGTTGTGCCAAAGCTTTGCCAATGCTTGTTAGTGTCAGCCCTTCTACTTGCAGCCATTTGGTGGCCGTTCACACTACCGACATTTTCCTGATTACTAAGTGGGGCACGTTTCTTATGTTCATTAATTTTTCTGGATATTATACGTGAATTGCCTTCAAGTCCATTACCCACTCTTTTGCTGAATTTCTATTTTTTTTTTAGTTAGAGTATAGTTGCTTTAAAATGTTATGTTCATTTTCTGCTGTGAAACAGAGTGAGTGAGCTTTATGTGAACACATCCCCTCCCTGGTGAGCCTCCCCCCACACCCCCGTGCCACCCCTCTAGGTCATCGCGGAGCACGGAGCTGCGGTCCCTGTGCTATAGTGCAGGTTCCCGCTAGCTACATATTTCGCACACGGTGGTGTTATACGTCAGTGCTGCTCTATCAACCTGTCCCACCCTCTCCTTTCCCCACTGTGTCCATAAGTCTGTTCCCAATGTCTGCATCTCTTTTCCTGCCCTGAAATAGGGTCATCTATACCATTTTTCTAGATTCCATATATATGTATTAATATATGATATTTGTTTTCCTCTTTCTGACTTACTTCACTCTGTATGACAGACTCTAAGTCCATCTACATCTCTACAAATGACCCAGTTTCGTTCCCTTTTATGACTGATTAATATTCCATTTGATATTTCCATGTGACCACATCTTTTTTATACATTCATCCGTCAATGGACATTAGGTTGTTTGTGTTTTTTTAACATAGATTTCTAGGAAGTACATTTTTCAATGGGGGAGCTCTACTCCCTTATCTCCATGATATCCTTTGTCCCCAGTTTTCTCATGACTTGATTGCTTCCTTTATTGCTTGGGTGGCTGCCCTCCTCTGTCTGTTCCTCAACATGCTGCTCCCCAGGACCCTCTCCTCAGCCAACGTAGTCTCTCTCTACTTTCTCCCTATGTCATCCTCTCCATAAAGGCCAGGACATGCTAGTGACTACCTCTCCGTCTTATCAATGACATTTTGGCCACAGATCTTTTTATCTTGATGTCTGCTGGGATTCTCCCTTCACTTGGCTGTCCCAGTAGCTCCTTGAGCTCACTGTGTCCCAAATTACACTCTTCATCTTTCTCTTTTCCTCCCCCTAAACCCTTCTCTCCTGTTCCTTTAGTCTCCAACTCTGGTCATGCCATTTCTGATCACCTTAGCTATCCACCTGGGCATCTTTAACTTCTGTCTTTGCTCTCATCAAGTCAATCTCTACGTTATGTTGATCCCAGCTTTTCAATGTTTTCTCCATCCCTAATTTAGGCCCTCATCATTGCTTTCCTGGATCACTGCAACAGCTTCCTATTGTCAATCTTGTCTACTTCAGATATGTCATTTACTCAGCTGCCAGAGGGATCTTTGGAAATGTAAATTCCAACCATGTTCATTTTCTTCTTAAAATCAATCTTCTAGGAGTACTCCATTGGGTGCTATGGACATCTAAGTTCTCTAAATGGCCTTCTGCAGTCTGGGCCTTGCTCTCTCATAAGCACTCCAGGCAGTTCTGGGCAAGAGTCTGTAGCAAAATCAACCTAACAGTAGTTCTCAGAGACAGGTGGGGCTTCTCAGCCTTGTGCCTTTGCTCATGTCTCTGGTCACCTGGTTTCCCTGACCTCCTCTAGGGTTGAACTTCATTTCATCTCCAGGAGATCATATTCTTTAACTCTGTACACCCCTAATCACTTACACACATCTCTGGCATTACTTTAGCCGTGTTATATTGAAGTCACCTGTTGGAATTTCATTTTCTGTTAGACTGTATTCCTTGAGGACAGAAATCATGCCTTGATTACCTACATTGCTTATTCTGCAGCACATGGTCAGGTGTGAATAATTTATAGCATTTAATCTTCAAAACATTTTTGGAAATAATTGATTTAAAATGTGTTTCTGCTATGCAGCATGATACATTTACTCTTATAGATAAGCAACATGTAACATGGTGAATAAATGCAGTGCATCTATCTGTATGAATCTGTGCCAACCTGGACACCAGGGAACTTGGGTATGAGGCAGTCTTCGGAGCACCACTGGGGAAACGGTCTTTGGTCCTGCAGGCAGAAATGCTGAAATGCTCCTTGAGTAGAAATTAAATATCTTACCAAGACCTTCAATCTAGGTTTGAGTTGACCCACTGGTTTTAGACACATGGAAAAAATGAAAAATAACCATGAAATAAGGCCAATCTTAGAGATTCCAAAGACCTGGTTTCAGTGTTGGTTTTGGAGTGGCTGTGTAACCTTGGGCAGCTGGCATCACTCCTCTAGTTGTGAAAGTGCCTCAGTCAATTGTAATGTCTCCACAACCAATAATGTTCAATTATTGTTCATCACCAGGACACTTAATCCACCCAAAGTAAGCAATATCATGAGCAGGTGAAAAAAGGAGTTGTTACAGTCTTATGTGAAGTCATATAAGTTTATTATCAACCAGGCCAGTGGGGTTTTCATCTGTAAATGGATCTCCGGTCCTGATATAAAATACAATAAAGCAAATTTACAGCCTTTGTTTCCAGTCTGTGTCCTTAATCAGCCGGGAAGCATCCACCATTCCTAAAGGAAGGATCACAAATTCAGAGATGATGCTACAAGAGAGGGGAGTCTGTTAGTGGGATGTTGAGGCTGTGTGCATGTTCGTGTGTGTGTGATGTTAAGAAAAATCCATCATGTGTTTAATGCTGGAGAAGAGGAAAAAGCTGTAATCACTGCTCCCGCAGGAGCGTCCGCAATGCCCCTCTCGGAGCATCATCTGACACCGATGGAGTTCCTTAACTGTTCCTGTGCTGGTCAAAGGGAAGAGCTGCTTTGAACCACGTTCCCTTCCTGAAGTGGTATTCTTTCTGTACTTTGGAAAGTTTTAGCTTTTGAATTGAGCTTTCTTGTTCCACGATGACACTTCATAATCTTTTACGATGTTTGTCGCATCTTCAATGAATATAGCCATCTTTGAGTTTCAGCTGATTCTTTTTAAGAACCATTTCAAATATAACTAATTGACCTTTCTGCCTTTTCAAAAAGAATATGAAAACTAAGAGCCATATCCTTCAACTTGTCAGAGAGGAAATGAGGGGCTGGAAAATGGAGGCTGCCGTTAAATAAATGCACCTCGGAACTAAGAAAACAACCCTGGTTGTCCTAGCCCCAGCCTTCTTCCTGTTTGAGTCCCCCCATAGGCTAAGGAAGCAGACCGCATTGGACCTGAGGGCAGAACTGTGTGGGGGCTGGGATGTGGCATGACCCGCCTCCCCTTCCCCTGCTATTTAACATGCAATTGTTTGCTGTGCTCTTTGATGAATTTGGGCTGACTGTTCATAAGCCACCTGCACTTGGCGTTGGAAATCACTGGCCTAGATGAAATATGACTTTCAATTATGCCACAGTCAAAAAAGGTGAAATAAGAAAGCCATCTGGGCTGGGGGTGGTGGGTGGCAGTCAAGTTGTTTTTTTATTAGAGTGACTTGGGCATGCGAACGAATCTAGCATTCACACCTCACACATCCTGCCAACCCTTCTAATTTATTGTTGTGCCTCTCAGTTGCCCACAGAACCTCCCCTTCTATATTGTGGACACCCAGGCAAATGAAAATGCCAATCTTCCCCATCCCTGTCTTGCTGTATTAAGCTTGGGCTCAGCTCTGAGCAGTTTCTCTGGGGGAACTGGCTTGCCTTCCTTTAAGCACATCCAGGGAAAGGTTCGCCTCACCTCTTGCTTCCGTGTGGAAGGGTTAAAAGTAATAGCTCCTGTCACTTCCCGTAGCCTTGTTATGGGGAATATTTAGTGCTTGAGCTGGGATGTGGGGGTGATATCCTGGATGTGATAATGTCGCTTCCTGCGTCGGTGAACACGGTATTGATTGTAAGCTGTCAACCTTTTTGTATGCTTTGCGAGGCCCCTGAAGGCTCACTGCGGCTGGAAGGGTAATGCATCAGGCAGGCACACATGTGCTTTATTAACTAAGGCTGCTATCTGAGCTCAGTCACTTGCTCTGAACACATCTTGGCTCACTGGCTTTCCATTTTTTCTTTTTCATTCCTTGACTCATCTGAGCAGTCTTATGATGACCTATACCAAACTTCCCTTCACTTAAACTCCCATGGGACTGTGCTCAGCTTGTAAGCTTCCTGAGGGCATAGGCTGTGCCTGTCTTTCTCACTTGTTTGTTCATTCACTCATTCAACTACTATTTAATGAGCACTTACCCTGTGCCAGACCCTTCTCAATGCTATAGAGATACCAGAGGGGGAGAATACCAGAGGGCTTCGGTGGTGCTAGTGGTAAAGAACCCACCTGCCAATGCAGGAGACGTGGATTTGATCCCTGGGTCGGGAGGATCCCCTGGAGGAGGGCCTGGCAACCCACTGTAGTATTCTTTTCTGGAGAATCCCATGGACAGAGGAGCTTGGCGGGCTACAGTCCATGGGGTCACAAAAAGTTGGACACAATTGACTGAGCACGCACAAACGCATTATTGAGCCTGGCCCTTCTCAATGCTTTGGGGACACCAGAAGGGGAGAATAAAGAATACCTTGGTTCTCATGGAAGTTAGGGTGTCAAGAAAGTCCTCTCCAAGGAGCTGACACTTGAGCTGAGTTCTTCTGTATACTCCCTGTGCCCGGACCATTCATATTTGCTGTGTTGTGGAACTATGATTCCTCAGTTAAGCAGATCATAGTCTAGCTATTGGAGTACCCTCCAGTGATATGTAAACCTCCCTAAGGCCTTGCATTGCTGTTTCTCATATCATGCATTGCTGTCCCTTGACCTCATGTCTTCTTACTTCTGTTGGTCTACATTCTTGTTTTTTATTGGTCAGTCATACCAGAATATTGTAAGTTCCTTCAGTACACCATGCTCCTCTGCCTTTACCTAGACCATCTTGATAGCTGGAGCACTCTTTTCTTCTCTCATCCCCTGGATAACTCATTCCTCACTTATCTTTCAGGCTTACTGTAGCCATCACCTCCTCTGGGGAACTTGTGGTTTGGGTGAGGTGGTGTTCCTTTGTATTCTCCTAGGAGGGCATGCTGCTACTGCTGCTGCTAAGTCACTTCAGTCGTGTCCAACTCTGTGCGACCCCATAGATGGCAGCCCACCAGGCTCCCCCATCCCTGGGATTCTCCAGGCAAGAACACTGGAGTGGGTTGCCATTTCCATCTCCAATGCATGAAAGTGAAAAGTGAAAGGGAAGTTGCTCAGTCCTGTCTGACTCCTAGCGACCCCATGGACTGCAGCCCACCAGGCCCCTCCGTCCATGGGATTTTCCAGGCAAGAGTATTGGAGTGGGGTGCCATTGCCTTCTCCAAGGAGGGCATACACGTGCCATTGTATAGTACTAGGAGAACACGAGCAAGAAACGTGTGTCGACTCTTTGTTGGCTAGGAATCTTCACATCTATTTGATGAGACGGGGCCATTTTTACTTTTATTTTATCAGTAAGGTCATTCAGCTTTTAAGTGTTGAAGTTTAGATTTCAACCCAGGCAAGCATCCTGGGCCCTTTAAAATTTTTTTTTTACAAAATTTTATTTATTTGTTTTTGGTTGTGCTGGGTCTTCATTGCTGTGCATGGCTTTCTCTAGTTGCAGCAAGCGGAGGCTGTTCTTCGTTGTGGTATGCGGGCTTCTTATTACAGCGGCTTCTCTTGTGTAGAGCATGGCCTCTAGGCTCGGTGGCTTCAGTAAAGTTGTGATGTGTAGGCTCAGTAGCTGTGGCACCAGGCTTAGTTGCCCTGTATCATGTGGGATCCTCCTGGACCGGGGATATTGAACCCACATCCCCTTCACTGGCAGGTGGATTTTTAACCACTGGATCACCAGGGAAGTTCCAGACCCTGGGCTCTTAACCTTCTTGATCTTCTACTGCTATCATTGCCTGGGAGCTTGCTTGCTTCTTCCATGACCCCGTAAGCCCTATGAAGACAGGGACTCTCATGACTCCTTCCCTAAGACCACTCTAGCACAGGGCTTGGCATGATCAGTCTTTTAACTGCTTATTGAGGACTGAATGCATGAAAATCACCCAGCTGAGAGACTGCTTACAGACTGCCCCAATACTGCTTTTTATCTTTGCCATTGAGGTAGTCTTCTCCCCTCACTTCTGCTCCAGCCTTCCTGGGATTCCCTTTGACCTCCACAAGAATTTAATGTCTTGATTGGGAGATATGTCTCCCTAGCTAACCACAGCAGGAATCCCAGGACTTGTGGATGGTCCCACTTTATTGTGGTCTCAGGGTTCCCACACAAGGATGACTTCAGGAGAAATGCTCTCCTCAACTCAAACTGAGTACAGCAAGCCAAGTGATTAGGATTGCAACTGGGAGTTCTGAGATGGCAGGAGGGGGTCTGGTGGAGAACAGTCTGTCTATCCAAGAGATCAAGCTTGACAGGGTAGGGAGTGGACTAGGAATCTGGAAAGAATCACCAAACTCCTGTTTCTGATACCACAGTGATCACTGCTTTTGACAGCATCTGAGGCAGGAATTGGCGGAGACACAGATCACCTTAGTTCTGCCACCAGAAGTTTAACCAATGGGGCGTGGAAGGTCTAAATTGGGAGGATGGTTAAACGGTAATAATAAGGTCAGGGTCAGGGGTTGGAGACCCCTGGGAGCCACTTGACCTCACTCTCTGCTTTGATGACAGAGGAAATTTGTTTTCCTGGTTAGCTGTCAGGCAATGTTTGGTTGCAGAGAGATGGTTTGTGAATATCCTCACTAGTGGAAAGAAACAAGACAAGATAGCTATGCATTCCCTTGAAAGAAGTACAGGATCAGGGTCAGGGCAGGTCTAGATAAAACTTGACTGTGTCAATTTTGAGTCTGTTCATCAACTAGAAAAATGGAATAATGTATTTACCCATCAAGTGATTGTAAGGACTTAAAAAAGTGCCTTGCCCAGCACCTGCTACTTAATAAGTGCTCATAATCATTGGTTTCCTCTTATTCCTTCCTTCCATCTATTTTTACATTTAAACAGTCCTTAGACATGGGAATTTAATAAATATTTGTTATTGGATGAATGAAAGAAATAAGGGGTAGGTCAGTTTTGGAAAATTGACATGTATTTTAATAGTAGTAGAGAAATATTGCGGAGAAGGCGATGGCACCCCACTCCAGTACTCTTGCCTGGAAAATCCCATGGATGGAGGAGCCTGGTAGGCTGCAGTCCATGGGGTTGCACAGAGTTGGACACGACTGAGCAACTTCACTTTCACTTTTCACTTTCATGTGTTGGAGAAGGAAATGGCAACCCACTCCAGTGTTTTTGTCTGGAGAGTCCCAGGGACGGGGGAGCCTGGTGGGCTGCTGTCTATGGGGTCGCATAGAGTTGGACACGACTGAAGCAACTTAGCAGTAGCAGCAGCAGAGAAATATTGATTTCATGCTCCCATGCCAAATCTATTCTTGCTTCAATAACTCACATATGTTGTTCTCTCAGAAATGTGGTTTTTTTTTTTTTT
>NW_011494863.1:7730058-7734313 GCF_000754665.1 Bison bison bison
ACCAGGTACTGAACCCATGCCCCCTGCAGTGGAAATGCAGAGTCTTAACCCCAGGACCACCAGGGACGTCCATGTGTTTCTTTCGTTGTTGAGAAAGCTGCGTTAGAGCTCTGCTTAGGTGTCACTTATTCCAAGAAACTTTTTCTTAACTACCAGTCCTCATGAGTTAACCATTTCCTTCTCTGTATCATTTCTGCACTGTATACATTGTAAGTATGTCCCCAATACACATGGCTGTCATCTCTGGGATGGCAGTGACCAGTGGCTTACACGTGTCAGGAACCCCAGCCCCATGCCTAGGGCTGATACATACCAGGAGCTCAATAAATATTTAACCCTGATGAACTTACAGGATGTTACTGGAACTTGTTTTCTAATTTGTAACTTCCATCTCTCTCTTTCTATATGTATATCTTCTCTCTCTTTTTACACACACACACACACACACACACATGAGATGGGGAGAGAGAATAAGAGCGCTGACCAAATGTCTGGCTTTGGCACTTGTGAACTGTACAGACCTAGTTGAGTTATATCATCTCTTTGTTCCCTTATCTGTAAAATGGGAACAATAATGTATCTGTATCTAGAGTTTTGGAGGTAGATGAATTAATACTTGGGAAATTTGTAGAACCAAGCCTGGCCCATAGCAAACATTCGGTAAGTGTTAGCTACCCTTATATATAAGAAACATATTTTAAAAACTCTGGCTTCAGAGTATGAAACCTTGAGTTGGAGACCTGGTTCTACCACTTACTGGCTATGTGCCTTAGGCTACATTGAAAACCTGAGTCTATTTCCTCAGTGGCAAAAATGGAAATAATGCTGGCATGGATCTCATGGGGTTCAGAGAAGGAGATGAGGAGAAATCAGTCATATGTCCTCAGTGAGGCTGTTACTATTCTGTGGGGCTTTAAGCTTATCAAAGCAGTTATAAACAAATGAGTTTCTTGTGTCCCTCATCATCATTCCATGAGCGAGGGCTGATGGCTTTCTGACTGTTTTACAGGTGATGTGACTGATGCAGGCACTGAATGACTTGCCCAGGGTACTCAGTTACTCCACAGAGCCAGGAGCAGGATCTGCATTTCCTGTCCCCTCGATCCACATTCTTTCCATTGACCAGGCGAGTCATTCCCATGGAAAGTGGCTCCCGAGACTTGACTTAAGGTGTGACAAGAGGCACAGCGTGTGACTGTTTCCCAGGGGTGAACCAGGGGCTGCTGTGTCTTTGAGGGTAGTGTTAAAACACACCATCCTCATCTGCACACGGCCATCATGGAAGAAGACAAATTAGGAAGGTCTCTTTCATTCAGGCTGTGTACGCCAGTCTAGGAGTCTTCAGTCTAGGGCCTTCCTGACTCTTGGATGAGCCAGCTGAGGGGCTGATGAAAGAATGGGGCGCAGGGTTGGGGGTTCAGAGGGAAGCTTTGGGTAGTTGCTCTGTAGGTTTGAAGGAAGGGAAATGGTCTCCCACATTGTTGGTGATGAAGAATTGAGGGTCTAACTTTTATTATAATGGGCCCTGCAGGTTCAAAAGAAATATATGTGAGACAGCTGACTTGCTTCATCGGGTCACTGAGCCTTTGTTCCTTTCACTGACAACTGTTTCACCTTCCGTGTGCTGGTTGCCTAATGCATGTTGAGTTAATACGAGGCCCATGAGAGGGTGAGAGATACTCCCCTGTCCCCCTAGTACCCGATAGAAGACTGAAGGCCGAAGCCAGACATTAAGGAGTTAGGAAGCACGGGGATTCCTACTGCCCATTCACCTGTGGACACCCCATTGCTGCAGGCTGCCTTGTGTCTTCCTTCTTTGTTTTGTTCAAACTCATCTTCTTCTTCTGGAAGTGAAAGTGTGGATGTCTGCCAAAGTTCAGCTTTTGAACTGCTTGTTAAAATATCAGGAATGGACTGTTGCCTCAGGAACAGACTATTGCTGCAGGGCAGGGATCTGAGAGCCCAAGAAGCTGTTGAAAAAGTGGTAAGTCAGCTTCCAGGTAACTCTGAGTGTCAGCTGGAAAGGGGACTGACTTCTAGGCACCATCATCCAAGAAGATCACCAGCACTGGGGTGGAAGAAGATGGCAAGTGTAAATACCTGACTCCATAACCGGCACAGAGCAGGTCACTGCTAAAGCATGGTGGTGGACGCTGCTACTGAGGCCTGGTCTCTAGGGCCTTCCCCTCCTGCTTCCACGTGCGAGTCGAGGATGTTGGCTCTGGTGGCTCCTTTGTTTGGGGTAACAGGGAAGATGGTGGCCCTCTGTTCTTAGCATTGATGTCTTCTGCAAATTCCTCCCACTCTGCAGATCTCAAAGTGTACATCTGTGTGCTGAAGGCATTGCGTTAGTGTAAGAGCTTTGAGGTAAAGGCCACAGATAGGTTGTAGGTGGGCCTGTGAACCCCTTAAAGCCGTGACCAGAATTGTTCATGCATGTGTTCTGAGAAGCAAGCTCGACTCCAAGTTTGTGGACTACTGACCATTGCAAGTCTCTAATGCCTCCAAAAGCTTCAGTGTTCTGCAGCATCAGGACTCAGTGTTCCCCAAGTTTGGTAAACATGCATCCTGGGGTTCACAAATTGCCTGTAGGTGGTGAATGGGTACATGTTTGTTTCATTAATGGTTATGTGATTCTTTTAGTGTTAGAACAAAACATTAAAGCTGACATTTCATGAACATTCTTTGTTGGGAGGAGGCTATGTCTTGTTTTTAGAAAAGGTGACTTAAGTGTGAAATGAGTAACAGTATATAGGTAGGTCGATGCTAAATTTTGAGGAACAATGATTCATCCTGTCAGCTGGTGCAGATAGAGGGGCTGAGTCTCAAGGAAGCAGAGAAAAGGCTGTGAGGAAGTTGATGGTCAGCTCAGGACAGGAGCCTGCTGGTCCTTCTGTCTGTCCTGATACCATGATTCTCTGTGAGTTGGCTGTGTGATTCTCTGTGGCTTTCCTGGATCTCCTCCAAGAACCTGGCCCCCATCAGGCCAGGAATCCTGCCCAGAGAGTTTCCACCAGGACTTTTATTGCAGGAAAGATAAACACGGAGGAAAAAAGGCATGTCTTCATCCACATGCTCCCTCAGTTTTGAGACGTACTTTTTCATATTTTAATGTTTCTGAAATTGAGCTGCATCTTGCAAAAGTGTTCACTTAAGTAGATAGTTATTTCCTTGCCAAAAAGCTGTTATTAAGTGGGTAATAGGTTAGCATTGAAAGATGGTTCTTTCACTATTTTTCTCTCTTCCAAAACAAATTACACTTGAAAGTTGGGACTTCTAATAAATATACAAAGCGAAAGAAAATTTCTCTTTAAAAGGAAAATCCTCATCTCAAGCCATTTCCTAGTCACTAAATGCAAGTCAGGGGAGATGAGTCATGGTGACAGGAATGGAGACATGGAGCCCAGGCCCGGCTTGGAGTACCTCCCACTTCCTCCCTGAGCCTCAAATTTCTCTGTCTTTTGAATTAATTTAGTCTCTTTCCCAGAGGTGCACCGCAGAGAAACTTCTGGAAGTTACATGTCTGAATCCTCAATGGCAGGGGGCGGGAGGGGCGGGGTATGAACCAGCCTCTACAGTTTCAAGCAGACCTCAGTTTGATGTCAAAGCTTCTTGATTCCTCCATATTCCATTTCTGTAGAAGAGCCCTCTGGTCTGTTTTTTTGGATGGTAAACTTATGGTGGGTCAGAAGCACTTAAATAGCCTTTACAGAGCAGCGTTTTCCATTGGCTGTTTTTGTTCTCGCTGTAGTAGAGATAGATGGAGTGTTACTTTGGGTTAGAAAACCCAGGAAAGGGGGCGGGGGCTGCTTTGGGAGACACATTTTCTCAGGGAGGTGCCCCAGCCCCTCAGCTTACTGCTGCATTTAGAAGCCAGATCATAAACAACAAGGACTCGGCCTTTAGAAGTCAAGGGAATAACTAAGCTGGAAAAGGGTGAAGTGAAAAAGCCAAGGAACGTGTAAGTAGAGGATTATATGGAGCCATTTAAAATGACAAAAAGCAAGAGTAACAAAGCGACAGATGGAATGTGGCCCCACAGGGCCCTGCCAAGCTAACTCTGAGAAGTGTTCTCTTGATGTCCCCTGAAGCATTCACGGGGTTTCCTGGCCAAATTCTCAGGCTGTTTCTATGGCGCTTACAAAAAAGAATGTAGCACTGTTGATGTGATACTTTCCCCTTCCCATTCTGCATCCTCTTTGCAGCCTCGTGAAATAAATCTCTGGCTCAAGTGAAATCATGAAAAAGAAAATGA
>NW_011494863.1:7734413-7771643 GCF_000754665.1 Bison bison bison
AAAGAAAAAAAAAAAAAAAAAGAAGTGCTGTGGGGGCAGGGGAGTGCTGACTGGTTCTGATTTGTCACAAAACAAGGAGAATTTCTCTAAGAGTAAACTGTTTATTTTTCGTTGAATTTTTTTTTCAATCAAATGGAATTGCTTAATTAAAAAAAACTTATCTCTTTTCTCTTTAAATACTACAGACAACCTCATTTTATCTCAGCAGACACCTAGAAACAAAACACTGGACCCACCAGAGAAAACGGGGCAATAAAAGCATCAGAAATTCAAGTCAACTATGGAAGAATTACTGTTAGCTGGCAGCTCTCGATTCTAAACAGAAGTGTCCCAGAACCTACTGGGTTTGACAAAAGTTTCTTAGAACTGGGGATGTGGGAAGGTTGGACTCCATGGACTTCTATTCCAATTGTCTCCTGCAGAGGGAAAATAAAGTTGAGGCATCAAATGAACACCCAAAGAAACATTTAAAAACGTGTTTGACTAGTATTCAGTATGTGAGATTATTAGGTAATAACTTGTCCTCCTAGTTAACCTTGTCCTGGAATATATATAGGTTATTTGTAGCCGCCACTGCTATAATATTTTCTGAAGGATGCCAAGCTGTATGCAAGATCTTTTTGCTAAAGTCCAGACTGTCGACACTGATCTCATCTTTTCTCCGCTTGCCCCCCACGCACACTTTGCGTGGTTTTAGGATAGCTCGGGGTTTGCTGTTTTCCCTCGAGGCCTCAAGGGTAACATCGCGTTTGGTGTTTCGGTCAAACATCCTGAAGAAGTTGTTGTAGGAGCCTGTCATGATGACACTGCAAGGCAGAGAGGAAACAGGGAGTGACTGAGTGTCATAGACATAGGCTTTCTATAGCTAAGAGACCAAAAACCGCAACAGGCTTTGTAGTGTGACCATTGACTTTAGAAGCACTAAGACAAACAAGCTCTTGGGCTGGGTGAAGGGTGATGATAGCCCTCCTTGTTATTTATCAATAGATTCCTTTAGGTTATTTTGTTCCATAAGTCAGTCTAGTGGTTTTAATGATCCCAGCCCACCTCCTTCACATCAGGATTCTGAGGCTGCAGTCAAGTCACGCGAGTAGGAACGCTGAAAATAGCCGTCCTTGTATCATGTTCATTTAGAGCATGGCAGTCTTAGGAGTGACTGCGCTGCCCGACTGATAAGGCTTTCTCGCATCAGCACTGAGGGATGCTGACATCGTATCTTCCTCCTGCTATGAACTAGATAGAAATTCTGCCTTTTCTGAAAACTTATCTAAAAAGTGGATCTCATCATAGTCTTGGGAGGGAGTAAACAAAAATTAGAATTTTTAAAAGGGTGTAGGATGAGGAAATAAGCCTTTGTAGTGAACTTACAGATGATTTCCTACATTCCTACAAGAGCTATCCATTCTCAGGAGTATCTCTCATTGATGAAGAGAGCAGGGGGTGCCAAGAGCCTCTCAGAAGCCATGGACCAACTCTACTTAATGGTGACAGTTTGGACAGGTGACAGGCCAAGGGAAACATAATGTCCCTCAAGCAGCACCCTCTTATGGCTGACCCCAGAGAGGTGGGCTTGGCCTTATTTGTGGGTGAGGCTCCGACTGGCTGGGTAGGATGGGAGAACACTGTATCTCCGTTGTCTTGGGCTAGAGGAAGGTAAAGGAAAACTGATGAGACTGAGCCATGGCCAGGGGGCTGAGTTTTTGGGTATTTGTTAGTTGTCCCGGAAATTAATCAAGGGCTAGATTTTGTTACCCTGGCCTGGGAAACTGATGCCATGAAATGTGTGTATCTATCATAGGGTGTGGAGAAGGCAATGGCACCCCACTCCAGTACTCTTGCCTGGAAAATCCCACGGGTGGAAGAGCCTGGTAGGCTGCAGTCCATGGGATTGCTAAGAGTCGGACACGACTGAGCGACTTCCCTTTCACTTTTCACTTTCATGCATTGGAGAAGGAAATGGCAACCCACTCCAGTGTTCTTGCCTAGAGAATCCCAGGGACGGGGGAGCCTGGTGGGCTGCTGTCTATGGGGTCGCACAGAGTCGGACACGACTGAAGTGACTTAGCCGTATCATAGGGTGAGCAATTATTATCTCATCACGTGGGGGTGCTGAGTGCTTTACCCCTAGCCTCATTTCCTTTTCCATCATTCCATGTTAAGGGATTTACACAGGAAGAAAAGTGAATGCGTGTATGGTGTCACACAGCCAGTAAGTAGCCAAGTTGGTCCTCTAGCCCACATCTGCCAGACTCCGGGGCATAAGCATTAAGCCATTTGGCCTTATTGCTTCCCACGCACTGACCTCTGCTTCCATTACCACCACCCGACTTGTTTTTAAACCGTAGGAGAAAGTCTTTTTTGGAAAAAAGTAAAAAAGTAATTTCAACCTTATCTGGACCAAAAATAACATTTTCTCGGTTATGGAAAGAAACTGTAATGTGGTGGAAAGAATGTTCATTTTAGGATTTAAATTCTTCCTCTTGTCTCTACTATTTACAGTGATCTGCCCAAGCTCCTGAACTAGTATCTGGCTGAGCCTCAGTTTCCTCAGCTGTAAAATGGGGACAGTGAAAGCAATCTTGATGGATTGTGGTCAGGATTAAAAAATCATGATGTGTGAAAGTACCTAGTAAGTATAGGTTTTGAATCTTGGTTAAGATAGAAGGGGAACTTGAACAAAAATAACCACAAATATTTTTAAAAATCTATTCATAATGAACATTGAATAAATGAATAAATTACCAATGGAAACGAAAATAAAATAACAGGGCAAGGATAGCTACTTTTCCCCTGAGGGCCTTTGTTCAACTAAGTAACAGTTGCTTTGCCCTGGGCCCTCTGCCCTCCACTAACTGGGTGGTGTGATCTGGGTCGTCTACCATGTGGTGACTCCTGCTAGGCCTGCTGAGTAGAAGGCTGGTTTTGGATCACTGGCCCAAAAAACCCAACAGGGGTCAGAGAGGTAGAGCCTGTGCTCACTAGAAGCTCGCCTCTGAATGTTTTGCAGTGATAGAATTTCCCTGCTTTTCAGTATGACTGCTGGTGCTGCCTTCACTAAGGAACAGCCCCTGGTAGCCTGTGCTGGCTTCTCCTGGAAATCACAGCAGCATCTATTCATCAAGCCAAAAAGAAACTGCGGGGAGGTAATAGGAAGTACTGTTGAAACCAAAGCCCTCTAATAGTCATAAATCTCTTTGAGGGCACAGAATAAACGAGGCTGATGAGAATTCAGTTCATGACCACCAGGCCTTAGGCCAGTCTCTGCGGGCAGCCTTGAGGGATAATTTCCCATCCAGACAGCACACTTTAAAGTCATTGGAATAGTTCATCCTTAAAATTTGCCAGGGGAGCTTCATTTTAGGTATATGGACCCAGCTCTGGGAGGGTCTTGCCTGTATAAGGTAGGATTTTTGTGAGGTTAAAGGGTCACCTGAGCCAGTTCTGAAAGAGGAGTCCAGGGTCTCACCCATCGCCTGTTCCTTTCCAGACTTGACCTCGAGGTCACCAGCTGGGCCACCGGTGCAGCCCTGCCAGGCCTCAGGGCCGATTCTGATGGCTCTTTGGTTGCACCCCCTTAGGATACACGGCCCAGGGCCGGTGCAAGGAGAGGGCCCCCCGTGGAAGGCTCCCAGCCATCAGACCTTTCTTACCTGTCTGACCCATTCCACACACACTCAAATTTATCAAAAATGCAGTCATTTTCGTAGAGGGAGCACAGCTTGCTGCGGAGGTAGTCGTGAACCTGGAGGGGCAGGGAAAACACATTAAGAGGGTGTTAATTATTAATATTTTAAAAAATGATTTCTCTGTGAGCTCTTCTTTGGATGGGAGCTGTTCATTCTTCCAGTGTAAATGTGGCTTGACTCAGATAGTTCTGGGTCTTAGCACAGGCATGGCCCTTCTCAGCCTTGGGACTTTAAGATGGTTTGGTGAGCTGTTTACATGGCACATGTGGATTAAACAAACTCTCTTACATAGATAGTAGCATAGAACAGGGCCCAGTAAGCAGGGGATTCCCATTTTCTAAGCCTATTTATTATTTACTTTTGGTCAGTATCTTTTAAAAAACTTTTTATTTTTTGCTGTGCAGTGTGGCATGTGAGATCTTAGTTCCCCAACTAGGGATCGAACCCATACTCCCTGCAGTGGAAGTGCAGAGTCTTCACCACTGGACCACCAGGGAAGTCTCTTAGCCCATTTAGACAACACCATTCATTCAGCCTTTTATTCAATAAATATTTGTTGAATGCCAGCTCTATGCTTGGGATAGAGCCATGAACAGAATACCCTTGGGGTGCTTTCCTCCTAGTATTGGGGAAGAGATTGTGTAGCCAAGTAAATACATAAGATATTTTTCTTTTTTTGATTTTTAAATTTTATTTGTTAACTGGAATATAATTGCTTTACAGCAATTATGTTGTGTTTCTGCTGTGCAACAAGTGTAAGATATTTTAGATGGTGATAAAATGAGAACAAAAAAAAAAGTGGAAAAAGCGTAGTGGGAGCTCTGGGGGATTATTTATATAGGGCGAGTAGTCAGGTTCACCTGAGAAGGCGACATTGGAGCAGGAACCTGGAGAAAATGAGTGCATCTCAGTGGTATCTGGGGAAAGGCTTTCCAAGCATAAATGAAAGTGTTAGTCCAAAAGACTGTTCTATACATCTGTGTCTCTTTTGCTGTCTCGCATACAGGGTTATCGTTACCATCTTTCTAAATTCCATATATATGCGTTAGTATACTGTATTGGTGTTTTTCTTTCTGGCTTCACTCTGTATAATCGGCTCCAGTTTAAATTAAAAAAAAAAAAAAAAGAAAGTGTTAGTCACCGTCGTGTCCAATTCTTTGTGATCCCATGGACTGTAGCCAGGCTCCTCTGTCCCTGGAATTCTCCAGGCAAAAATACTGGAGTGGGTTGCCATGTCCTTTTCCAGGGGATCTTCCCAACCCAAGGCTTGAACCCAGGTCTCCCGCATTGCAGGCAGTTTCTTTACCACTGAGCTACTAAGCATTGAGAACAGCTAATGTAAAGGCCTGGAGGCAGTGGGGTAGAGGGTAGCAAGGAGTAGAGTGGGGGGCCTCGGCGTGTGCCAACCAGTTCCCGTAGGCCCCTTACTCTGAGTGATGTGAGCAGATGCCATGGGCAGGGTGCTGCGCCTGCTGCATTGTGACAGAGTGTAAGCCCTGCAGGGCCAGAGACAGGGAGGTCGGGTGTAACCTGCTTGACAGATGATGGTTTGGACCAAGGTGAGCAGTGGTGGGAGGTGGCCAGAGCCTTGACGAGTTTGGAAGGACAGTTGATAGGACTTGCGGATGGAGCCACTGTCAAGTGTGGAGGAAAACTGGAGTCAGAGATGGCTCCTGAACCGTGCTTTCGAGCAAGCGGAGGATGGAGTGGCCATGCTCCCTTCGGGGTTGGATAATTTGGAGATGTGTGTGCAAGGGGAGAACACCCAGCAGACGCTGGTGTGCACAGTGCAGCCCTGGATTGTGTGGCAATCCTCTCCTGGTTCTATTTTTCAGTGAAATAAGAAGCAAGGTTATCAGCTGAGCGTGAAAAAGGCCAGGGGCGGGGAGGTGGTTGGCAACAGTGCTCGGCTCCTGGAAGGCACTGAGGGCTGCTTGAAGTTGTTGAATGTGAATTTTTAAAAACATTTTATTTATGTATGCCGACCTTTGTTGTGGCACTCGGGATCTTTAGTTGGGGTGTGCAAATTCTTAGTTGTGGCATGATCTAGCTCCCTGACTAGGGATTGAACCCCAGCCTCCTGCATTGGGAGTGCAAAATCATAGCTGTTGGACCACTAAGGAAGTCCCCAGATGTGAATTTTATTTATTTATTTTTTATTTTAATTGGAGGCTAATTACTTTACAATATTGTGGTGGGTTTTGCCATACATTCGCATGAATCAGCCATGGGTGTACATGTGTTCTCCATCCTGAACCTCCCTCCTACCTCCCTCCCCATCCCATCCTTCAGGGTCATCTCTGTGCACCAGCCCTTAGCACCCTGTCTCATGCATTGAACCCGGACTGGTGATCTATTTCACATATGTTAATATACATGTTTCAGTGCTATTCTCTTAAATCATCCCACCCTCACCTTCTCCCACAGAGTCCAAAAGTCTGTTCTTTACATCTGTGTCTCTTTTGCTGTCTCACATACAGGGTCATCATTACCATCTTTCTAAATTCCACATATATGCGTTAATATACTGTATTGGTGTTTTTCTTTCTGACTTACTTCGCTCTGTATAATAGGCTCCAGTTTCATCCACCTTATTAGAACTGATTCAAATGTATTCTTTTTAATAGCTGAGTAATATTCCATTGTGTATATGTACCACAGCTTTCTTATCCATTCATCTGCTGATGGACATCTAGGTTGCTTCCATGTCCTGGCTATTATAAACAGTGCTGTGATGAACATTGGGGTACACGTGTCTCTTTCAATTCTGGTTTCCTCAGTGTGTATGCCCAGCAGTGGGATTGCTGGGTCGTATGGCAGTTCTATTTCCAGTTTTTTAAGAAATCTCCACACTGTTCTTCATAGTGGCTGTACTAGTTTGTATTCCCACCAACAGTGTAAGAGGGTTTTTCTCTTTGCACCCTCTCCAGCATTGTTTGTAGACATTTTGATAGCAGCCATTCTGACCGGTGTGAGATGGTACCTCATTGTGGGTTTGATTTGCATTTCTCTGATAATGAGTGGTGTTGAGCATCTTTTCACATGTTTGTTAGCCACCCAGATATGAATTTCAAGTGAGTCTGGTCAGCATGGTTGGGTGTTTCTCTCCAGCTGCATTCAGCAACTCAGGTGAAGATGGCAAGTAGGCAGATGACTGAGGCTTGGAGCATAGTAATCTGGGTGCCATTTTCAGTTCTTCCTGAGATCCGTTGTGGGGAGTGGTAATGGCATTAGGCATACGTAACATGCCAGCTTGTTATTATTAGCCGGGCTGTTTATCCATAAAATCTCATCTCATCTCTAATATTATCTTAGGTTGTAGGTACTGTCATTCTCTTCACTTTAATGGAGCATGAACTGCAGGGTATGACATCATGTGTCCAAGATCACACAGCAAAGGAAATGACAGAATGGGAAGTGAACCAGGGGTCTGGGTTCTGGAGCACCTGCTCCTGCCTGCTCTAGCAATCTGCCTCCCACTCGCTCTGCCTCATTGGCCTCGCCTCACATAGAGTCTCAGTCCTGGACAGCTGTGATGATGAACTGAAGTCAGGCCAAGAGGCAGACAGAATGGGGTGAAGGCAGAAAGGTGTTATGGAAAGCACAGTTTGACTTGGTTTAGATGAAGACTGATGGTTCATGATCTCTTTTCCTTCAGCCTGGGCCCCTCTCCTCCCTTGCGCCAGGGTTCTGGCAGATGCTGAGCTCAGAGGCTCAGCTTGTGCTTAGCCTTGGGCAGAGGAATGAGGTCAGATTCACTCCATGTTCCATTAGATGTCTGGGGTATTTGAAAAGCTCTCTGAGTTATTTGGACAGGGTAAGGATTTCTAACTCTGCAAATTAACTTCCTTCACCCTTACGCTCGTGTTCCCAAATAACTCTGGTCCTTTTCAGGGTATCTGCTTCAGGGTTATGGTGACAAGTGAATCCATTGGCAGCTGGGCTTATGGCTTTGTTAGATGGGGAGAATAAGGGAGGCTTGTGTCCTAAGCTTCGGAATTCTGCTATAAATTAACTCACTGTCTTCCCTTCCTCTCCACTCACTGTCCTCCCTTCCTCTCCTACCACCTCTTGTGCATATTAGGAGTGTCTCAGATCTGATAGGGAAGGCCATTTTGTTTGTAGGGCCATTTCTGCTTGTTGAAGTTCTCTATTTATTGTGAAGAATCTTTAGGTAAAGCAGAAGAGTCCCAGGACAAAGGGCTGATGCTAGATCCTCACAAACTTTTTCTGAAAAGGGCCAAATTATAAATATTTATACTTTGTGGGTCATGTAGCCTCAGTTACAACTATCCAACTGTACCTTTGTAATGCAAAAGTAGCCATGATACACAAATGAATGAGTTAAGAGTTGTGTTCCAATAAGACTTTATTTACAAATACAGGTGGCAACTTCTGGGTCATAGTTTGCCTAACCCTTGACTATAAGTCTTGACTATAATTCCCTTTCTCCCCAGTTAGCAGACTATTTCCTTGGAAGAGAGGGATGGAGGAGGTAAGGACATCCACTGGGGTTCGTACTTTTCTTCTGATGGTTGGAAGATACTGACCTCAAGAATTGATCTATTTTCTAGACAGCAAGCCTAATTCTTGCCTTTTCTTGACTTTATCATTGACTTGCTTCCAAGATCTGTGTAACAGAGGGAGACAAGGAAGAGGAGTGGGCTTCTGAAGGGGAATAATGGCAAGCTGGAATTAATCCAGTAGGCAAAGGAAGCCACATGTGTTATCCTCATATTCCAGATTGCCTACCTTTTGGAGGAAAGAGATGAGCAAAATAGATCCTTTTTTAAATCTTATCTCCCCCTACTCCTTCCTTTTATCTGTTATGGGGCACTTTTTTTCCCCAATATTTCCTCAAACTTTATTTTTTTGAGTACCTTTTAATTGAAGGTACCATTTTAATTGAGTATCTTTTAATTGAAGTTTTAGTTGAGTTACAGTGTTGTGTTAATTTCAGGTGTATTTTTATTCAGATTGTTTTCCCTTCTAGGTCATTACATAAAATATTGAGTATAGTTCCCTGTGCTGTATAGTGGGACTTTTTTGGTTGTATCTTTTCTCTTCTATATAGAGTAGTATAAATATGTCAATCCCAAACTCCTAATTTATCCCCCCTGCCTTTTCCCCTTTGGTAACTATAAATTTGTTTTCTATGTCTGTGTGTCTATTTCTGATTCGTATATAAGTTCATTTGTACTATTTTTTTGTAGAGCCAACATATAAGTGATACACGATATTTACCTTTCTCTGACTTACTTCGCTTAGTATGATAATCTCTAGGTCCATTCATGTCATTGCAAACGGCATTATTTCATTCTTTTTTTGGCTGAATATGTATATGAATCTGCCTGCCAGTGCAGGGGAGGCAGGTCTGTGGGTTCGATCCCTGAACAGGGAAGATACTCTGGAGAAGGAAAGGGCAGCTCATTCTAGTATTCTCTCCTGGGAAATCCCATGGACAGAGGAGCCTAGTGGGCTACAGTCTATGGTGGTGTTAGAGTCGGACACGACTTAAGTGACTAAACCACCACCACGTGTATATATACACACCAATTTTTATTTATATGGTGTGTATATATACACACCAATCTTTTTCTTTATATCAATATTTCTTTCAAAATTCCATTTGTCTGGAATTTTGTCTTATAGAAACACCACAGGTGAGTGATAAATATCAAAACGTGCGTGCTTTGGAAGTGTGGGCCCCTTAGTGGAGAAACCACATTACCAAGAACTCTATAACTAAAAGTCAGGAAGGATTCAAGGAGAGAACCTAGTTTGAGCCCTTATTTTCTCCTCTCAGCATCTATGTTCCGGGGAACTTCTGGCAACTCCAGGTGAGGACATCTACAGGAGAAGATCAATAACTATGAAGGTATGCTGCGTATATACATACATATATATATATATATATATATGAAAGTGAAAGTCACTCAGGTCCGACTCTTTGTGACCCTATGGACTGTATAATCCAAGGAATTCTCCAGGAGAGGACATTGGAGTGGGTAGCCTTTCCCTTCTCCAGGGGATCTTCCCAACCCAGGGATCGAACCCAGGTCTCCTGCATTGCAGGCGGATTCTTTACCAACTGAGCCACAAGGGAAGCCATATATATATATATATATATATCTTCTGTTGTAAAGAGAAATCTTAAGCAGAGAACATCGACGGTTCACCATCAGAGGAGAGAAAAAGGTAAGACAGACACAAGAAGCATCTAGACAGCAAAGTAAGAGGGAACTTAAGACTCATCCTATTAGATGCTTTTCTCTTCATGCTCCAAATATTGTTTCTTTGCTCTGTTCCTATGAGCTTGGGTATGGCCCTCTTAACACTAGGCTGAGTCTCCTAACACAGAGATTCTTACATCATGTACTTGCGGAGCCTGCTGTGTATAGCTGATAGACCACTCTAGCCTGGCAAGATTAAACTCTGTTGTTTCATTCTTCTATTTCAGGGGTTGATGAACTTTTTCTGTGAAGGGTCAGACAATAAATATTTTAGGCTTTGTGAACCATAGGTCTCTGTCACAATGACCCAACTCTGCCCTTGTAGCATGTAGGCAACTGTAGGCAATAGGTAAATAACCAGGTGTGACTGATTCAATGAAACTGTTTTTCCAAAAACAGATGCGGGGCTAGATTTGGCCCACAGGTTTGTCAACTCCTGTTCTATAGGAGAATGTGAAAAGAGCTCATTATACTTAAGTCTGCAGCTTCTTCTTCTTGGAAACATGCTTGAGATCAGCTGATAGATATATTAAGAGACCTAGAAGTATCACCTGTATGTCTGCCTGCTCAGGGGAGGCACAAATAGTTGACAGAATTCCTAAACACTGGACCAGTCCTTAAAATTTGTTTAAATTTTATTTACATTAGAGTATAGTTGATTAACAATGTTGTGTTAGTTTAAGGTATAAAGCAAAGTGATTCAGTTACACATATATCTATTCTCTTTCAGACTCTTTTCCCATACAGGTTTGTACATAATACTGAATATAATCCCCTGTGCTATTCAGTAGGACCTTCTTCATTGTGTTTTATATATAGCAGTGTGTATATGTTAATCCCAAACTCCAATTTATATATTTATTTAATATTCCCCCCTTTCCCATTTTGTATACATACATATCTACTTTTTATCAGATTCTTTTCCCTTAGAGATTATTACATAATATTGAGTATAGTTCCCTGTGCTATACAGTAGATTCATGTTGGTTATCTCTTTCATAGAAAGTGAAAGTGAAGTCACTCAGTTGTGTCCGACTCTTCGCGACCCCATGGACTGTGGCCTACCAGGCTCCTCTGTCCATGGGATTTCCTAGGCAAGAGTACTGGAGTGGGTTGCCATTGCCTTCTCCCACATATAAAGTAGTATGTATGTATCAGTCCCAAACTCTTAATTTATCCTTCCCACCCTTTCTCCAGTAACCAAAATTGTTTTCTATGTCTGTAGGATTATTTGTTTTGTATGTGAAAGTTCACTTGTATGATTTTCTTTTAGAACCTCCATATAAATATCATATGATATTTGTCTAACTCTGGCTTATTTAGTATGATAATCTCTGCATGCATCCATGTTGCTGCAAATGGCAATATTTCATTCTTTTTTTTACAGCTGAGTATTAATTCCATTGTGTGTGTATGCACACACACACACACATACACCAAGTCTTCCTTATCCATTTATCAGTGACAGGTGATGGACATATAGGTTGCTTCCATGTTTTGGCTGCTGTAAATAGTGCTGCTATGACTACTGCAGTGCATATATCTTTTCAAATTATGGTTTTCTCTGGATATATGCATGGGAATGGCATAGCTGGATCATGTGGTAACAGTCTTTTTAGTTTTTTAAGGAACTTCCACAGTGGCTGTACCAGTTTACATTCCTACCGACAGAAAGGAGCACTTTTAAGGGAAGGCATACATGTGAGTGTGCTGAGCAGGGAGAAACACTTGGTTAATCAGGTTTCTGTAATGCAGGCTTCTTAAAGTTCTGCAATAATCAAGGAATTATAAAATTATAAGAGGGGAATAGAATATTAATTCAGTATATTCACCCCAAATTTATATTTTTGGTAGTGGGAGTACCAAATAGTGCAATGAAGATAAGTAGGATTGAAGAGGGCAGAGCAATGAGGGTTATCATTTGGGCAGTGGTGTTTCTTTTAAGATCTATCTCAGCCTGTCCCCTTCTTTATGATCCATTGCTGACCATTCCCCTTTGGCATTTGTCTAACAGAAACACCACAGGTGAGTGGTAAGTATCAATCCATGTGTGCTTTGAAAATGTGGGCCCCTTATCGCAGGGACCACATTACCAAAAACTCTATAACTAAGTCTCAAAAGACAAAAGTCAGGAAGGACTCAAAGGAAAACCCTGGTCTGAGCCCTTATTTTCTCCTCCCAGCACCTACATTCTGGGAGCTCTTGACTGCCTTCAAGTGAGGACAAGATCTACAGGACAAGATCATTGGCTATGAAAGTATGCTGCATATATATTCTGTTGTAGAAAAAAAAAACTTAGGCAAAGAAGATCAACTGTTCACCATCAGAGGAGAGAAAAAGGTAAGACACAGACATAAGCAGCATCTAGAGAGCAGAGTAAGAAAGAACTTAAGGCTTGTCCTATTTGATGCTTCTCTCTTCATGTTCCAAATATTGTTTCTGCGCTGTTTTTAGTTTTTTAAGGAAACTCCATACTGTTCTTCATAGTGGCTGTACCAATTTACATTCCCACCGACTGAAAGGAGCACTTTTAAGGGAAGGCATACTTGTGAGTGTTCTGAGCAGGGAGAGAACAGGTTTTGGAAACACCTGGTTAAGCAGGTTTCTATGAGGTAGGCTTCTCAGAGTTCTGCAATGATCAAAGAATTATAAAATTATAAGAGGGGAATAGAATGTTATTTTATTTCAGTATAGTCACCCCAAATTTCTGTTTTCAGTAGGGGGAGTACCAAATAGTGCCTTGAAGATAATTAGGATTGAAGGGGAAGAGCATTCAGGGTTAAGAATGGGGCAGTGGTATGCCATTTAAGGTCTGGCTCAGCCTGTCCCCTTCTTTATGAACCATTACTGACCATTCACCTATGAAATTTGTCTTACAGGAACATCACAGGTGAGTGATAAGTATCAAAGCATGTGCACTTTGAAAATGTGGGCCTCTTATTGCAGGAACATTACCAAGAACTCTCTAAAAGACAACAGTTAGGAAGGACTCAAAGGGAAAACCTAGTCTGAGCCCTTATTTTCTCCTCCCAGCACCTACATTCTGGAAGCTCCTGACTGCCTTCAAGTGAGGACATCTATAGGAAAAGATCATCGACTATGAAGGTATGATGCATATATATATTCTATTGTAGGAAAAAGCTTAAGTAAAGAAGATTGGGTTTTTGCCATCAGAGGAAAGAAAAGGGTAAGACACAGACTCAAGAAACATCTAGAGAGCAGAGCAAGAAAGAACTTAAGACACATCCTGTTAGCTGCTTCTCTCTTCATATTTAAAATATTGCTTCTGTGCTCTGTTCCTATAAGCTTGGGTGTGGCCCCCTTGACACTAGGCTGAGTCTCCCAACTCAGATGTGCTCACATCATGGACTTGTGGAGCCTGCCATTGTATGACTGACAGACCATTGTAGGCCTGGCAAGATTAGACTCTATTGGTTCATTCTACTTCAGGGGTTGACAAACTTTTCCTGTGAAAGGTCAGACAGTAAATATTTTAGGATCTGTGAGCCATAATGTCACAGTGACCCAACTCTGCCATTGTAGGATGAAGGCAGCTACAGACAGTGGTTAAATGATCAGGTGTGGCTGATTCAATGAAACTGCTTTTATAAAATATAGGAGGCTGGATTTGGCCCACAGGTCACAGTTGGTCAACCCCTGTTCATAGAAAAAGATGAAACTAGGTCATCATGCTTAATGCTACAGCTTCATATTCCTGGAAACATGCTTGAGATGAGCTGATGGGGATGTATGAAGAGACCTAGGAGTATCACCTGTATGTTTCCCTGCTCGGGGAAGGTGCTAGTAGTTAATGACAGAACTCCTACACACTGGAGCAGTCCTTATAATCTTTTTCTTTTTCATTTTTATTTTATTTTGGAGTATAAAATTTATAAAATGTTTTATAGTTGATTTACAATGTTGTGTTAGTTTCAGGTGTACAGCAGAGTGATTCAGTTACATACATACATGTATCTATCTTTTTCAGATTCTTTTCCCATATAGGTTATTATATAATATTGAATATAGTCCCCTGTGCTATTCAGTAGGAACTTCTTGGTTATTTTATATATATATAGCAGTGTGTATATGTTAAACCCAAACTCCAAATTTATCCCCTCCCTTTCTCATTTGGTAACCATAAATTTGTTTTCTATGTCTGTGGGTCTATTTCTCTTTTGTATATGAGTTCATTTATATCATTTTTTTGAATCCTTGTTAAAAATATCATCATGTTAACCTTTCTCTGGCTTATTTCATTTCTCTATGTCTAAACATACTGCAAGTGGCTGGAGTAGTATTCCATTGTGTGTGTATGCACACACACATATATATACACACACACACCACATGTTCTTTATCCTTCATCAGTGACTCAAGATGGACGTTTAGTTTGCCTGCATGTCTTGTCTATTGTAAACAGTGCTAGGAACCGTGGGGTGCATGTGTTTTCTCAAATCATGATTTTCTCCAGATGTATGCCCAGGAGTGGGACTGCAGGGTTATATGGTAACTATCTTTTCATATTTTTAAGGAACTTCCATACTGCTCACCACAGTGGCTGTACTCGTTTGCATTCCCACCAACTGTTCAGAGCACTTCTATAGCAAAGGCATACGTAACTAGTGTTCTGAGCAGGGAGAAATGCTTGGTTAAGCAGGCTTCTCAAGAGTTCTGCAATGATCAAGGAATTATAAATTATAAGAGGGGAATAGAATATTATTTTATTTTAATATAAGCACCCCAAATATCTGTTTTTGGTAGGGGGAGAGCCAAATACTGCCCCAAAGATAATTAGGATTGAAGGATGTAGAGCAGTAAGGTTATAAATTGGGCAGTAGTGTGCCTTTTAAGATCTGGCTTAGCCTGTGCCTTTTTTTGTGAACCATTCTTGACCCCTAACCATTCCCCTTTGGCTCTTTTAACAGAAACACTACAGGTGAGTGGACGTGTGGGCCTGTTATCATTATTATTATTATTGCAGGAACCACATCACCAAGAACTCTATGACTAAGTGTTAAAAGACAAAAGATGGGAAGGAACAGCACAGTCTGAGCCTTTATTTTCTCCTTCAAGCATCTACATTCTGACTAATTCCAAGTGAGGACGTCTACAGGAGAAGATCATTAAGTATGAAGGTATGCTGCAAATATATATTCTGCCACAAAAAGAAATCTTCGGCAAAGAACACTGACTATTCACCATCAGAGGAGAGAAAAAGGTAAGACTCAGACACAAGAAGCATGTGGAGAGCAGAGTAAGAGGGAACTTAAAGCCTGTCATATTAGATGCTTCTCTCGATGTTCCAAATATTGCATCTTTGCTCTGCTCCTGTGAGCTTGGGTATGGCCCTCTTAACACTAGGCTGTCTCCCAACACAGAGGTTCTCCCTTCACGTACTTGTGGAGCCTGCTGTGTATAGCTGATAGACCACTCTAGGCCTGGCAAGGTTAGACTCTATTGGTTTGTTCTTCTATTTCAGGGGTTGGCAAACTTTTCCTGTAAAGGGTCAGACAATAAATATTTTAGGCTTTGTGAGCCATATAGTCTCTGTCACAATGGCCTGACTCTGCCCTTGTAGGCAACCGTAGACAATCGGTAAATGACCAGGTGTGCTGTTTCAATAAAACTGCTATTCAAAAAACAGATGCGGGGCTGGATTTGGCCCACAGGTCTCAGTTTGTCAACCCCTATTCTATAGGAAAATGTGAAAATGGTTCATTAGATTAATACCTAAGGCTACAGCTTCTTCTTCCTGGAAACATGCTTGAGATCAACTGATTGATGTATGAAGACACCTAGAACTATCCTCTGTGTATCTCCCTGCTCAGGCGAGGTGCTAGTAATTGATGATAGGGTTCCTTCCCACAAGACCAGTCCTTACAATTTAAAAAAAAATTTTGATTTTATATTAGAGTTGATTTACAATGTTGTGCTAATTTCAGGTGTACAGCACAGTGATTCAGTTATACATATACATTATGTATTGTTTTTTAGATTCTTTTCCTATACAGGTTATTGTATAGTATTGAATATAGTTTCCTGTGCTATTCAGTAGGACCTTCTTGATTATCTATTTTATATATATAGTAGTGTGTTTATCAGAGAAGGCAATGGCACCCCACTCCAGTACTCTTGCCTGGAGAATCCCAGGGACGGGGTAGCCTGGTAGGCTGTAGTGCATGGGGTCACATAGAGTCGGACACGACTTAGCAGCAGCAGTGTATTTATGTTAATCCCAGACTCCAAATTTATCTCCCCTTTCCCCATTTTGTAACCATAAATTTGTTTTCTACATCTGTGGGACTATTGCTGTTTTGTGTATAAATTATTTCTATCATTTTTAAAAAAAAATCCCCATGTAAGTGATAACATACAATATTTGTCTTTCTCTGGCTTGCTTTACTTAGTATGATAATATTAGGAACATCCATGTTGGTGCAAATGGCTGAGTAATATCCCTGTGCGTATTTATGCATGGTATGTGTGTGTGTATATGTATACACACACCCCACACCTTCCTTATCCATTCATCAGGTGATGGATAGTTAGGCTGCCTCTATGTCTTAGCTATTGTAAGTAGTTCTATGTGGGGGTGCATGTATCTTTTCAAGTTATGATTTTCTCTAGATGTATGCCCAGGAATGGGATTGTTCAGTCATATGGTAACTCTCTTTTTAGTTTTGCAATGAAACTTCTATACTATTCTCTACAGTGGCTGTAAGAGTTTACATTCCTACCAGCTGTACAGAGCACTTTTAAGGTAAGGCATACCCATGAGTGTTCTGAGCAGGGAGAAACACTTGGTTAAGCAGGTTTATATAATGCAGGCTTCTCAGAGTTCTGCAGTGATCAAGGAATTATAAAATTATAAGAGGGGACTAGAATATTATTTTATTTTATCGTAAGTACCCCAAATTTGTTTTTGGTAGGGGAAGTACCAAATAGCGCCTTAAATAATTAGGATTAAAGGGGGCAGAGCATTAAGGGTTATAAATTGGGCAGCGGTGTGCCATTTGAGGTCCTGCTCAGCCTGTCCCCTGACCATTCGCTTTTGGCCTTGTCTTACAGAAACCCTACAGGTGAGTGATAATTATCAAACAAAGCATGTGCACTTTGAAATTGTGGGCCTCTTATTGCAGGAATCACCTCACCAAGAACTCTAGGACTTAAAAGACAACCTTTTATAGGAACAGTTTGTCAATCCCTGAAACAGAAGAACAAACCAATAGAGTCTCCCAGCACAAAGGTTCTCCAAACCTTAAAAGTCAGGAAAGATTCAAAGGGAAAACCTAGTCTGAACACTTATTTTCACTTTCCAGCCTCTACCCTCTGGGAGCTCCTGACTACCTCCAGGTGAGGACATCTACAGGAGAAGATTATGGACTATGAAGGTATGCTCCATATATATTCTGTTGTTCTCTGCCTAACGTTTCTTTTTTACATCAACTGTTCACCATCAAAGGAGAGAAAAAGGTAAGACACAGACACAAGAAACATCTCCGAGAAGCCTGTACCGTGGAAACCTGCTTTGCCAACTGTTTCTCCCTCTCAGTGCACTCGCACTCACATGGATGCCTTACCTTAAGACTCATCCTATCTGTTGCTTTTCTCTTCATGTTCCAAATACTGTTTCTTCGCTCTGTTCCAGTGAGCTTGGGTATGGCCTTCTTGACACTAGGCCAAGTCTCCCAACACAGAGATTCTCACATCATGTACTTGTGGAGCCTGCTGACCTTAAAATCTCTTTTAACCGTGTTCCAGACACTCACTTAAGGAGTCTGTTTACCATTTCTGATATAGTGTATTACCACCTTTGATATGGTATATAAACTTAACTAGATTGCTTTCAAATACACCATCTAAAATAAATTTTTGCATTAATTTCCATACATGGGTTCTATTTCTTAGTATTCTACAAAGATTTCTAAGCTTACCACTTGCTAAATGTAGTTTGAGAACCATGAGTTTAAAATGCTAATCACTTTATGGCACAGCTAGCTAGCTTTGTTGTTAAGTCTTTGTCTAAAATAAAAGTACCATAGATTAGCTGAGAAATCTGCTGTTGAAAAAGCAGCCACAAAAATGAAGCTTTCATTTTGGGAAAAAAAATCAGTTTCAGATCCATTGAGAAAGTCAAGCTCATCTCCAGGGTAATGCTTACTTGGAAGTGAAAGTCGCTCAGTCATGTCGGACTCTCTGCGACCCCATGGACTATACAGTCCATGGAATTCTCCAGGCCAGAATACTGGAGTGGGTAGCCTTTCCCCTCTCCAGCGGATCTTCCTGACCCAGGAATTGAACCCGGGTCTCCTGCATTGCAGGCAGATTCTCTACCAACTGAGCTAATAGGGAAGCCCCAATGCTTACTTAGGAATAATTAAAACATAGTTTTAACAGTTCAGTTTTTAATTCTTACTTTACTAGTTATGCTTAAAACCTATACAAGTGTTCTTTTCTTTACTTAATATGATCCTGGTAATGAATGTGGTGTAATAAAAAATTAAAGTACCAATTGCTCCCCCACGGTGCCTAATCCACTCTTCCCTAGCTGGGGCTCTCCAGCAGCCCACACCTCTGTCAGCAACACTCTCCTAGCTTCTAGTTCCCACACTTAATACCAAATGGTTGGGCCGTTAGCAGGAGCCTGAGGGCAAGTGTTAGGGGAGAGTAAGACTGCCAGCTCACAGGGGATGCTATCTGAACCACAAGGTAAACCACAGGGGTTAGCCAGGCTACCTCCACCTCCTTTGCAGTTCTGGCCCCCAAACCTTTTGCAGCATCACAGTCAGCCATCAGAGTCCTCAGTGTCCTCAACCTCCTCTCTGAACATTTCCTGCTTCTCTCAAGGCCTCTCATGTGGCAGCTGGACTTCTGCTTTCCTGTGCCAAGGTGAGTGGGCTCTGTGTTCCTCTGGACCATCATTCGTGCCTCAGCTCCTTCAAAATCATGCCATCAAACACTACTTCCTGCTCCCCATCCTTCTTACAGTCCCTCTGCCTCGTGCTTGGAAGCCACTCTAGTGCCTCAATCTCTCTTCCATCACTATTCCTGCCATCATTCTTAGAAATTCACTCTGGACTCTTAGCCTCATTCTTTTCAATGAGTTTTGTCCTTTGCTTTTGTGGTCATTTTATGATCCTTGTCATCACTAACTGTATTTGTCTAATAAATATCACTCTATTGCTGACTCCTATCATTTTAATTCAAGTCCTTAGTGTCTTGGTTCTATCAGTTCTTCATTTTCCTTCTAACCTACCTTAGATTCAGTGGCCCCTCATTCCAATCACTCCTTTAATCAATACCTTCAACAAACTTGGCTTTTTCCCTCCTTACCTTGTAGTTACTTGGTAAAAGCCCACCACTGGTTAAATCTAACTTTCTGCCCTTCCTTACCTGAACCAAGCAGGCTCATGTGGCTGGAAAGAAACATACAATCACACAGATTTGTCTTACTTAAAATATATAAATAAGTGGATCCCATTGCAACCCTACCATAGTGCCCTAGTCAATTTGCTCTTTTAGAGGAATATTTTACACTTGCCCTTCTCACTCAGCTAATGATCTTGCTTCTTATTTGACTGGAAAATAGAAGCAGAAACCATCTGTATGTTCCCATCACAAATCTGCATCTGTAGCTGTTTTTACTCTTCTCTCTTTCCTTTGATGGATGAATGGTCCATCTCATCTATATCTAATTCTGCAACGGAGTATGTTCCCTTGAGAAGCTGACTGCTTCAGTTAGTCCACTCTTTACTGGCTTCTTTCTATCACCCTAAAACAAACTATGATGCCTTCCTCAATCCTGCATCCTCTTCCAGCTACTACCCGATTTCTCTGTTCCTCTTCAAAACAAAATCTCTTTCCAAATTTCACTACATTCACATCCTCCATTTATGATCTCTCTTGAACCCACTCCAATCAGACATTTATTCCTATGGCTTCACCTCTGTCACCTGACAATTTCCATGTCACTAAATCCAGTGGCCCTTTTTCAGTCCTCTCTTGATTCAACAACACCATTCAGCAGTTGGTGACTTCCTCCTTGAGATGGTTTCTCCAGTTGGCTTCCAGGACACCTCTCAGTTTCTCACCCATTTTACCAGCACTTTTCTCCAACTTCTCTTGCCAGATCCATTCCCTCTTCCCAGCCTGTAATCCCTAGGGCCTCAGGGTAGTTCTGACCTTTCCTTTAGGTTGCTGCTGCTGCTAAGTCGCTTCAGTCGTGTCCGACTCTGTGCAACCCCATGGACTGCAGCCCACCAGGCTCCCCCATCCCTGGGATTCTCCAGGCAAGAACACTGGAGTGGGTTGCCATTTCCTTCTCCAATGCATGAAAGTGGAAAGTGAAGTCGCTCAGTCGTGTCTGACTCTTAGCGACCCCATGGACTGCAGCCTACCAGGCTCCTCCATCCATGGGATTTTCGAGGCAACAGTACTGGAGTGGGGTGCCATGCCTTTTCCCTCATTTAGGTTAGATCTATCCAAACTTACACTGACCTGCCTACCAGCTATTTCTGGATATTGAAGTGGCTCACTGTGCCTTTTGCTCTACATTGTAAGCCCCTGCAGGCAGAGGCTGACTCGGAACCCTCAAGCGCCCAGTATACGTGTGGGTGGGTGGGGGTCTGTACCTGGTAAGTCTCGATGGGGCGGTTTTCCATGTTGAGATCCCAGACTTTGACGGTCAGATAGTCTCTGGTCATGATATACCTCCCACTGTGGCTGAACTTCACATCCGAAATTGAAGAGATAATTTCAGAGAAAAATGACCTGTTGCTTGGATCTTCTGGCTCTTCAAAAACTGCAGAACAAAAAGCAAAAGAGAACAAATTTAGTACCTCCTTATTAACTGATGTGAACGTGTTTGGGCCAGCTAGAAAGCCAACCATCTAACTTAGGGTTGGAATTGGGCGCGCAGACCTGTCAGCTCCCTGGCAGTAGAACAAACTGTCACTGGTTTCTATATCATGTTTCTCATGGAAGGACTCTCACAGGACTTGTTCCGTTCACAGAGCTGACTGCTTGCACAAGCTCTGTTTCACATTGGGTATCATTGTGATACCAGCAATAGTGTACATTGCTACATACCAAAATATAGTCTTCTTAGATGCTTAAATTTTTTTTCTACTTTTTTGAGATGATGTAATTCATATACCATAGAATTTACTCATCTAAATTTTACAGTTTATGTGATTATATTAAAGATAATACCACCAACCATGCAATCATCAACAAAGCCTAAATTTAGGACATTTGCATCATCTCCTCCCCCCACAAAAAACCCTGAACTACTTCATACCCATTAGCACTTACTCCCTTTCCCTAATTTCTGCAGCCCTAGGCAAACACTATTTTCTTATTTTATGAAATTGCCTATTCTAAAAATTTTACATGAATGGAACCATACTATACATATATTTTATACTATTATTATATACCATATAATGCTGCTATGAATATTCATGTACAAGTTTTCATGTGAACATATGTATTCATCTCTCTTGGATCATGATGTTTAATAGTGGGACTTTGCTGCCAGACTGCCTTAAGCTTAAGGTCAGACTACCATTGTCTAGCTGTGTGACCTTGGGCAAGTTATTTAACTTTCCTGAGCCTCAGTCTCAGGTAAACTGGCTACAATGTCTTTTGTCTGTGTTTTCTATTTGCTCTGGTATCCAGTTGCTGCTTTTCTTTTCCCATAGATTCAGCTGACTTTCACTTACAGGACTAAAGAAAGCACTTACAGGAATAAAAGACACTGCAGCTTATTAAGCTGCCTTAATTCATCTTTCTAACCTTTTTTTGAACTTCTCTAGTTCAAACTGGATGTACACCATACCTCTGGATATTTCCCATTTTTATGTCCTGATGGTTCCTCCTTCACTTGTGTCATATTCTGCTTGATTCATATGCCTCATCTTTTACTTACATATTATTTTAGACCAAATGATCTTTTCTCTGAAGTCCTATCACACTTGGTCTGGCCCGTTCACTTACCATTTGCTTGGGATCTCTCCCAAAGAAAGCATCATTTTTCACGTTAGTATTTAACAATCCACAGCTTATCTTACCTAGGATGTGAGCTGCTTGAAGGCAGAATTTTGTTTTTTATCTTTGTACTGAGGGTTTTGCACGTAAATGTTCAATAAACATTTGTTGCTTAAGTTGCAGGATACAAAATCAATACACAGAAATCACTTGCATTTCTATTTACTAACAATGAAAAATCAGAAAGAGAAATTAAGGAATCAATCCCATTCACCACTGCAACAAAAAGTATTAAGTATCTAGGAATAAACTTGGCTAAGGAGACAAAAGAACTGTACACAGAAAATTATGAGACACTAATGAAAGAAAGACAACATAAACAGATGGAGAGAGATTCCATGTTCCTGGGTAGGAAGAATCAATATTGTGAAAATGACTATACTACCAAATGCAATCTACAGATTTAGTGTGATCCCTATTGAATCACCAATGGCATTTTTCACAGAACTAGAACAAAAAATTTCACAATTCATATGAAACACAAAAGACCCTGAATAGCAAAGCAGTCTTGAGAAAGCAGAATGGAGCTGGAGGAATCAACCTTCCTGACTTCAGGTTATACTACAAAGCTACAGTCATCAAGACAGTATGGTACTGGCACAAAAACAGAAATATAGACCAATGGAACAAGATAGAACGCCGAGAAATAAACCCATGCACTGCATGGGTACCTTGTTTTTGACAAAGGGGGCAAGAATAGACAATGGGGCAAAGACAGCTTCTTCAATAAATGGTTCTGGGAAAACTGGACAGATACATGTAAAGAATGAATTTATAATACTTCCTAACACCATACACAAAGATAAACTCAAAATGGATTAAAGACCTAAATGTAACACCAGAAACTATAAAACTCTTAGAGGAAAACATAGGCAGAACACTCGATGATATAAATCAAAGCAAGATCCTCTATGACCCACCTCCTAGAGTAATGGAAATAGAAACAAAAGTAAACAAGTGGGACCTGATTAAACATAAAAGCTTTTGCACAGAAAAGGAAACTATAAGCAAGGTGAAAAGACAACCTTCAGAATAGGAGAAAATAATAGCAAATGAAACAACTGACAAAGGATTAATTTCCAAAATATAAAAGCAGCTCAACCAAGTCAATATCAGAAAGACAAACAACCCAATCAAAAAGTCGGTGAAAAGACCTAAATAGACATTTCTCCAAAGAAGACATACAGATGGCTAACAAACACATGAAAAGATGCTCAATTCGCTCATTATTAAGAGAAATGCAAATCAAAACTACAGTGAGATATCACCTCACACCTGTTAGAATGGCCATCATCAAAAACTCTACAAACAATAAATGCTGGAGAGGGTGTGGAGAAAAGGGAACCCTCTTGCACTGTTGGTGGGAATGTAAATTGATATAGCCACTATGGAAGATGGTATGGAGATTCCTTAAAAAACTAGGAATAAATCCACCATATGACCCAGCAATCCCACTCCTAGACATATACCCTGAGGAAACCAAAATTGAAAAAGACACATGTATCCCATTGTTCATTGCAGCACTATTTACAAAAGCTAGACATGGAAGCAACCTATATGTTCATCGACAGAGGAATGAAGAAGTTGTATATACACACAATGCAATATTACTCAGCAATAAAAAGGAACACATTTGAGTCCGTTCTAATGAGGTGGATGAACCTAGAACCTTCACAGAGTGAAGTGAGTCAGAGAAAGATAAATATTGTACTCTAATGCATATATATGGAATTAATAAAAATGGTACTAAAGAATATTTACAGGGCAGCAATGGAGAAACAGACATAGAGAATAGACTTATGGACATGGGGAGAGGGGAGGAGAGGGTGAGATGTATGGAAAGAGTAACATGGAAACTTACATTACCATATGTAAAATAGATAGCCAACAGGAATTTGCTGTATGGCTCAGGAAACTCAAACAGGGGCTCTGTATCAACCAGGAGAGGTGGGATGGGGAGGGAGATGGGAGGGAGGTTCAGAAGGGAGGGGATATATGTATACCTATGGCTGATTCATGTTCGTTTTGACGGAAAACAGCAAAATTCTGTGAAGCAATTTATCCTTCAATAAAAAATTAAAAAAATTTTTTTGCTTGATTGGAACCAAAGCTAGATAATTTAACAAAATCTTTGCCTTATAAGTGGTTAGCTTGCATGATATTGAGCTATACATATTTACCTACATTTAATTATTTTTGACCTACCATAATGGTAGTTGAGTATGGTTCCGCTTGATAAGTGCTTCTATCACAGTTTTAGGCTAAACAAAACATCAACCTGCAGGTTACTGAGTAACTCGTCCCCCAGGAGTTTCTCTTCCTGCCCATTCAATGCTCTTACAGAGTGGCTATCAAATTCTATGTAGAAAATCTAGAGATGGAGACAGGATAGTGGAGTGGAGGGACGTAATCTCACCTCTTCTTATGAAAACACCAAAATCACAACCATCAACAAAAAAGATGCTGGAACCTACCAAAAAGATATTCTAAATCCACAGCAGCAGCCATTATGAGATGGTAAGAGGAGTGAAATCATGATAAGATCAAACCCCATGCCCGCTGGGTGGACGACCCACAAACTGGAGAATCATTATACTACAGAAGTTCTGCCACAGGATGGAAAGCTCTGGGCCCCATGTCAGGCTCCCCAGCCTTGGGGTCTGGCAACCAGAGGGGGAACCTTGGTAAATTTAAGAAAATTGAGATCATATCAAGCATTGTTCCAACCACAATGCTAAATGCCTAGAAATCAACTATAAGAAAAAAAACTGCAGTAAAACAGCCGCAAACACATGGAGGCTAAGCAATATGCTACTAAACAACCAGTGGGTCACCGAAGAAGGCAAAGAAGAAGGAAACAGATACCTAGAGACAGATGAAAATGAAAGCACGAGGATCCTGAACACAGCAGCAGTGCTAACAGGTGAGCTGGGCCTGCTGGGGGCAGGGGGCGGGTTAAGGCTGGAGGGAAAGGATAGTTAGGGGATTGGGGATGGACATGTACACAGTGCTATGTTTAAAATTGATAACCAACAAGGACCTGCTTACAGCACAGGGAACTCTGCTCAATGTTATGTGCAACCTGGATGGGAGGGGGTCTGGGGGAGAATGGATACATGTATATGTATGGGGAAGTCTCTTCACTGTTCACTGAAGCCATCACAACATTGTTTGTTGTTAACTGGTTATACTCCAATACAAAATAAAAAATGTCTGAGAGAAGTTTATAGCAATATTGTCTTTCTTCAGGAAACAAAAAAAATCTCAAACAACATAACCTTACACCTAAGGCAACTAGAGAAAGGGGAACAAAACCCAGTTAGTAGAAGGAAAGAAACCATAAAGATTAGAGCAGAAATAAATGAAATAGATGAAAAAAATAGAAAAGATCAATGAAACTAAAAGCTAATTCTTTGAAAAGATAAATAAACTCGATAAACCTTTAGCCAGACTCATTAAGAAAAACAGAGAGGGCTCAAATCAGTAAAATTAGAAATAAAAAGTTACAATGGGGGTGAGATGGGACAGGACGTAGGTATGCCTGAGGCTGATTCATGTTGATGTATGGCAGAAACCAACACAGTATTGTAAAGCAATTTTCCTTAGAGAAAAGTTACAATGGACACTACAGAAATACAAAGGATCATAAGAAACTACTACGAGCAACCAAATCCAATAAAATGGACAAATTCTTAGAAAGGTACAATCTCCCAAGACTGAACCAGGAAGAAATAGAAAATATGGACAGACCAATCACAAGTACTGAAATTGAACTTGTGATTAAAAAATTCCCAATAAAAGTCCAGGACCAGATGGCTTCACAGGTGAATTTTATTATACACTTAGAGAAGAGTTAACACTATATCCTTCTGAAACTCCTCCCAAAAACTGTACAGGAAGGAACATTCCCAAGCTCGTTCTACGAGGCCACCATCACCGTGACACCAAAAGCAAAGATACCACAAAAAAGCACTGTTTACAATAGCCAAGACACAGAAGTAACCTACATGTCCACCAACAGATGAATGCATAATGATGTACATATATATAATCGCATATTACTCAGCCATTAAAAAGAATGAAATGCCATATGCAGCAACATGGATGGGCCTGAAGATTATCATACTAAGTGAGGTAAGTCAGAGAAAGACAAATATCATGTGATATCATTTACATTCAGAATCCAAAAAAATGACACAAGTGCATTTATTTACAAAACTGGAACAGACTCACAGACTTTGAAAACAAACTTATGAGTTACCAAAGGGGAAGGGAGGGACGAATACATTGAGAGTTTGGGACTGACGTATATATAGACTACTATATTTAAAAGAGATGACCAACAAGACCTGCTGTATGACACAGGAAACTCTGCTCAATATCTGTAATAATCTAAATGTGAAAAGAAGACTAGCTATACATATATGTATAACTGAATCACTTTGTTGTACACCTGAAACTAACACAACTTTGTTCATCAATTATACCCCAATATAAAATAAAAAATTAACCCAAATTCTTTGTAGAAAATCTAATATAATCTAATGAGTTGTCTTCCAAACCTTGCTGAATTATACCATGAGCCAAACCAAAATATTAATTTTCACAGCAACAACAGAAAAAACCTGATCAATCAGAATTGAACTTGAGAGTTAAAAAACTCATTGAAACAGAAAAACATGAACTCGATACCATTTCTGACCCAATGTCTCAGTCTGTGCCCTTACCTCTTGGTAAGCACTAACAAGGCCCCTGGACTCTGACTGGTGTCCTCATAGTTGGATACTAGATTTTCACCTTAGTTTCTCTGCAAGGTAATCTCAGTAGGACCAGGGACTTAGAAACTCCAGGCATGCTCCATACAAACATCCCCACAGAGAGAGGAATGATGGCCCTGAGGCTTGGTCACGCCCTACCCAGTGCATCTGGACAGCTAGAGTGGGTAAATGGGAAGGACTTGGCAAAACTGCACACTCATGGTAGTCAATTCCTGCCTCTGTCACTTATCAGCTGCTCACATTTTCTTTTCTACTCTGAGATTCCATTTTCCCAGCTGTAGAACAGGCATGCATGTTGCTTGACACATAGCAGGTCCTCAGTAAATATCAGCTGCTGATATTTTTATCATGAAAAGCATGCACTGATTCTGTATTAGCCGATCATATTTCACTTACTAAGCCTCTTGGGGGGCTTCCCTGGAGGTTCAGGCAGTAAATAATCTGCCTGCAATGCAGGAGACCTGGGTTCAGTCCCTGGGTCAGGAAGATCCCCTGGAAGAGGGAATGGCTACCTATTTCAGTATTCTTGCCTGGAGAATTCCATGGACAGAGAAGACTGTAGCCGTGGCAGGCTACAGTCCATGGGGTCACAAAGAATCGGACACGACTGAGCGACTACCAGAGAGAGAGAGAAGCCTGGAGGGAGGATTAAATTAGGAGTCTGGGATTAGCAGATACAAACTACTAAATAGAAAATAGATAAGCAACAAGCACAGGGAACTATATTCATTATCCTGTAATAAACTATAATGGAAAAGAATAGAAAAATAATATATATGTATAACTGATTCACGTTGTTGTACACCTAAAACTAACACCACATTGTAAGTTAACTACACTTCGATAAAAAAAGACTCTTTTGAGAATTTTGGACTGAAGACTACAGAACCTGGGGGCTATTTAAATGATGTAAGTATGTAAAAGAGTATTACAAGGTTATACCTAGGAATATGTTCTCCAAATGTTAGGCATATTGGAAGGCCAGTGTGGCAGCATTGTAAAGCCTTAAAGTGACAGCCCCAGAAGGTGGAGGTGAAATGAAAAAAGATAATGTTTAATCAACGCATCACATATTCATGTAGAATGCAGAGACCAGGATATACATAACATGCCTACCTGCACAGCACTGCAGTTCATTACATGTCTATGCTTATCCAAGTCTTAATATTAGCTCCATGAATTTCTTCTATTCATTCAGCAATGATATTCAATGCTATTAATAATTACTGTTTATGGGAAGCTTATTATGTTTCAGGCCCTTCAGTTCAGTTCAGTCACTCAGTCATGTCCGACTCTTTGCGACCCCATGAATCACAGCACGCCAGGCCTCCCTGTCCATCACCAACTCCCGGAGTTCACTCAAACTCATGTCCATCAAGTCGGTGATGCCATCCAGCCATCTCATCCTCTTTTGTCCCCTTCTCCTCCTGCCCCCAATCCCTCCCAGCATCAGTCTTTTCCAATGAGTCAACTCTTCGCATGAGGTGGCCAAAGTACTGAAGTTTCACCTTTAGCATCATTCCCTCCAAAGAACACCCAGGACCGATCTCCTTTAGAATGGACTGGTTGGATCTTCTTGCAGTCCAAGGGACTCTCAAGATTAGAGAAATGCAAATCAAAACTACAATGAGATATCACCTCACATGGGTCAGAATGGCCATCATAAAAAAATCTACAATAAATGCTGGAGAGGGTGTGGAGAAAAGGGAACCCTCTTGCACTGTTGGTGGGAATGTATGTTGATATATTGATATAGCCACTATGGAAGACAGTATGGAGATTCCTCAAAAAACTAGGAATAAAACCACCATCAGTTCAGTTCAGTCACTCAGTCGTGCCCGACTCTTTGCGACCCCATGAACCGCAGCACGCCAGGCCTCCCTGTCCATCACCAATTCCCAGGGTTCACTCAAACTCACATCCATCGAGTCGGTGATGCCATCCAGCCATCTCATCCTCTGTTGTCCCCTTCTCCTCCTGCCCCCAATCCCTCCCAGCATCCCTATGGCCCAGCAGTCCCACTCCTAGGCATATACCCTGAGGAAAGCAAAATTGAAAAAGACACATGTACCCCAGCATTCACTGCAGCACTATTTACAGTAGCTAGGATATGGAAGCAACCTAGCTGTCCATCGACAGATGAATGGATAAAGAAGCTGTGGTACATCATATACAATGGAATATTACTCAGCCATAAAAAGGAACACATTGGAGTCAGTTCTAATGAGGCAGATGAACCTAGAGCCTATTATACAGAGTGAAGTCAGTAAGAAAGAGAAAAATGAACATTACATACTCACACATTTATATGGAATTAGAAAGATGGTACTGATGAATCTATTTCCAGGGCAGCAATGGAGACACAGACATAGAGAACAGACTTATGGACACAGGGAGAGGGGAGGAAGGAGAGGAAGGGATGTATGGAGAGAGTAACACGGCTCCAAAGATTGCCAAATCCCAAGGCCATGATCACCCCTGGTTGAAAACCGCTGCTTTAATCCTGCTTTCAAATCTTATTGAATCAAACCACCTCCCTCCCCCCATTCTTCTTGAAAAATGACTTGCAACCCAATATCTCTCCAGAACAGACCTCCTCAGAATCTATTTTGGGTTATCATGCTACAGTCAACAGAGAAATGAATAAAGAAGATGAGGTACATATACACAGTGGAATATTACTCAGCCATAAAAAGGAATGAAATTGGGTCATTTGTAGAGATGTGGATGGATCTGGAGACTGTCATACAGAATGAAGAAAGTCAGAAAGAGAAGCACAAATATCATACATTAATGTGCATTGGTGGAATCTAGAAAAATGGTATATAGATGATCTTATTTACAAAATAGAAATAGAGACTCAGATGTAGAGAACAAACAGATGGATGGCAAGGGGGAAAAGGGAGGGGTGGGATGAATTGGGATATTGGGACTGATACACACACACACACACACACTATTGATACTAGGTATAAAATAGGTAGCTAATGAGAACCTACTGTATAGCTCAGGGAACCCTACTCAGTGCTATGTGGTGACCTAAATGGGAAAGAAATCCAAAAATGAGGGGATGTATGTATTAAACCCTAAAGGAAATCAACCTTGAATATTCGTTGGAAGAACTGATGCTGAAGCTAAAGTTCCAATACTATGGCCCCCTGATATGAGGAGCTGACTCATTGGAAAAGACCCCGATGCTGGGAAAGATTGAGGGCAGGAGGAGAAGGGGACGACAGAGGATGAGATGGTTGGATGGCATCATCAACTCAATGACATGTGTTTGAGCAAACTCCAGGAGAGAGTAAGACAGGGAAGCCTGGTGTGCTGCAGTCCATGGGGTCCCAAAGAGTTGGATATGACTTAGAGACTGAACAACATAGATGATTCACTTTGCTGTACAGCAGAAACTAATGCAACATTGTAGAGCAACTTTGCTCCAATAAAATTTTTCTTAAAAAGCACCGACACTTCCTTTCAAATCCTATAGGCTATATTAGGTGTCTGGTACAGACAGTGTTTTGTGTTCTAACGTGTATACCTCTCCATGGAGCCAGAAAGCACCATGATGTTATCCTTCATGGTGCCTGGCCCAGGGCTGTTCAGATGACTGGCCACCTGAATAAGATACTGGAATCATGGGAAAGAGTCAAAACCACAGATCAGAGAGGGGAAGAGTTAAGAAGGAAACTGCTGACTTTGGAGAAACCTAAAACTACATTTATGATAAGTGGGGCAAAAGGAGAAAGGAGGCATGCTGTGTGCTGGGAGCAGTCTGGGGACAGCAGAAGAAAGAATGGAGGGAGACCACAGGTAAAGGCTGATCCTGGGCCGGCTCCTCCTTCTGGACCTCACACTGGACACTGCACAGGAACTCACGCCCACGATGGAGGGTCAGGAGGGGGCCCCACACCTCTATCCCGTAGTGTGGGGGCTGAGCACACAGGTAGCTCCAAGCTTAGCGGGTCTGGGTGGAAATTCAGCTCTGTTGCTTATGTTATGAAGCTTTGGACAAGTGGCTTGATCTTTCCAAGCTTCATTTTCCTTATCTGTCAAATAGACGTAAGAGGCATATATACCCTCTAGTGTGGTTGAGGGTCAGATGAGATCTTTCACGTCAAGTGCCTAGCACAGGGCTTGTACCCACAATAACACAGGAGGCAGCAGCAATGCAGAAGTGGTGCTGCTTAATGCAAGCCTGCTGTGCAATGAGTCCGGAAGCCTGATGTGCTTTTCCACTGGAACCAGATCTTAAGAGCTACTGGTTGTTAAATCGATTTCTAGGTCTTCTATCTGGGCCTTTGATACACAACAGCTTGTCTCTGGACCATCAGTTGATACATACCTTCCTCAGTATACACACCTCTCATTTGGTGCTGAACACTGTCAGCCCCTCCCCACCCCACCCCCATTCTGATGACTCAGGCACAGGAGAGAGAGAGTAAAGGAAACTGGGGAGGAGGGTGAAAAAGGAACAGACTCAGAATCACGCACAGGGTTTTAAATCGCCGACTTCTGCTGACATTTCTTCTGTGCAGAAGCACAGCTGGCAGGCTTTTCCGTTTGGAGACACGGCCGACAGTTTCCCCACAATGGGGATACAACTGGCAATCTTCCTACAGAGTAAGGCAGATGGCAATTTTCCTTCAGAGGTATGTGCAGGCCACAGTTTTGCCCCTGGAGAGGAAAGGCTCACTGATTGAGATGCAGCCAGTAATCTTTACTATACAGAAGACACATTGAATAATTTTGTCCAGCGAGAAAAATGGCCAACAGTTTTCCCACGGTGGGTAAGAATGCCCATGGACCAATAATGCTCGCCTTTATCCAGCTAAGGACAGCGAGAGAAGTTTAAGATTTAATTAGTGGCTATTGTACTACCGTGGGCATAATGACATAGTCTCCAGACATGAGCTGGAGACTGGAGCTTGGATCAGATGAAGACTCAGCAGATTCTGAACTGGGAAACGACCAAGCCCAGTGGGCTCTACTTTTACAGTTTGTTTTTCATACAGACCTTCACTAATCCTACAGATGATTGTTTAACAGTGAAGACTGTAGCAACACAATGCATAGCATGATGGAGCAGGAACAGTTCATCTAGGAGAGAACTGTGGTCTCTGACTTTGTGTAACTGTTTCCATGATATTTCTGCATGTATTATAATTCATAAATGTCATCTCTTTTAATAAATAATCATTTGGAGATTTCCCTGGTGGTCCAGTGGTTAAAGATCTGCTTTGCAATGCAGGGTACACAGGCTCGATCCCTGGTCGGGGAGCTAAAGTCCCACACGCTGTGGACCAACTCAGTCCATGTGCTGCAACTACAGAGCCCACGCACCAGAGCTAGAGAGTCCCTGCGCTGCGATGAAAGATCCCACGTGCCGCAGCAAAGATCCCACATGCTGCCACTAAGACCCGAGGCAGCCAAGTAAATAAATAAATATTGAAAAATAAATCATTATTCAAAGTGAAGATGTAATGAGTCAAAACTTTTTTTTCTAGATAGAAAAAAATGGACCTAAAATTCTCAGGTGGGCAGAAATGATGAGACAATCTGGGGTAGTGTGATCTTGGCTGCTCTGACTGGGTAAGACTTAACAGGGAGCTGAACCTTGAATGACTAGTCAGCTCTAGATAGATCAGAGGTTGGCAGACTTTTCCTGTCAAGGGCCAGGTAGCACATATTTTAGGCTTGGAGGCCCTCTGGTCCCTGTTGCAACTGCTCAGTCCTGCCTCTGTGGCATGAAAGCAGCAGAGAGAATATGTAAACAGATGAGCGTCTATTCCAATGAAGCTCTACTTATGGACACTGGAATCTCAATGTCATCTAATTTTCATGTGTCATGAAACAGCAAAAAAGCTCAATCATTAAAAAAAATGTAAAAACCTTATTCTTTGCTGGCGTTGTGCCAAGGCAGGAGGTAGGTCAGACATGACCTGCAGACCAGAGCTTGCCTACTCTCGATGAATATGTTTTGGGGTTGTAGGGGGTTGTACATAATCTGAGGGGACAATGGGAGCCTGGGACTAGCAGCACAGATTGCTTGTGTGGGAAGGCTGGAAGATGAGATCATTGCTTAGGAAGATTTGCTAAGACTTACTAAGGAATGTCTCTCTGCTGTACAGGAGATGTCAGTAGTCTTTGGAGCCGACATCTGGTTGGAACCCATGCTCCACCATTTACAGGCTGGATTGTCTTTGTCAAGTTTTTGTACCAAGATTCAGTTTCAATACTTTCAGTATGCAGACATCTGTTCCTGTTTTTGCATGGTTGTCAGAATCCACCTAGCTCAGTGCCTGACACATGATCAGAAGGCGACAAATACTAGTGTCACGTACTCTTCAACTGCCATATTTTGACTGACTGGTAGGTGTGAGGTGCTCTGATAGGTGTTGGGGTCACAAGAGTGAGCTGGATGGAAAAGATCTTGTGCTCTTTGGCACTTCCTTCAACAAGGAGTGGGCCCATTTACTTGTGCCAGGGACGGGGGGTGCTTTTTGTTTTTCCCTAAAGGAAAAAAAGCTGCTAATTTTCACCCACCCTTCAAAGATGTCTATATCCTAATCCCCAGAACCTGTGACTGTGTTACATGCCAGAGGGGAATTAGGTTGTTGAGTACTTGACTTTAAAATGGGGGCAATTATGTTGGAGCTGCATCATCTGGCTGTGCCCAGTGTAATGACAAGCATCCCTTTGTATGGAGGAGGAGGAGGCAGGAGAGGCTGTGTCAGAGGATGCAGTGTGAGAGGGACTCAGCCATTGCTGGCTTGGAAGATGGAGGGAAGGGGCCAGGGGCCCAGGAAAGTGGGCTGCCTCCAGAATCTCAAAAAGGCAAGAAGCAGACACCTCCCGCCACTCCCCCCACCAACCCCTGCACAGAAGTTCCAAGCAGGAGCCCACCCTGCAGACCCAGCAAGATAAACACTGTGGACTTCTGACCTCTGGAACTGTAAGATGATAACTTTCTACTGTTTCAAGTCACTGTGTTTACTAAGTGGTCATTTAATGTAGTAATAACAGGAAATTAATACTCCTCTTTCCCCAGACAGTCCATACTGGAGTGGGTTGCCATTTCCTTCTCTAGGGGATCTTCCCAACCCAAGGATCAAACCCAGGTCTCCTGCATTGCAGGCAGATTCTTTACCGTCCGAGCCACCAGGGAAGCCCCCATAAAGGGGGAGATACAGTTTATGAGCTCTCCCCACTGACTCTGGGCAGCTGCTCTTACTTTTCTGGGCCCCAGCGGCTGCTGGCTCTGCCTGCAGGTCCCTGAAGAGACTGCTCCCTTTCAGCAGCTGCTCCTCTCCAGCTGGCCCAGAAGGCAGACCAGAGCAGGCTGGGCTGGGTTCGTCACAGCTCAGCCACCATCTCCTCCCAGCATCCTGGTTGCTGCCTGCATGGGCTGACACCATCCAGAAAGACTTGAACACGGTGACTGCAAAGCAGAGCAAGTCAAGCAGCTCACGGACCATCAGGATTTAGCAGCAGAACATGAGGTTGCGTGTGACCCTGCTGTGCCCACGAGAACTCTTCCCAAAGCAATGTCACTTACAGTGACGCCCCACGAGTAGCCAGCAGTCCCACCCACTGGGCCTGGCATGCAAGGCCCTTCGTATCAGGCCCTAGATCAGCACTCCAGTGTTACTGCCCAGTTCTCATTGGCTCAAACTGTCCATGGCAGCCTGACTGGCCTATTTGTCATTTCTGCTGGGGTCAGAGAACTCCTTTCTCCAGGTGCCAATCGGGTGGTGAAGGAGACGAAGCATGACTGGGTGCACACCAGGGAGTGCTAGGGGGTGCTAGGGACTGTGCAAACTGGAGTGTCCACTCAGCTCCAGCTGACTGTGACCACCCAGAAGTGTTGGTCTGGCGTAGCCTGTTCATCTCATTTCAAAGTCTAAATTTTTCCCTGGAACCCTGATGCTTCATTTTTAACGACTAATTGAGAATTTTTAGGATGCAGTTAAACAGAAGTCACCTGTAAGCCCTGTGGGCTGCAGTTTGTGACCTCTGGTTTGCATGCTTTATTAATGATGGCTGATGTTTACGGAGCACTTAGCATGTGCTAGAGCTTGATCCATGCTCTTTCCCTTCCTGTCTTAGTTCTGTCTGCTATTACAGAATACCATGGACTGGGTAGCTTACAGACAACAGAAATACATAGTTCTACAGGTTGGAAGTCTGAGAGCAGAGTGCCAGTATGGTCACATTTCGGTGAGGGCCCTGCTCTGAGGTGCAGAGGGTCATTTTCTTGTTGTGTCCCCATGGACACACATGTTTTATTCATGAGGGCTCTGCCTGCATGACCACATTATCTCCTAAAGGTCCTATTGCCTCATAACTGTGACATTGGGGGTTAATCTATCAACATAAATATTGGGGGGCTAAAACCAGTCCAGAATACCATTCTATTTCTGCTCCTCTGTTTCTCTGACTCCTCTTCAACCATCAAGGCTCACTGTCTCTTCCAGGAAGCCTTCCTTGACCACCACCACACCCTTTCCTTCCTCTCACTGGATAATGTGGCCACTTTCCATACTTTTCCCTATTATTACTGTTCTGTGCTTAGTTGGTCAGTCATGTCATTACTTGTAAATTCTGAATATATATATATATATATTTAAAATAAATCTTTATATAATATATAGATATTCAGAATTTACAAGTAAGTCATCCTAGTTCAGGGAATGGGATCCACAGAAAGGCAGCCCTAGTGGTAACTACAGCACATGCTCCCCACCTGAATGAGCTTTATTGCACAGCTCAGGAAACAGGCGTGGAGAGACTGGGACACAGGACCACGTGCTCCCTGCTTGTTTGCTCTGGGCTTAGATCTTTCTCCTGAAGAAGCCTCAGCTGGAATCTGTGATCTAAAGACAGGGGAAGTGAGGACCTGTCTGGGAGAGGGCTCACCTGCCAATCTAAAAGCTGAACTGGGCCTCCCATCCACAGGCAAGTTTATTCGTGTGGAGCCTGACTGTCCTCCCTTTGTGAGGATTAATCATTTATTAGCCCGGTGGGGCGGGTGTCTTCGGGAGAAACATCATTCTGGAGAGATACTTATTGAAGGAGGGCTCTGAGCATCTTGTCGCCAGCTGGCAGCAGGAAAGGGCGGCTCCAGTCCAGACAAGATGATGAGCTGGCAGTGGGTGTCTTGACAGGAGCCTAATGAAGAAATGTGGTAGTAGCGAGGCCCAGCTTTACAAGCCCACGTATTTGGTCTTTCACTCTGTGATAGCCCTCTCTTTATCGGGGGGCGGGGGGAGGCGACAAAAGGGTTCATGGGGCTGTACGTCTCCTACTGTGGATTTATGTGTTCCTATAGCCAGTGGGCTTCAGCAACGTGACGCAGGCCCCTAGGTGCACTCAATACATCACAGGTTAAACTTCTCACCTCCCTGCTTTTTCTTTCTCTCTCTCATAATTTGTTTCCAACAAGAAACTGCGTGCAGCTGCTCCGAGAGAAGCCCAGACTCCCCGGGGAACCTCTGCCCAGGTGGCAGGCACCGAGAGTGTGTGGCCCTTATTAGGGGTGATCGCTGGAAAGCTGGTTGTCATGGCACCGCGAGCCCAGGGCTGCACTCCCAAGATGCCCCCATTTTCCAGGCTGTCTACATAATCACTGCAATGAGAGGCGTAAACACGGAAAGGGAGAGAGGAGCAGCTCCCTGCTGACAGTCATATCCTTGCAGAGCGGGACGGCCCAAGCACACAGCATGGAGGGATGCTGGTGGGGGCTGCTCGCTGCCTCATTGTCTCCCCCATGCTCTGCCTCTGTGTTCTCAGCGCTGGCTTTCGACAGGAAAACACTGCTCTTGACTTACTAACAGTCAGTGTTGTGCCTGAATGCACCTGGAACTTGTATACATGGAGAGGTCAGAGCTACTGTCTTCAAGTAGATGGAGTCATTGCCTCCCATCCAGACACTGTGCTAACTATGTGTGATAGTCCATTCCATTCTCACAACCTGCCTGCTTTACATTTTAGCAGATGTGAGATCTTTTATAAACACGTCTCATTCATTCATTCATTTAGTATGCTTTAGTAGTCATGATACATCAGAGAGCCATCTATCTTTGTCCCAGGCCAGGAAGAGGCAGAGCTAGGATGTAAACCCAGTGCTGGTCCTATAGCTGGACCCCAGAGATGGCAGCCCACCAGGCTCCCCCGTCCCTGGGATTCTCCAGGCAAGAATACTGCAGTGGGTTGCCATTTCCTTCTCCAATGCATGAAAGAGAAAAGTGAAAGTGAAGTCGCTCAGTCATGTCTGACTCTTAGCAACCCCGTGGACTGCAGCCTACAGGCTCCTCCATACATGGAATTTTCCAGGCAAGAGTACTGGAGTGGGGTGCCATTGCCTTCTCCAATAACTGGACCCTACTGTTCCCCTATTCTGCATCATTTCTCCTCCAGTTCAATGTGTAGAGAGGGTACCCCTGTCTGGTGCTCACAGACATAGGGAGCCCCCCTGTCCCACCT
>NW_011494863.1:7771743-7776924 GCF_000754665.1 Bison bison bison
CAGAGGGCATGGTCCTAGTAAAATGAACTGAATTGGTCTAAGGCTTAAACCTCTGATTTGGACTTCATTGGCTGTGTGTTCTCACTGACCACAGAGAATCAGAGCAGAGATGTCTCTTAATGGACCTAACATCATGCACCATTGGTGATGTACAGAAGAGTCATCAACTTTGTTGAGCACCTTATCACCTGCTAGGCCCTCCCCCTGGCTCCAGACGTACCATCACCACTTTGAGACCTCTGGGACCTGGAAGCCTCTGCTTTTGGATGCAGAGAGAAGACACATTTTGCAATCACTGCAGCGAATAAAGGCTTTATCCCTTAGCAAGCACTTTAATGCTTAATGACTAGGACAAGGGGAGGAGGGACTGTCTGGGCCCAGTTTTCATTTTTAATTTGGCTGAAGAGCAAGAGATCTCTTCATCCCCACTGTGACTCATGCCATGCCTACTGGGTCACCCTAAGTAGGTGGCTCAGAAAACAAGGGCACCATAGTGTGCTGATTTCCTGGAAGCCAGACTCCACTAGTGAGATGTCTGTGCTGTTTTCTGCTCTCCAGCTACCTGGCCTACCCAGCTTCCTCCCACTCTGGCCCAGGGGGGCAATAATGGGAGGGCTTTCTGCTGCTGCTGCTGCTGCTAAGTCACTTCAGTTGTGTCCGACTCTGTGCGACCCCATAGACGGCAGCCCACCAGGCTCCCCCATTCCTGGGATTCTCCAGGCAAGAACACTGGAGTGGGTTGCCATTTCCTTCTCCAATGCATGAAAGTGAAAAGTGAAAGTGAAGTCGCTCAGTCGTGTCCAACCCTCAGCGACCCCATGGACTGCAGCCTTCCAGGCTCCTCCATCCATTGGATTTTCCAGGCAAGAGTACTGGAGTGGGGTGCCATTGCCTTCTCCGGGAAGGCTTTCTAGACATTATCCACAGCTTCAACCCCGGGCTGTACACTGGGCTTCAACCCCGGGCTTAAATCTAGGCTCCACCCTTGACTCAGTCATTGACGTAAATTACACATTACACATTACACATAAATTACTTGCTTTTTTGAGTCTGCACTTTCTCATCTGTATCTCTGCACTCCTGGATTATTGTGATAAGAATAAAAAATTTATAAACAAACACTGACTGCTTACTGTGGGCCAGGCATTATCTCATTGAGTCCTCACAACTCAATTATGCAGGCTCTGTTATTGTCCTCATTTTATAGAGGGAGACTCTGAAGCTTAGAGAGAAAGGTTAAGTTCAAGTCCAAGAAGTTCAAGATACCTGCACTGGGTTTATCTGACCCTAGAACCAACACTACTGGCCATGACAGCATGCAGGGGATCTCCTGCATTTCAAATGTTCATCTTATGCCCCTTTGCTTTTATGAAAGACCTATGCTAGTATCTGTTTTCACTAACCTAACTAAAAGAAATATAAAGAGGATTTTCACTTTTATGAAAAAAGCTAACATTCAATACCTTTATTTACATATGGTTTAAGAAAAGAACACATATCACATTTTATCTAATATTAGATCCTTTATAAAGATGTCTAATTCATTCATTTGTTCATCCATCCATTCATTTACTATGCTTTAGTAGCCATGATACATTGGGCCCTATCCTCAAAATGCTTCTACTTCTTAATAACCTTTCTTGGGGCTAGTGACCATGTTTTGTAGTAACACAGATTTGTAGTTTTTTGCCCTGAATAGAGAAGGTTCTGAATTTTGAATAGAGAAGGTTCTCAGTAAACAGTGACTGAAAAATGCTACATGTCAGGACTTTGGGGGAACATCTAGGATACCTTGAGGATGATGTTTGACATTACAGTTCATTTTAACATCTGACACCGTGTTCAGAGTAAACATTATTTGGTCAGCATTAGTAAGCATTATTTTCTGTCTTTAATGTCGGGAACCTAAATTTCAAATTCAATTTTTAAATGAACTTTCTATTAGAAACCTCCCATAATTTCACACCCTCTTATCCCACCATGATAAGCACACTGGAGCAGTACCTGCATCGTACGAGGCTGTCTATCCCACTGTGCTTAGCACAAAACCTTGCTCACACTTACTGACCCATTCCTTGCTTTGTTTGATCTCTCCATCTTTTTCCTAAGCTTGATGATCCCAGTTATCTTAGATGTAACTCTTCAATTTCCCTACATTATAGGGGTTTTTGAATGACACCAAAATTTCAAGATGAGCTAGTTGACCCCAGGATTAAGGATGACCATCCAAGAGATAAATCCTATTTAAATCCTAATGTTCAGGTTAAAGATATAAGAGAAGATAAAAGCAAGTATCATTATAAGCCCCCTAGGGAGGAGCATTCCCCTGCCCTCTGCTGCCTCCGGGCTGTGCTTGATGATGATGGCAGGCCAGCAGGTGCCTTGAGTAATTTAGCAGATAAAGGGACCTGCACGGATGGGGCGGAAAGCTGCTTGACTTGACTGGACAGCTGATCTCACAACTCAGTTATCGATGCCACCTACAGAGCTGTCAAAATAGAATTATGTGAACTGCACGGGGGGCTTAAATTAGCTGATATACTTAAACACGTGTCAATTACACACGAGAGAGTCCCCCCTTCCCTTCTGTATCCTCCAGTGCTGGCCAAGCACTGAAGGTGGCTGAATTCATTACATGAAGCAAGAAATAAACCCATGGTAAACCATGATCTTTGTCAGTGTATTAGATTCATCTTTTCTGGGGCTTGATTTTCTCAAGCTGTAGAAAGGAAGAAAGACTCTGAACTCAAAGGGTTTTATGAAGATCAATTAAGATAACAGATGAGGGGCTCCCCTGGAGGTCCAGTGGTTAAGACTGTACCCTTCAATTGCAGGGGGTGTGGGTTTGATCCCTGGTTGGGAAACTAAGATTGTACATGCTGCATGGTGCAGCCAATAAATAAACAAAAAGATAACAGATGAGAAGGGTTTTGTAAATGGTAAAGTGCTAAACAGTTAAAAAAAAAATAGAGTGAAAAATAGTGAAAATGTTGGTCAGTCGTGTCTGACTCTTTGCGACTCCATGGACTGTAGCCAGTCAGGCTCCTCTGTCCATGAGATTCTCCAGGCAGGAATACTGGAGTGGGTTGCCATGCCTTCCTCCAGGGGATCTTCCCAACCCAGGAATCAAACCTGGGTCTCCTGCATTGCAGGCAGATTCTTTATCATCTCAGCCACAGGGAAGCCCAAACAGTAAAAGGTAAACATTTTATGCTTTGCTTTTTCATGTGAGTCTCCAGTCCATGGAATTTGTGTTTCCACCCCATACTATCCCTCCCCTAGTCTTTGCCACCTCATTCACTGCCCTTCATCGAGGCATGTGCTGGCATCATCCAAGATTTTTCCCTCAACCTCACCTTCCATGTCTAGTTTTTTTTTTTTTTTTGATATTGAACCTGGAGATTATCATACTAAGTGAAGAAAGTCAGAGGAAGGCAAATATCAGATGATAGCACTTATATGCAGAATCAAAAAGAATGATACAAAAAAACTTATTTACAAAATAGAAACAGACTCATAGACTTAGAGATGAATTTATGGTTATCAGGAGGGAAGGGAATAGGGGAGGGATTCACTGGAGTTTGGGACTGACATATACACACTACTGCATTTAAAATGGATAACCAACAGGGACCTGGGCTTCCCTGGTAGCCCAGCTGGTAAAGATTCTGCCTGAATGCAGGAGACCCCATCAATTCCTGGGTTGGAAAGATCCCCTGGAGAAGGGAATGGTACCCGTCCTAGTATTTTGTCTGGAGAATTCCGTGGACTATTCCATGGGGTTGCAAAGAGTTGGACATGACTGAGTGACTTTCACTTTCAACAAGGACCTACTGTACAGCACAGGGAACTCTGCTCATATTATCCAACAACCTAAATGGTAAAAGAATTTGAAAAAGAATAGATATGTCTATATGTATAATTGAGTCACTCTCCTGTATACCTGAAACTAATGCAACACTGTAAATCAACTATGAAGTCAAAGTGTTAGTCACTCAGTCATGGCCAACTCTGCGACCTTGTGGACTGTAGCCCACCAGGCTCCTTACTCCATGGGATTCTCCAGGCAAGAATACTGGAGTGAGTTGCCATGCCCTCCTCCAGGGGATCTTCCCAACCCAGGGATCAAACCCAGGTCTCCCATATTGCAGGCAGATTCTTTACCGTCTGGAATCAAGTATAATCCAAAAAAACAAAAACAAACTCCTGATAACTTCACATTCAAAATGTAGCCCAAATCAGCCTAATCTAGTCTAAGCCACTGTCACCTCTTGCCTAGACCATTTTGATGGCTTTCTAACTCTTCTCCCAACACCCACTCTTCCTTCTGATGCTTCCTTCTTTTCATAGCCACAGAGTGATATATTTCCAAATATAACTGTGTGGATCACCACAAACTGTGGAAAATTCTTAAAGAGATGGGAATACCAGACCACCTGACCTGCCTCTTGAGAAACCTATATGCAGGTCAGGAAGCAGCAGTTAGAACTGGACATGGAACAACAGACTGGTTCCAAATAGGGAAAGGAGTATGTCAAGGCTGTATACTGTCACCCTGCTTATTTAACTTATATGCAGACTACATCATGAGAAACACTGGGCTGGAAGAAGCACAAGCTGGAATCAAGATTGCTGGGAGAAATATCAGTAACCTCAGATATGCAGATGACACCACCCTTATGGCAGAAAGTGAAGAGGAACTAAAAAGCCTCTTGATGAAAGTGAAAAGGAGAGTGAAAAAGTTGGCTTAAAGCTCAACATTCAGAAAACTAAGATCATGGCATCCAGTCCCATCACTTCATGGCAAATAGATGGGGAAACAGTGACAGACTTTATTTTTTGGGGCTCCAAAATTGCTGCAGATGGTGACTGAAGCCATGAAATTAAACGACACTTACTCCTTGGAAGAAAAGTTATGACCAACCTAGACAGCATATTAAAAAGCCAAGACATTACTTTGCCAACCAAGTTCTGTCGAGTCAAGGCTATGGTTTTTCCAGTAGTCACATATGGATGTGAGAGTTGGACTATAGAGAAAGCTGAGCACTGAAGAACTGATGCTTTTGAACTGTGATGTTGCAGAAGACTCTTTAGAGTCCCTTGGACTGCAAGGAGATCTAACCAGTCCATCCTAAAGGAAATCAGTCCTGACTATTCATTGGAAGGACTGATGTTGAAGTT
>NW_011494863.1:7777024-7865558 GCF_000754665.1 Bison bison bison
GAAATTCCAGTACTTTGGCCACCTGATGTGAAGAACTGACTCATTTGAAAAGACCCCGATGCTGGAAAAGATTGAAGGCAGGAGGAGAAGGGGACGACAGAGGATGAGATGGCTGGATGGCATCACTGACTTGATGGACGTGAGTCTGAGTGAACTCCGGGAGTTGGTGATGGACAGGGAGGCCTGGCGTGCTGCAGTCCATGGGGTTGCAAAGAGTCAGACATGACTGAGCGACTGAACTGAACGAATAATGTTACATGTTATTCCTTAAAACAAAACCCTACCAAATTTTCCTTCTTAAATAAAATAAAAGCCAAATTCTTTACCTTTGCCTACAGGGCTATGTTGCCTAACTACCAAGCCTTTTGCATAGAATCCAACAGGGATGAGGACCCAGGGGTGTTGGAAGTGATTGCCCTGAGTGGAGAGTGCTCCCATGATCTGAGCCACCAGCCTCCTCCTTCCATTTCCCCTCATCCTGATCCTTCTCATGATACTATTGGCAGCCAGATTGGTTTTCCTTCCGCCCGTTGACCTGCCAAGCACAGCACAGATTCACAGCCTCTGCATCTGCTGCTGCGGTTTCTCCAGAAACACTTTCACCAAATCTTGTGTTATCTTACTCACCTCTGTGTTTGTTGTCTCTCTTACTGTACCTGGATAGAGTGCCATGCGGGCAGGAGGGACCATATTTACTTAGTGCCCCTGGCACACAGTAGCAACAATAGATATTAAATAAATGATAATAGATTTAATAGATATTAAATAAATGGCAATCATTTATTGATTACAGTCATTTTGTAGACCCCTCTTCCCTTTAATTGTCTACAAATTCCAAAGCATTCCCAAAACTAGAAATGCGTGAACTCGGATGGGGTCAGCCACTCTTTGGTGTGAATCTCTTCATTTGTGTAAAGAGAAGCTCTGGGTGCTACTCTAGTTGTCCTGCAAGCATTTACTTAGTAGCTCCACTAAGTAAAGTGTTCAAGGAAAAATAAAAAGCCTTAGCCATTATGGAGGAACTATAATATGGAGGGACAGACAGAAATGGAAACAGGTAATTTCAACCTGTCATATCACATGCTCTGATGGAGGGCACTTAGGCTACTTGGTGACCTTGAAGAGTATGGTAGCAGAATAATGACTCTTCAAATGTGTCCATGTCCTAATCTCCAGAACCCATGAATATGTTCCCTTTCTTGGTAAAGGGGAATTAAGACTGTAGATGGAATCAAAGTTGCTCATCAGCTGACCTTAAAATAAAGAGATTGGCCTGGATTACCTGTGTGGGCCCAGTGTAATGGCAATGGTCCTTGTAAGTGGAAGAGGGAGGTGGGAGAGGAGAGTCAGAGTGACAAGACATAGGAAGGATGTGTTCCCCTGTTGCTGGCTTTCAGATGGAGAAAGGGACCATAAGCCAAGGAGTGCAGATGGCCTCAAAAAGGTGGAAAAGGCAAAGAAACATTGTCCCCTAGAACCTTCAGAAGGGAACACAGCCCTCGCAGCACCTGGATTTCAGCCAATGAGATCCGTGTCAGACTTCTGACACACAGAACTATAGTACAGCAGCTACAGGAAACTAAATACAAGGAGGAAAGGTGAACTTTGATATCCTCTCTGGTGGGATAGTCTCAAGAAGACTCTTGAGAGTCTCTTGGGACTTCAAGGAGATCACACCAGTCCATCCTAAAGGAAATCAACCCTGAATATTCATTGGAAGGACTGATACTGAAGCTGAAGCTCCAATACGTTGGCCAACTGATGTGAAGGGCTGACTCATTGGAAAGGTCCCTTATGCTGGGAAAGACTGAAGGCAGGAGGAGAAGGGGGTGACAGAGGATGAGATGGTTGGCGTGCTGCAGTCCATGGGGTCGAAAAGAGTCAGATACGACTTAGTGACTGAACAACGACTGGCAGGAAGAGACGGGCTATTTCAAGACCCATCCGGCTCTGCTCAGATCCCTCCCCAGGCTCTGTCTGGCCAGTGGCCCTCCCTGGGGAAAATTTCTCCAGGTAGTCCCTTGACAGGGGTTCTCTCAAACCTCACGTTGAGAATGCTCACCCAGTGTCTGTGACCGCTTTGTCACCGATGGCTTGTCACGAACAAGGATGATAGGCAAGTGCCCTTGAGACACGCCAAGCACAGAGCAGCCACAGTCACATCTAACCTCGAGGCCAAGCTTTCCTGTCCTGTGTGTCTCTGGGGCTGCAGCCGCGTGCTGGAGCCAGTGTCAGCCTCCTCTGCCTATCTAGCCAAGACCCCTCGAGGGGGAGAGGGCAGGGCCTGGGACAGTGTTAACTGCTAATGAATGACACTTGCCTCCAAAATTAATAAGCTTTCCCTTTCTTAGGAAAATCCACTCAACTGGAGTCTCCAGGATGACTAATTGACAGAACTGGTTAAATTAATCAAAAATGGAAATGAGGAAGAGGGGAGGGATTCTATTTTTACTGCGAGGCCTGGGCCTTGCCTGCTCTGCTGCTAATTGCTGCTAAGCTTGAATGGGGTAGATGGTGGATTGGGGGGCGGGGTTCAGTGAATTCTGCAGCTTGGAGCAAGGCTCTGGCTTTTCTCCAGGAGGGGGGTGGGTGGGTGTCTATGTGTGTTTGTAATCCTGTCATCAGGCAAAATCATTTTAATAAAGGGTTTTGTTGTTTTAACCTAACCAAACTCCCCTGAAATAGACACTGTTAATTATGCCCCCAATCAATACTGAACCCCTTTCAGAAGCTGTGTCAAACCTCAGAGGTTTGATGATGCATTGCAGCTGTAGCCAGGGCTGATGCCTTTGGACACATTCCATCAGAGATCAGGGGAATGAGCCATAGGTTTATTAAGGGATCCAGTGGCCTATACAGCCAGGACTTGGCAATTAAGTTCGTAGATGAAGGTGATAAATGAGACAGTGGATTTCATGTTCTGCGTAAAGGCAGAGTTATGCTGCCATCGGAAATTGCTGTGTTGAGGAATCCAACCCATGGGAACTGTATAAAATGGAATTCTGTGAAATTGTCCTTCTGGATGTTAGAAAAAGATCACATTCTTCTGCTGTCAAATATACCCAGGAAAAGAATTTGGGAAGCAGACAGACGTGGGCTCAAATCTTGGGTCTTTCACTGTGATCTGGAGCAAGTTTCTTTCTTTCTTTTTTGAACACTTTTTGATAGTTTCAGGTGAATAGCGAAGGGATTCAGCCATACATACACATGTATCCATTCTCTCCCAAACCCCCCTCCCATCCAGGCTGTGGGGTAAGTTTCTTTACCTCTCTGTGCTTCATCTGTAATCTGGAGTTACTAAAAATCGATCTGCTTTGGTTGCTCTGAGACTTAATTGAACTACAGAAGGGCTCAAAGCTAATATTCAGCCCCTACCACTAGACGCATCTTTGGTGGGGAAAATGGAATTTCTGATTTAGATTGTTAGGTTAGGCATCCAACTTTGCCCCTTTCACACTGAAAACCAAGTTGTTTTTCCAATGATGACGTAAAGTACTTAAAGTGCTTCTACCTTTTGCCCACAGCATGGAAAAGTCAGACTGTGTGCACACCAGGCCTGTGATGGGCAGATTTAAGTGCATGGCAGGGTTGCTGCAGACTACCCCCAGACACCCAGCCCATCTTGATTTTATCTGATGGAGGGAATTTCTGCGGCCATGTCTCGAGCTGCCTATTTGCCAGTGTGGAAGGGCCCTGGGCAAGGATAGAATGACGTTGGGAAGCAGAGTGACCAGTAGAGCCAATACAGGAGGACAGATGCTGTAGGATTGCCCATCACCACTGCTTAGAGGAGCCCTGGCTCCTCACTCTGGCCTTCAAGACCCTGTGAGGCCAGCCTCCCCTCCTGCAAGTCCCCAGCACAAGCCACTCCCTGACAACAGGATGGGACCTCTAGGGCAGGTAATGAGTGGGGCAGGTCTGGCCAAATGAAGACAGAATTAAGATGCAACCAAGGAACCTGTCCTGTGTCATCAGACACTGAGCCTGGTGCTCACACAGCCGTTGATTTCGTCCAGCAGATGTGCACTGAGAACCTTCTATGTGCCAGGCAGTCTGCTAGCTGCTTTGACTTTAATTAACTAGTTAATGTCCAGAGATTTCCACGAGACCAAATTGTATACTCACTTCTCTGCTCTCACCTTTCCTGACCTCTCAGAAGCATCTGATGCAATTGATCCCAGCATCTTTATAAATCATTCTCTTCTCTTGGCTTCTATGCCTACCACTCCCTCCGTCCAACTCTGCTCTTTGGTTTTTCTCTTACCTCCCTAGCAGCTCATCCTCAGTCTCTTATAAGAGGCTGCCTGCTTCTCCCCCGACCCCACTGGTAAGTGCTTGGCCTCCATCCTGGACTCTCTGCTCCTCTGCATCTACACCTCTTTCCTACATGGCTTTAAAGACCACGGGATACTCATGACTCCTACATTTCTATCCTCCAGCCCAGACCTCTTCCCTAACTTCCAGATACTCAGGTATCCAACTATTATCAGACTTCTCTAACTGGGTGTATCACAGGCATCTCAATCTGGACATATCCAAAACAGAACCCTTGGTCTTTGCACGTCAAACCTGTTCCTTCCTGTCTCATCAGGGTATGTTACCACTATACCTTTGGCAGCTCCAACCAAAACCCAAGTTTTCTCAGGATCCTCCCTTTCTGTCACCTCTCCACTTTCAGCCTCTCAGCAAGTCCTCTCAGCCTGACCGCCTCAGTAGATTCTGTGTGTATCCACGCATCACCCCATCCCTACCCATATCACCTGTCACAGCAACTATCATTTCTTTCTGGATCATGGTGTGAGCCTCCTAACTGGGCTCAGTGCTTCTAGGCTTGCCAATCTTTTTTCAGAATTCTTTTAAGACCATAAACTGAGTATTCACTTCCCTGCTTAGAGCTGTCTATTCGCTTCGGTCACACCTAGAATGAAATCCAGCACTCTGGTCTCCCTGTGAGGCTCCCCCTGCTCTGGTCCAGCGTACATTTTCAGCCTCACCCTCCACACTGGTCCCCAGCACATCAGTCTTCAAGTTCAGGTCTTTCCCCTTCTGGGTATTCACACATGGTTGTTCCTGTGTCAGGGTCTTCCTATTCTGGTGTTCTCTGTTTGGCTCCTTTTGATAATTCAGGTCTCAATTTCAAGACTTTCCCTCACCACCCCAGGGAAATAGCATTGCACCAGCAACTCTTTAGTCCTTTAATTTTCTTAAAGCTTTTTTCAATGTCAGAAATTATTAATACCTCACTCGTTTGTGTACTTGTATATCTTCTGCTAGAATGAAAGCTTCCTGAAGGCAGGCATGAGAAGGTGTTGAATAAATATTAGCTGAATAAGTGATTTCTAGAGTCCTGGTTAAGAGGTGTGCGTCTGGATCAAACCCCAGTTGTCAATTGTTCTCTGGTGGCCATAAGAGTATCATTTCCTCTCTTAGCTAGTTTCCTCATCTATAAAATGTGACTAATAATCATCTGGCCCCCATAGGGTTGTCAGGACCTTGGCTTACTCTCTTAATATTGTAAATACCACAGAAGTTAGCTGTGATTAAGGCTGCTGACATGATTACATAATGACCATGGCTACTTCCCACCCCATTCCTGCTCTTAGTTGACACATGTGGAAGGGAAATAAGACAGCATCACCTTTGCAACCATAACTAACATGGAGCTCTTTCATGGGCCAGGCATTGTTCTAAGGCTTCACGGTGTCTTCTCATTTAATCCTCATAAGCCCCATAATAAGGTAAGTGCTGCTACTAGTCATATGTTATAGGTGAGCAAATATAGACACAGGTTAAGTAACCTGTTTTAGGTCATGGATGTAGACCGACAGTGAATACCACTTTGATTTTCCTCCCCTGATTTGGCCCTATCTGTGAGTTTACTCTCAGTTTAGTTTGACAGAAGGGAAGAAACAAAGCTGACATGATCTGGGCTGTGCTTCTAGGCAATGCTATAGGATGAGTGACGGTGTCTCTTTAAATTCATATGCTGAGGGACTTCCCTGGTGGTCCACTGGCTAAGACCCTGCACTCCTGATACAGGGGGCCCAGGTGCAATCCCTGGTCAGGGAACTGGACCCCACATTCCAAAACTAAGAGCCCACATGCTGCAGTGAAGATCTCTCATGCCACAACTAAGATCAGGCGCAGCACCACCCCAAAAAAGAAATTCTTACACTGAAATGTAACGCCCAGTGTGATGGTATCTGAAGAGGGGTTGGGGAGGTGATTACATCATGAGGGTGGAGTTCTCACGAATGTGATTAGTGCCCTTATGAGAAAGAGACTCCAAGGTACCCGCACATCCTTCTGCTGTGCAAGGACCCAGCAAGAAGATGGCCATCTGTGGACCAAGAAGCAGGTCTGCACCCCACACTGAATCTGTTGGTGCCTTATCCTGGACTTCTTAGCATCCAGAACCAAATGACAGATGTCTTTGTTTAAGCCACCCAATCTGTGGTATTCAATTACAGCTGCTTGAATGGACTAAGACAGGAGACTTCATCCTAGGTTCCACACTGCCTTGCCCATCCTAAGGACCTAAAACAGGTGCTGTCCAGGGTGTGTGTGGAGGGAATCCCTTTTGTCCATCTTGGAGCTGAGGCACCCAGCAGGCTCTCTGGTTAGCCACCAAACTTCTTCCAATTAAAGAAGTAAAACTGCAACCTTGGGGAGAATCTGGAAAATAGGAAAACTGCCTGCATTTCAGTGCCCTGACATCATCCCTTTCATGAACACCCCCTTGTCCTTATCTTCACACTGCTGAATTCAGGATGGGTTTGTAACCCTGCATCCTGCTTTAACATTTATCATAAGCATTTCCCCGCATGCTCCATCCTTAACTGTGTCCAAAGGTCGTTGGCAAGTCACATCTCTATGGCCCTTCATGGAACCCCTTTCTCAATTCCCACTCCCACTTGAGGATTCCAGTTGCTAGTTTTCTTAAAATGACTTATTTAAATTGAAGTAGAGTTGATTTACAATATTGTGTTAGTTTCAGGTGTAGAGCAAAGTGATTTAGTTATATATATATATATATATATATTTCATATTCTTTTCTGTTATAGATTATTACAGGATATGAAATACAGTTCCCTGTGCTATACCTTAGGTTCTTGCTTTATTTTTTTTAAATCCACTTTATATTCAATGGTGTGTATCTGGCAATCCCATACACCTAAGCTTCTGCTTTTCTTATATGCTGTTAAAACAAACTCTGCTTACTCAGGATGCTTATGCATGATTTTTGAGTAGGAAACAGACTTCTTAACACCTCATCACCTTTAAAATCAGTTCCTGCCTGCATGCATGCTAAGTCGCTTCAGTCATGTCCAACTCTTTGAGACCCATGGACTGTAGCCTGCACCAGGCCGCTCTGTCCATGGGATTCTCCAGGCCAGAATACTGGAATGGGTTGCCATGCCCTCCTCCAGGAAAATCAATTCAAGTCCCCTTTATTCAGAGAGAAATTATGCTTCCACACCACATGAAAGTACCCAGACATCATCACCATAAAACACGTGGGGAGGTGTGGTGGCTTCACGTACAGGTTTTATTGCCCTGTCCTCTGGGCCCTACCTCATTCAATAAGAGCCACAGGCACTGTGTGCTCATGATGGTTGGGGCTGCACCAAGTGCCCCAGCTCCCTGCCCACTTTCCACCCTCACCACCTTTAGGGTCAGCGTTGGCAACCTGCTCAGGCTGCCTGTGGCCAACAAGCCCGGGACCCACCCCTGGATCTGTCAGCTCCAGGGACTGTGCTCTGGATTATTTTCAGGTCTTCTACTAGGGGCCAAATTGTGTACCCCCTCCCCCAAATTCTTACATTGAAGTCCTAATCCTCAGTGCTTCAGAATATAACCATATTTGGAGGTAGGATCTTTAAAGCTGTAATTAAATTTAAAAAATGAGGTCATGAGGGTTGACCCTAATCTAGTATGACTAGTCTCCTTATAAGAAGGACAGTTTGGGACCCAGACACATGCAGAGAGAAGATGACATGAAGACACAGGGAGAGGATGGTCAGTAACAAGCCAAGGGGAGAGCCCTGGAAGAGATCCTTTCTCCACAGTCTTCAGAGGAAGCCAATCCTGGTGATGTCTTGGTCCAGGACTTCTAGCCTCCAGAACAGGGAGACAATTACATTTTGTTTTTTAAGTCGCCCAGCCCATGGTACTTTGTTATAACAACTCTTATAACTGAAAACCCCTTCTTTCAACTGCCTTTTCCCACCAGTCTGCCTTTCCACCACAGCTGCTCAGTGAAGCCTCACTTATAGCTGGGCATTATGCTAAGTATTAGTAATGCAGTGGTTGGTCAAAGAAATAAAGTTCCTGCCTTTATGGGGGCTTCCCAGGTGGTGCTAGCGGTAAAGAACCTGCCTGCCAATGCAAGAGATGTAATGAGACGCGAGTTTGGTCCCTTGGTCGGGAAGATCCCTTGGAGGAGGGTGTGGCAACCCACTCCAGTAGGGTGTGGCAACCCACTCCAGTATTCTTGCTTGGAGGATCCTGTGGACAGAGGAGCCTGTGGGCTACAGTCCATGGGGTTGCACGGAGTCGGACAGGACTGAAGTGACATAGCACGCACACATCCCTTTATCAAGTCTACATTCTAGTCAGGGAGACAGAGGAAGAAAAATGTCTATAGCTGAGAACAAAGAAATATGTAAGGAAATAAAGTAGGGTGATGTAGTAGAAATAGAGTGAAGATGGGGAAACAGAGAAGTCATCTTTGAGAGGTATTTCCCCAAAGACCTAAAAAATGAAAGTAGTCCAGACAAGGGCGGGCATGGTGGGAGGGCATTTCAGGCAGGGGAGAGGCTGTGCAGAGGGCCTGAGGCAGGAAAGGGCTGGCTGTGCTGAAGGTGCAGAAAGCAGGCCACTGTGGTCAGACTACAAGGGATTGAGGATGGAAAGGTGGGCAGGGACCAGATTCCCGTGGGGCTTGGAAGGGAGATTAAATTTAATGTCTCTCTCCTTTCCATGGTTGTCATTCACCACATCCCGCCAGTTTTTTCACTCAACTCCTAATTGTTGTTGTTTAGTTGCTAAGTGTCTGACTCTTTGCAACCCCATGGACTGTAGCCTGCCAGGCTTCTCTGTCCATGGGATTCTCTAAGCAATACTGGAGTGGGTTGCCATTTTCTCCTTCAGGAGATCCTCCTGACTCAGGAATCTAACCTATGTCTCCTACATTAGAAGGTGAACTCTTTACCACTGAGCCACCAGGGAAGCCCCAACTCCCAATACTCATACATTAAAAGGGAAAAGCAAAATTCAGCTCAGCCACTGCTGCTGCCATCAACACCCTATTGTTTCAGGCATTAGAATCTCAAACTGCAAACACAACCCTTGTCACTACTGCCAGGAGCGATGGAAAAAAAAATTGAGAGATGAGGAAGAGAATCATCCTTTCCAACCCCTGCTGAGTATGCAGAGTGAGGGACATATGGAAATTAATATATGCAGCTCTGATAGCACGAATCTCCTCGGCATTTTGATTAAACACCGACGGTTATTAAATACCCTCCTTCTCAGAGCTCATCTCCGAAAGCCAATGTTGCTTTTCATTTTGAACTCTGATGAACTGTCTCAATTCCGTTTGCACACCCAGGCTGAACCATGGTCTGCGGAAGGCTGGTGTTGGAGGAGGATGAAGAAAATCAATATGAAATGTCAGGCGCGAGGTCAGATTGAACTTGTTTTCCCAGCTGGCGGGAGCTGGGGCCGCCACTGCAGCAGCCAAACAAAGGGAGATGCTCACCGAGGAAGGTCGGCACTTTGGACTGAGTCAAGAAAATGAATTTCGTTCGCTCCTTAATTAGATTAGGAGGCTGGCGGCTGGCAATTCCAAGTGCTGTTGGTGTCGGGATGGGGCGCGGGGAGGCAAGGACGTGGCAGGGGTCTGCAAATGGCCGGCTGGTTCCTGGCCTCCCTAGGGACTGTCCACTGGGTTCTGCTTCTCCAGGGCTGCGTGCAACCCAGACTGTACGGAGGAGCAGCCTCCAGGGACACCTGGATGTGTGGGCTCAAGGATTCTCCCCAATATCTTCCTCAGGGAGCTTCTCTGTCTTTAGGCAGAAGCTCAGAGGTCACTGCCTTGGGTTATAAGGTCCTTGTATAATCCCCACCCAGCACCACAAGCCTCTGTTTTCATACCACTTATTGCAGTCATGCTGTCATATCTATCTGGGATTCTCTGATGAATGCATCTTCCCTCCTCAGACAGTATGATGGTTCATCTTATGCAATGGGGTGGCCAGATATTTGGTCAGACATAATCCTGCAGTTTTTGGAGGGTTGTTTTTGAGTGAATTTAACATTTATATTAATAGTCTGGGTAAAGCAGATTGTCCTTCCTAATGGGTGTGGGCCTTATTCCATCAGCTGAAGATCTGAATAGAAAAAAAAGCTGACCCTCCCTCCAGTAAGAGAAAATTCTGCTGCCTGACTCCTTCCAGCATGGACATCAATTTTTCCCTGCCTTTGCTGTTGAACTGGAACATTGGCTCTTCTTGGACCACAAGCCTGCCGGCCTTTGCGTTAAAAGTACTTCATCAGCTCTCCTGGGTCTCCTGCAGGCACACTGCAGGTCTTGGGACCTGTTGGTCTCCCTAACTGCATGACCCAAATACTTCTAACAATTATTTCATATTTATATACACACATGTAATACATGCATATACACATTATGCAGTGTGTGTATGTGTATATATATTATACATATATATGTATAAAAGATATATGTTTCCTACTGGCTCCGTTTCTCTGCAGACCCTCACCAATACTGACCTTGAGCTCCAAGAAGGAAGAAAGCAGACCCGGCTTTGCTCATCACTGTGTCCCAGAGTCAGGTACAGTACCTCACATATAGTTTGTGGTCAACAAATAACTAGTTAAATAAATGAATAACGGGGCTTACATATCTGGAAGGAGGGTTGGAGTTTTGACCTCCCTATAGCCGCCAGCCTCAAATCAGGGACACTCAGAAGGAGTACCTGGAGAAGGACATGGCAACCCACTCCAGTATTCTTGCCTGGAGAATCCCATGGACAGAAGAGCCTGGTGGGCTGCAGTCCGTGGGGTCACAAAGAGTCGGACACAGCTGAAGTGACTTAGCATGCACGCACAGGAGGAGTAACTGTGGTTACTCCTGACATTTGCTGCTGCTGACATTTGCTGACTTCCATGTGTCTGACTCAGGGCTTGGCTCTTCGACACACAATGACAGTTACTCCTCATGAATAACCAGCCCTGTGAGACAATCTTTATTATCTCTATGTTCAAAGGAGGAGCTTGAGATTCAGAGGGATTCAATAACTTGATTTGGGGGGTCACGCAGGTGCTGAGTGTCAGAGCTGAGTTCTGATTCTGACGCTTCTGCTCTAAGCCATTCTAATTCTGGAACTTTCTAAGGCCTTATCCTTTTTCCATCTTGAGTTCACAGTTCATTGAGCCTTCTAGGCATCTTCCTCCTCACTATCCAGCCCTTGTGTGCATATGTCTGACTCCAGAGCCCAGGCTGGTGTCTGCCACACTGGTCTGTGAGCACACCTGGTTTCTCGTGCCGTCTCTGCCACCCACTTTGGGTCAGTGGCCCTTCAAGCCCAGTTAGACGACTCATGTCACCTCCCACACAGTTGGGACCATGTCCCAGACTGGTCCTCACCCCCTCACTCTCTTTCCATATGGCTTCTTAAGAGTCCACAAGCCACATGTCATTTATTTCAACCCTCAGGCGTAAATTTATTTATGGACTCAATATTTACTGAGCACCTGTTTGTATGTCAGTCCTTTGTGATACAATGTGAGCAAAATATTGGGATAGCTAAAAAGTTCACTTGGGGTTTTCTGTAACATCTTATGAAAAAGTCTGAATGAATTATTTGGTCAACCCAATAGATTCAGTTCATGTCTTCCTCTAGAGGGGAAGGATATTGAATAAGTAATATCCATGTGTGATGAATGCTAATCTCTAATATTGCTTTACATCCCCACAGTTGTTTTAAAAGAAAATGTTTATTTTTCCCTTTTCTTTCTCTTCTAGTTCCATAGCTACCATCCTTATCTGTGTTATGAATTTCCACTGTATTGAGACAAAAGCACAACCTTCTAATTCTCCTGTTTCTTCCCACCACCACTGTGTTAATCTTCCATAAAATATAAATTCTATGACTCTGTTCTCCAACCAACTGATCTCCAATTGCTCTTCACATACTAGGAACTGTGCTTCTCAAACTGGGGCACACATATGTATCCTTGGAGGTCAGGGAGGAGGAGGAAGAGGATATGGGGGTGCACGAAGTAGTATAGGAAGCCATAGATAAATGTTGCATCTTTTGCAAATGATAATTTTGTTTGAAATTTGGGGATGGGTAGAAATGTAAATATTAAATTAAGTGGAAAGTAGTCATTTTATGGGAATAAAATGTAAAACCCATGTGAAATTTTAAGATGGAAAAATAAGACTTCAAAGAAAACCGTCTGTGGTCAGCATGTCCCCTCAGGTGCTGGGCCTCTGCCAGGTGTGTGGCGTTTTGCTTTTGCTGAGAGGCCAGGCCACCCGGAGCACATCAGAGAGGCTGAATTGCTTTTCACTGCCCTTCCTTCACAGCAGCAAGGTTCATGGCATGGCTCTGAGAGTACCTGGTGCAGAAGTTTAAGAAGGACTAGCTATCAGAGGAGCCAGACTCTGGGTATAGAGCAGGTACTCAGTGAATGAATGAATGAATGAATGAATGAAGGCATAAACTTTTGACTCTGATATTCAACCACTGACTTGATATAAACCTTCATACCTATTTGACCTCATTTTCTCCATATTCCTCTTTAACCCAAGCCCAACACTTCTTGCTAAGACTCTTTAAAGGTGCTACATCACTTCCTAACTTCAGGTTTTTGCCCTGAAAGCCATGCCCTTGTGTGCATGGCCAAAAACACCCTTCTCTCTATTTCTTACCTAACCAAATCCTACTTGTGCTTCAACATGACTCCTCAGCCTCTGCCTCCCCACTTTGAGGTCTCCTTCCAGTGTCCCACGCCCCTACGAATGTCCACACCCCTAATTGTCTCCACCACTCATTTGGGTGTCCCGGGTACATCTTTCCCCATCAGCCAAACTTGACGTTGCTTGAGTGTTGGGAGATGTCTTACCTTTCCATTGTACCCTTAAGAATGTTTTTAAGTAATGGACAGATCACAGATACAAGAAGATCATGTTGAAGACCTGCCAATAAATTTTAGTCTAGATCTGCGGTTCTCAGCTAGAAGCAATTTTCACACCAGGATATTTCACAATGTCTGGAGTCATTTTTAGTTGTCACAACTGGCCTTTGCTGCTTGTATCTAGTGTGAAAAGACCAGGTATGCTAAAAAGCATTCTACAATGCATAGGACAGCTGCCTCCACCAAAGAAAGAATCCTGTGCCCTTAATTTAACAATGCATTGTTAAGAAATCCTTGTGTTCCTTACAGGATATTCCTAACCTCTTTCCTTGTGTCCCTTTGTTCTCCCAGACAGAACCCAACATCCATCCTTCTTCTTCAGTTTAAGCAACTTCTCCAAAAAAATAATTGTAGTCAGATTAGTCCTCTGGTGACTTTAGTGGCGGTTCACTGAGTTTGAAACAAAATTTAAGTCCATTATCATGGCCATTATGATCAGGCTCTTGCATTCCTCTTGAACTTCACCTGTTCCTTGTCCAAGTCATTCTTTATGTACCAGCCATATCAGTCTCCCTTACTGGCTCAAAGATCAATATCAGCACAGACACTAACAAACATTGATAAAGCTTCTATCACGAGCCAGGTACTATTTTAGGTGCTGGGGAAACAACAGTGACCCAAACAGAACAAGTCCATGTCCTCAGGGAGCCAGTACTACAGATCAGTAGTCTTCAAGAGAACCTTCTGCAATGAAGGGAGTGTCTTAGGTCAGTCTTAAGTCAGCACCATCCAATAGAGTAGCTACACACAACTATTGAGTACTGGACGTGTGGAGCATCTGAATCAAAATCTTCCAGAAGCATAAAATACACTTAGTATGACACATCTCGTTAACAATTCTTAATGATTATCTCTTCTAAGCCCTGCAACAAACCCATGAAGTGGATGATATTATCTTACCCATTTTTCATATGAGAAAACAGGCTCGGAAAGGTAAGGGAAAGTTGGACAAAGTCAGATGGCTAATAAGAGATTAGCCTGGCTCTGACCTGGGTCTGTATGACTCCAGGATCCACACAATCTACATCCCACCACACTAGTCAGACCAGCTGCCCTGGGCAATATTCCTCACAGCAAAGGAGTACATGGACACGATCAAAATGATCTAGATAGTCACCCCACTCCCAGGCACATCTCATACAGATGATCATCACTTCGCTTACGTCACTAGGAATTAAAATGAAAAACTGGGGCTGCGGGGGAGAGAGGGCTTCCTTCCCCGTTCTTCACGGCAAGCTGCAGTGGCAGAGTGGCCCCGGAAGACGGTGCTGGCCAGACACACAGATCCTGTGGCTCCTGAGGATCTTGGGAGCTGCACGTTGTTTAGCCTGACCCTGGGTACAGATGACGGCTGCCCTCCAGGCACCTTTACTCCAGGAAGCGTTTTGTTTTCTAGAAAACCTCTCCACTAGCCCCAGGTCCGTCCTGTCCACTACACCTGGCTCTTGCTTCACTTGCTTACATCGGTCTTAGCCTTTGGCCGCCAACCACTCAGCCTCCATGAGTTTGGAGCCTCTCTGCACCATCAACACCATGAAAACTCCAGCGTGACCCCTAGGCCTGTGGGGGCTCGACCCCACCCCCCTCTCTGAAGCCCTCCTGAGTGCCCACTAGAACCACTGCACCTTCTAGGGTGCTGCTTCTCAAAGCCTCACCCTCTCCATGAAGCTAATAATCCCTGCCCCTCAGCTGCTACTTTTTTTTTTTTAATTGAGATATAATTGACATATAACAGTATATTAGTTTCATGTAACTTAATGACTTGATATATGTATGCTGTTGCTGCTAAGTCACTTCAGTTGTGTCTGACTCTGTGTGACCCCATAGATGGCAGCCCACCACGATCCCCCGTCCCTGGGATTCTCCAGGCAAGAACACTGGAGTGGGTTGCCATTTCCTTCTCCAATGGATGAAAGAGAAAAGTGAAAGGGAAGTCGCTCAGTTGTGTCCGACTCTTCGCGACCCCATGGACTGCAGCCTACCAGACTCCTCCGTCCATGGGATTTGCCAGGCAAGAGCAGTGCAAATATTTACATTCAGTTAGCATCCATCACCATGCAGAGTTGCAATTTCTTTACAATGAGAACTGTTAAGCTCTACTCTCAACAACTTCCAAATACACACTAAAGCATGAACTTAGTCACCGTCCCCAGGTGCGATTCTCAATTCCTGTGTATTCGCAGGCTCCCCCACTGTCCAGCAAGTCCAGCTCATTCTACTGCCAAGATCCGTCCAGAACCCACCCATTCCTCTCCACTTCTACACCCTACCCTTGTCCAGGCCACCCAAGTCTCCTGCCTGATATCACAACCCTCTCCTAACTGGTCTTCTCAACCCTGCTTCTCGTCCTCAGGTTCATTTTCCCCAGAGCCGCAAGAGGGATCTTAAAACATAATTCAGACCAAATCACCATGACGATGACAGGACTCATGTCTGATTCACCTCTGTATTCCATGGCCCAAAGCCAGTGTTGGTGGGACTCGACATGAGGTTTTCTCTTTACTCAAACACCAGACTTGGAGCTGACTCCCGAGTCAGGACAACACATGTGTAGTTTTCTTACTCCTGGTGTGTCTGAGGTGGGGAAGGACAGCAACCCCCCCAGGCCCTCCCGCTTCTCCTTCTGCATGTCAGGGGCCAGTGGCGCACCCACTCCATCAGCCCCGGGGCGGCTGGCTACTCACACTTGGTGTGCCGGTCACACAGCGCCGACGCCCGCATGTCACACAGCCGGATTGTCCCTTTGCTGCTGCTGTACACGAAGGTGTTGCAGTGGTGGGGGTGGAACTCAGCCGCCGTGATCACCTCCGTGAGCTCCTCCATGTTGGCTGGCTTGATGTCCACGATATCTGGCACAGACGAGTCAAGGAGGGGACCACGGGGAGGGGTGCCTCAGCGGGGACTAAGAATCGTCGCTTTATCTAGAGGAACAGGTCAGCACTGAGCACACACGGAGGATCCTCATCAGGACTCTGGCAGACAGGCAGCTATCACTGGACCCACGCAGATGAGGCCAGGGATGTTCAGCGGCCAAAGGCAGAACTAGACCTCAGGTCTCCCAAGGCCCTAATCAGGGTTCCATCCCCTGTAACATGTAGATGCTCCATCCACATTAAAGTTACCTGCTCATGCAGTCAGGCTAAATTGTGCCAGGCTGCAAGGGCTTTCATTTCTCATTTTACAACAGTGGTTAAGAAACCAGTCCTATCACAACTAAATAATTCGATATATTTGAAATTTTAACCAAACTCCTGGGCTGATGCATTGTATCTAGGACAGACTGTGAATCTTTTCCCACAAAACCCCTCGGATCTTTAGAGAGGGTGTGGAGAGAAGGGAACCTTCCTGCACTGTTGGGTGGGAATGTAAATTGAGATAGGCACTATGGAGGTTCCTTAAAAAACTCAATCAGAACTACCGTATGACCCAGCAATCCCACTACTGGGTGTATACCCTGAGAAAATCATAATTTAAAAGGACATGTATACCCCAACATTCACTGCAGCACTATTTACAATAGCCAGGACATGGAAGCAACCTAAATGTTTGATGACAGATGAGTGGATAAAGAAGATTTGGTATACATGTACAGTGGAATAGTATTCAGTCATAAAAGGGAAAGAAATTAGATCATTTGTAGAGATGTGGATGAACTTAGAGCTGTCATACAGAGTTAAGTAAGTCACAAAAAGAAAAAGAAACACCATATACTAATGTATATATGTGGAATCTAGAAAAATAGTACTGATGAGCCTAGTAGCAGGTCAGGAATAGAGACACAAATGTACAGAATGGACTTGTGGACGCAGGGAGGGCATGGGAGGGTGGGACAAACTGGGAGAGAAGCACTGACATATATACACCCCATGTGTAAAACAGACAGCTAGTGGGAAGCTGCCTTATAACACAGGGAGCTCAGCTTGGAGCTCTGTGATGACCTGGCTGGGGTGGGATATATGTATACTTATAGCTGATTTACTTCATTGGACAGCAGAGACTAACACAAAATTGTAAAATAATTTTACTGCAATAAAATAAAAAAAATAATGTCAATGAAATTATAATAACAACAGCTGCTACCATTTATTGAGCACTGACTAAAGGTCAGTTGCTGTGCAAAGCACATCGTGTGCTTTCTTTCATTTAATCCTTATAACAGCTCTCTAATCAACACTTTACTTATCCCTGTATTTTAAAGGGCAGAAACAGAGTCTCAGAGTATGTAAGTAACGTGCCCCAAGTCACATGGCTAAAGAGTGGCAGTGGTAGGATTTTATCCCAGGTGCAAGATTTGCACTTTTTAGTAATTATGCAAAATTTCTCTTACTGAAGATATACAGGATCTCAAATCTCCATAAACTGTGATTTGCTTTAGAGCTTGTGTGGGAGTTCAAATATTAAAAAGAAGCCATCCAATTGTACAGCAGGATAGTTTTGGCCTCCCTTGTAATATACCCTTAGTTTTATCATAGTTTCCCTTTTTTTGTCCTGAGTATTTTCCTTTTTGATGAAGAATCATCATACCTCTATTTTTAAGGAACATAGCCTTGTGTATTGAAATGAAACATTTGGCCTTTCATCTATCAATGTGATGGTGACCTAATAGAAACAAACACCTTTAGTGGGAGTGAGTTTGTGCTGATCCATTCACATCCCTACTGAGAGTGTGGAGGACCTGGGTACAGGTTGGGAGGTGCCTGAGGGCTTGCTGTCTGAGAACCTGCATAGGAAGAGGTCTCTTGATGTGGATGCTATGAACCAAAATGATTCTCACTGTTGAACCACATTTGTGATTTCACCCCACCTGTTTACCGGGTAGCATTTTTCAACTTAACATTTGTTTCTATGGGTGAACTTAAATCGACTTACTTTTTTCTTTACTCAGCCTCGTAATCAGGAATCCAATATTCATGAAATCATCAGTTTAATAAGCTAGTTACATTTTAAATAACACACCTGAAATAAACGCATTTAATAATTAAAATGAACACATTTATGGGTGTGCCAGGAACTGACGAATCACATTTTGGAAAACACTGCATTGAATCAACAAGCAATAACTTCAGACAGACAGTTCTGTTTGACTGGGATGGATAAAAGTCTATGTTTTTTTGTAAGGTTGGTGGCCTAATCTCCTCCTTAGAGTTTAAAAGAGTAATGAGTAAATGCACTGATATTTTTAGTCATATTAGCACTAACAAAGTAGTCATCTATTAGCAAACATCACACATGCTCTGGCATGTAGTTTGATGCAATAATGGCTGTGTATCTGGTTGTGCCTCTTTCTCCTTCAATTATCTCTTATAAATCCTGTTGGGTTCTTTCTAAAATTAGCTTGAGATTGAACTAACATTACATTTTGCTACAATTTCCCTCAGCAACCCAGATACAGATATTACTTATGTCTCTGGAGAATGTAGGTCCCCTGGACTCATAAAATACTACCTTCTCAACTGCTCCCAGTGTTATAAATATTATCACAGTTAGCATCACGTGCTGGGGAACAGGAGCCTGTTTCCCCCCAGAAGAAGGCCCCAAGCTGCAGCTCTGGGGTTCTCCCCAGCCCCCTGACCCATGCATGCCCTCGGCTTTGTGGCCACAATACAGGGTGGGGTGAGCAGAGGTTAGTGTTTAGCTGTTGTCAGATTTCATTTCCCTCCAGAAAGAGCCTCCATACTCCACTGTGCCAGTGAGCATGTTTTTCTTTTCCCAAAATAGGGCAAGAAAATCTGGTGTTAGCTTTCTCAACCTCTACCAGTACAGCTCTAAAAACAAGCTAACTGGAAAGGATCTTGGCTGTGTGGGAGGGGGAGGTGCTACATCTATGGTTACTTTTTTTTCTCACCTAAAAATAAAGCTCACAAGTTAGAACGTGTGAAAACGAAGTGCTTAAACATATATATGAAACCAGGAGCATCCTCCACCTTCAAGAACACCATGAGAACTGAATTTGCTTAGGCTGCCGCCTCTGGACCCTTCCTCTCTCCTTCCCCGCCATCCATCCTGGACCTCCAAGCCTGCCCACCGTCCCTCACACCCAGGCATCTTCCTTGTGACTAAATAGAGTGCTTCTTTGGGTCTGAATTTCTGGGGTTCAGGAGAAAAGCCATGACTCCAATCCTCTTTTTAGTAATTGTGATGATAAGGACAACAAGAAAGATAATACGAAAATAAAAAGCAGTTGCCAATGTTCATCAAGTGCCACGCACTGTCTCATTTGATCTTCACCTCATCCTTATGACACTAATATTATTAATAGACCCGTTTTCAGGCAGAGGAAACAGTGGCTGAGGTACATTACTTAATGTTATATGATGGTAGTGGGTGGAGCTGGGATCTGAACCCAGGTTTGTTTGACTCTAGAGCCTGGTTCCTGACCACATGCCATCCTCCTGCACTGATGAATGGCCCCCACAGAGCCGGCCTTTCCCAGCAATGTAATTCTGGCTCTTTTGAAACTCCCCTGGCTTATCTGAGAGGGATTCTGCTTGCAACTGGTGCTCGTTCAATTCACCCACCACTCTGGGTGCTATATTTTTCAGAACCAGAATTTGGACCCAGCATCTGACCTAGGATTTTTGTGTTCTCTGATGTGATTTTTTTTTTTTTAAGGAAATGTAAGTTGAGACAGAAACACGGTAAAGGATTTCTTGAATTATTAACTGATGGAGGGTTTTCTGAGTTCTAAAAACATTTAGGAAGAGTCTAGTCTCCAAAAATTCAATGGTGTGTGGGGATGACAAGACAGCATATTTTACATGCATTCTCTGTAAACTCAGTCTTTTTCCTTACACAGCTCTCAAGGGAGACACACACCTCCAGCATGTGCGGTTGTGCCCTTCATGCTGGGAGGGAAGGAGAACGGAAGGGAGTAACGCCTGGCTCCCTGTATTATCTTGGAAACGGAATGATGCATGTTGACAGTCAATTTTCTCTTCCTCATCTTTTAGAGCTCTGTATCCAAATTATTTCCCTGTTGTCCCAAAGAACTAAACAGCAAAGGCAAAACAGAGCAATGGATTCAAGGCTAATATACAAGGCAGACAGCCAACAGATTGCTATTAAATTAACCCTGGGGCTTGACAGATCTGTTCATCCTGACCCCAACCGCTTATGGCATTCCTTATTAATGCTGAGCCCAGGCAAATTACCTCTGCTAACAAAAGGGGTTAATATGCCTCTCTGCTGGGACTGGAGGCAGTGCTGGGGACGGGAGGGGGCACAGCCAGTTTGGCAGCTGAGCTCTATGCTTGGAAGGCAGGAGGTGGGAAGGTGAGGGCACTGCTGTGCCAGGCAATGGCCTAAGGCATCATTTAAAATAATAATTGAAGACGCTAGGAGGTCACCTCTTAAGGGATCAGCTTCAAACAAATAAAAAGCCAAGGCCATAAATTACATCCGCGGTGGAGTAAGGAGATGAAGAGGGTTATGGCAGGATGCTCAAGGGGAGATGGGGACCATTCAAGAGTCATTTCCTTGATCCCAAATTTGGAAAAGTTTTCCATAAAAATGTCTATAGAAACATTATAAAGGAGAAAGACTGACAACAACCTTAATATACAGAAACAGGGAAATGATTGAGTAAATTCTGGTTGATATCATTAAATTGTTTATGCAGTGAAATGCCAGGTCTGTTAAACAACTTGCAGGAAAAATTCTATCTATAGTGTGACCATAATGCCATTTAAAATTTATACTTTGAAACTGATGGCCTAAAAGGCAAAACTACCAAATGTCATTGATAGTTCTACTGGGGTGGGTCTATGAATTTCTTTTCAATTATCAATTTTTTCATTTCTACATTTTCTTTTAGTGAAGTTGCACTATTTTAAGATTGAAAAAGACAAGATTTTTTTAATGCTTATTATGCATATGTATAATTTTAGGTGAGGTAAGTTAGATACAAAATATATACAGTCTGATCATAGCCATATAAAAAGAATGAGAGAAGAGAGAGAACAGAATGGAAGAAAATATAGTTATATATCACAGAGGTTATATATTTAAGGTTAGTATTATGTTATCCTTTAATAATGCCAGCTTGGGTTCATCCATTTGTTCCTTCATGTATTTCATAAATATTCACAAAGAATCTGCCAGGGATAGATTCCAGGCACAGGAGCTATAGCTGTGACCACAGCAGATCAAAAAATCCCCTGAACCATGGATCCTATTTTCTAGAAGGGAACATGGTTACTAAACAAGCTAGATAAATAAATAGAATATATAGTTTATTAGGTAGTAATAACTGTTAAATAGACAAAACAGGGAAGAGAGAAAGTATGTATGTGTGAATGGGCAGTGTGTATGTGTGCACATGTGTGTGTGTGTGTGTGTGTGTGTGTGTGTGTGTGTGTGTGTGTGTTTGTGTATGACCCTAGATTGAACAGAATAAGACTTTCTAGATAAATTAAGAATTTAAAAAATTTTCTTTATTTTTCTGAGCCCTACTGTGGAATTAATCAGCATTAAAATTGTGATGTAAATTCCTTGTATATACACAAAATTAGGTGGTGAGATTATAGGTCATTTTATAATATCTACAATGAATCCATATTATTAAATCAAGAAAACAAACAGTGAGTAAAGTAGTTTCCTTGGCTTAGAACCATCTATGAGACAGTTGAGAAATCAGGAACCGCATCTCTGGGTAAAGCTGAAGACAATATTGTGATAAATACTGCAATTGTAACAAGTGGGGTCAAAAGATTAGAATTCATTTTGTTTCCACCTCTATTTTGCTCCAAGATATGGGAAAGTCATTTTCTCTCTCTCAGGATTTCAATTTCTTTGCCTTTGAATGGGTATCATTCTGTTAACTCTGTTAGTCTGAGAAATTTTGATGATCAAATAAAACAGTGGAGAAAAAGTTATTTATTAAATGTTTTTGCAGTGGATTGAATAATCCAAACTTTCAAAGAAAACATGTCTTTTTTTCCAAAGATAACTTTTATATGCATTAGGTTTGTGAGTTTTTGAAGATTTTCTCATATGCTTCTGTCTTTATCTCTGCTAATTTTGCTGATACTAAGAAGATTTTTTCCCTCTCCTTTCTTTCTAAGCCAACTACTGGTAGCAGAGCCCAGCAGGAGGCTGGACTCTAGATTTACCTGGGTAAGACACCCATGTTCAAAAGCAGTCGAGGCTTTTCAGATAGCACAAGTCTGCCAGTACTGAAAGTGGAGAATAGCCTTGAAAACTGGGCATATTAGAGCTGGATTCTGTTTTAGGGAGCAAGAGTTTATCTGAAATCTTTATTCCAAAGTCTGAATTTAATCTTTGGATAGAAAGCAGTGATTACAAGCCATCCAGATCTTGTCAGCAGAAAGGACTTGCTGCTTGATGGCAACACACTGAAAATCTCCAGAGAGGACTCCGAGGGATCTTCCTCTCTTAAGAGCTTAAAAAAAGCCAATGTGCAAATATTCATGGAGGGCTTTGCCAGTTGCTAGGCTCACTGTGAGAGGACTGACAAAGAGACACATGGTGCCCTAGGCGGTGCTTTTGGACACATGTTGAGCTGCGAAAGACATGGGATAAGATGTCCTTTACAACTGTGGGTGGGGGGTACTTGAAAGTCCCATAACCACAGCCCCTTGCCTATTCATGTGACACAGAGCTTGAAATTTCTCCATTAGAAAATACTCAATACTTCCTTCAAAGGCCAATCCATGTGTTACTTTCTGTATGAAATGTTCTAGCCCTTCTTTCATGATCCTTCCTACCCACGTATCCATAGCACCTTGACCATACCTCTAGGAATACACTTAAGATACTGTGATAGAGGGCATTTTCCTCGAATATAAGAGTGAGATAGGCCTAGATTTGGAGCTTCACTGGTGACTCAGTGGTAAAGAATCCACCTGCCAATGCAGGAGAGGCATGTTCAATCCCTGGGTTGAGAAGATGCCCTGGAGAAGAAAATGGCAACCCACTCCAGTGTTCTTGCCTGGGAAATCCCATGGACAGAGGAGCCTGGCAGGTTATACCCATAGGGTTGCAAAGAGTTGGACATGACTTAGCAACTAAACAGCAAACAGGCCTAGATTTTAATCTCAAATCCTGTGGCCAGTTACTACCTAACCCTCATTTTAAACGCCTTTGAACTTGTGAATTTATCAACAAAAAAAGGAAGAAAACTATAGGAGATGATGTAATCCACCTGCTACTTCATAGAGGCACCCCCATCCCCCGCCCCAAAAAGACTGTCAGTCTCATCCTCCCTAGTATGGTTACACGTCTGTCTCCCTCGGTCCACATGCTCACTTTGGAAGCTTTGTGAAATGCTAACTTGGTGAAGCTCAACATTTCTAAAATGTTTCTGGTTGTGGTGGGGTAACAAGGTTCATTCTCTCAGGTGAAGTGAGGGACAAAAGAGAGAAAGCAGCCTCTCTGCACACACGCACAGGTTTTCCCAGCGTTCAGTCCAACAGTGATCTACATGCTGTTATAATGGACTCTGCACACCTGGTTAAAGGCCCCATTCAGTTGACTTTAATTGAATCATAAGGGAGGTTATCCTGGGTGGGCCTCAACTAGTCTGTTGGAAGGCATTTAAACCAAGGTTTAGGTCTTCCCTGAGGAAGAGATCCCAACAGATGCTGAGACCACAACTTCTCTCACTTCCCTCTCACTCCTCCATCTTGATGGCCATATGTGAACGTGGCCTGTGGTGTTCCTGCCTCTGTGTTCCAGCTTCTTGTGGTCTTTCTGTGCCTGACTGCTGGCCTTACAGACTTTGGGTTGGTCAGGCTAATTCACTGTAATATGCCAATCTGTCTGTCTCTCGCTACACACCCACATATACCCTCTCCTACTGGTTTTGCTTCTGGTTGAATTCATCCTCCCTCTAGATGACAAGGACCATGACATCAGGGATGGATTTTTTATTCATCTTGGCATCTCCAGTGCACACCAAAAGTGCCCAGTAAATGTTGATGAGTCCTCATTAGCTATCTACAGAGAACTCTACTCAACACTCTGTAATTACCTATATGTGAATGGAATCTAAAAAGACTAGATACATGTATACGTATAACTGATTCACTTTGCTGTACAGCAGAAGCTAACACAACATTGTAAATCAACTATATTCCAATAAAATAAAAATCTTTAAATGTTTCTCGGTTTTAATTTAATTTATTCTTGTGACTTAGCAGCCTTCTTTAGGCAAGGTTTCTTTCTTTTCTTTTCTTTTTTTTTATGATGCAGAAAATTCACAGTAGGTCAATAGGCCAAGATACCAGGCCTGGATGTATGCGTGCTCAGTTGCTCAGTTGTGTCCAACTCTTTGCAACTCCATGGACTGTAGCCCACCAGGCTCCTCTGTCTATGGGGTTCTCAGGCAAGAATACCGGAGTGGGTTTCCATTTCCTCCTCCAGGGGATTTTCCCAGCCCAGGGATCGAACCCAATTTCTTATGTCTCCTGCACTGGCAGGCAGATTCTTTAGCACTGCACCACCTGGGTTGTGGATCATTTAACCTGTGCTTTTCTTAGGAGAGAATGGGATCCAAGCAACAAGAATGGGATCTAGGGTAAGAAGAATAGGGGACTTAAAATATGCCCCCAACAATAAAAGCTACTGTTTATAGTCTTCACTTTGTGCCAGGCACTCAGCTAAGTACTTTAATGACTACCTCATTTAAACCTCACAATAACCTTCTATTATCCCCATTAACTGATGAGGAAATTGAAGGCCAGAGAAATGTTAAAACACTTGCAAGGTCACAGCTTTTAGGAGAGGAAGCTGGATTCAAATCCAGTGAATCTGACTCCAGAGTCTGCCTTCCCAAATACTAAGTGACACAACTCCAAGGAAGTTCAAGGAGCCCCAGAAGAAGTCTGCAGAGTTGCTTTCTCATCCTTTCTCCTGATAACATGAGGCTCAAAGGGCAGAGGAATCCTCAGTCCCCCAAAGCCCTAGATCTGGTTTCAGATGCAGAGGGTCAGCAACCACACAAGCGAGGCACCAGGCCTGGGAAAATCCACCAAGGTGGCACTTAATATGGCAAGGAAGGGGTTGCTCTGGCACACACATGCCAATGTGCTGGATGCGTCATGGGAAGGGATGCTCTGCTTTGACACTAAATGTCAGACTAAGATTGATATGTGCAGTTGTGGACAGGACTAAGAAGGAGCTGACCCTGGGCTCCTACCTAGTCCATTATGCAACTTGTTAAATAAATCCATATCAAGTAAAAGTAAAGATACAGTCCTTAGCAACAATACACTGAGCACCTAGTTGGTGCTAGGCACTGCATTAAGCCATGGGATAAAGCCGCAACAGCAGCAAGGGAGAGAAATTTGGGAAGCCCCATGCTGCTGCTAAGTCACTTCAGTTGTGTCCGACTCTGTGCAACCCCACAGACGGCAGCCCACCAGGCTCCCCTGTCCCTGGGATTCTCCAGGCAAGAACACTGGAGTGGGTTGCCGTTTCCTTCTCCAGTGCATGAAAGTGAAAAGTGAAAGTGAAGTCGCTCAGTCGTGTCTGACTCAGCGACCTCATGGACTGCAGCCCACCAGGCTCCTCTGTCCATGGGATTTTCCAGGCAAGAGTACTGGAGTGGGGTGCCATTAGCTTCCCTCAAAGCCTGCCCAGAAAAATTCTATTGGGGTAAAAGAAAGGCTGCTGTCCATGGTACTAGGGAGTTACAGAAACTAGAAGCCAGAAGTTGTGGTTATGATCAGGGAACCAAAATCCAAAAGGACCTCTGCTCAGTTGACAAGTGAGGCTGATGCAAAGGGGTGATAAAGACCAATTCAGAGATGAAGCACCCTGGAATCCAGTTGGTTTCTCCCAGAGAAATCCTCTGTCTCATGTCTAGAGACTGGGGTTACACAAGGTATGTCCTTTGCTCAGGTTTCCAGCCTTGCTTACAAATTTACTTCACTCTCTGGACCTCCTTGAGTTCCACCAACACATCATGCTCCCTCTTACACAGGACCTTTGTACACGATGGACTGATCTTTACCAAGTTAGCTCACGCTCATCTTCTTACAAATCTCAAATCAACAATAAGTTCCTCAGCAGAGCCTTCTTTTATTCCCTAGTCTACATCAGGTTTTTAAAAATGCATTCACCAAACCATATTTCCTTTCTTTGCAGGATTTACTTCAGTTTGTAATTATATATTCATTAGTGTGATTATTTGATTAATGTCATTCTAAAGGCAGAAAATTTGTTTCTTTTTATTCTTGTATCCCCATGGCTTAATGCAGTGCCTAGCACAAACTAGGTCTCAGTATATAGTTGTGGAGGGCTGTATCACTTTTACTTGATATGGATTTATTTAATAGGTTCAAAAATGGACTAGGTAGGAGCCCAGAGTCAACTCCTTCTTAGAACTGAGAACAGAGTTCAAAGGATCCTAGGTAGATCATACTTTTCATAATTAAGAAACATCCCTCCTTTATTGAAAAGTCAGGGCTGCCTTTTGCCCTAGAAAACCACTAATCTAGAAATGAGTTGTTATTGTCCTGATGTAGTTAACCCCTTAAGGCCAAAGTCTGACCATGTTATGCTAGAACCTGTTACACAAAACAGGGACAGGCTGACTATGGATGGAAGGAAGAGGATACAAGGCCAGGTGCCATAAGGCTAGGAATGTCTCCCTCTGGTATGGTGCTAAACATGAGGCCTGGACCTCAGAGACCTTGCAGATATCTGGTAACTGGGGTATAATGAGCAACATCTTGCAAAGAACAGCAAACAGCAGAACTGAAGGGGGTGTCTAGAACTGAGAAGACCCAGATAATAAATTCAACAGAATATAGTCTACCCTTCTACCACTCAACTTTTCTAGTTTCCTTTTACTTTCAACAATAATTTTGACTGTAGACTTCCCTGGTGGTCCTGTGGTTAAGAACGTGACCTGCCAAAACAGGGGACACAGGTTCGATCCTTGGTCTGGGAAGATTCCACACGCCATAAGGCAACTAAGCCCATGCTCCATGACTACTGAGTCAGTGCTCAGAAGTCCATGAGCCACAACTACTGCGGCCCATGTGCCTAGAGCCCACGCTCTGCAAGAGGAGAAGCCCATGTGGCACAACGGAAGAATCCCCACTTGCCACAACTAGAGAAAGCCTGAGTGCAGCAACAAAGACCCAATACAGTAAAAAATAAATATAACTAAATAATTATTAAGATAATTATGATTGTGGCGGTCCCTGTTCACTGATCATTTACTTAGCAAGGTACTGCCCTAAGCGTATATGTACACATATATACGTATATGTATGAGTATATGTGCATGTTTATAAACACCTTTTACAAAATTCAAACAATCCTCTTTGACAGAGCTCTTCTCTACAGATCGTGATGTAGGGATTTGGCTAAGTTAGGAGCCATGTTAAAGCTTACACAGCCAGCAAGTAGTAGAGCTGGGTGAGAACTTGAGGCTTGTTGGACTCCAAAGACTGTGTTCTCAAGCACAATGCCAATGTCACACCAAATGCTAGTCATTGGAAGCTATGACTTTAAAAAACCATATTGCAACACTACTTGCCTTAATGGCTACTAGTACTTTTCGTTACATATACGCACCACATAATTTAAATGGATTTTTCAGTATCTGTGATATCATAGGATATGACAGTTGCGTTTTATAATATTCATTGTCATAAATACATAATTATGAAAACAAAGAACATCCATATAGTATTTAGAAGCAGCTTGCCTCCCATGTCAGGGTTACTCATACCATACTTGGGGAATCCCACACTTTTCTATCCAGAACCATGTTTCTTCTGCCTCTTTCAGTGGATAAGAAGCACCATGGAAATGACACTAAACAACATCTGATTTAAGAAGACCTGTCTGGGGGTTGGTGCTTTTCCAAGGCTGCTTTGAAAGATGGCTGCTTCCTACCCCAGAGGCGGCTGCACTTCAGAGACAACAAGCTAAAGGGTCCCAGTTTGTATAGTCTGCTCAGTGCTCAGGGCGGTTTGGATGAAAATAACTATATAGATATCAGTTACCATCATTCTCATGATGACAATGATTATTTTACATATGGCTGTTTTAAGGGTGAATGGCATGGGCTCATTTGTATGCCAGCATCTGGCAGGCTGTCACACATCTGCGGAATATAACCTCAACTGTGCTATTAATACTTCCCCTTTGTTTTCTCCCCAAGGCATCTGTCTCCTAAAGTGCCTAAAGAAACTTCGCTCCCTCTTGAAGCCCTAGAGGCAAACTTCGGAAAACATGTCACCTAGACTGGGGCAGCAGAAGCTCAGAGTGACAGCAGCTGAGCCTGAACAGATTTCTGGCTCTTGGAATAGATGTCAAGGCAGACAGGGAACCACCACCCACACTCGTCTGTTAGCAGCTGCACTTCCAGGCAAAATCTGTGGGCAGATTCTCCTAGGCTCAGACAATATGTCCCATCTGCTCTGTTATCAACAAAAGATGTCAATCGTGGTCTTAATGATCAGTTCTCAGTCTCCATAACCCCCACCACTGGCTTATAGCTGCCTTCCCTGAAAAGCCTTGGGAGACCCTTCTGTGGTGGTTACCTGGTGACTGAGCACTTAAACCAGGTCTTTTTATTTATGTGCAACAGCTATACCACATTTCCCAGCCTGCCTCACAGTTAGAGGTGCTCATGTGATTGAGTTCTAGCTAATGGGATGCATGCTAACTTAGAACCTGGCTCATAGGAGTCTCCTTTGTGTGGTCCTACACCATCTTCCTCTTTTGCTGTACAGATGCAGATAAGGCATGGTGACACTGGGGAACCATAAGATGGAAAGAACCTGAATCTCTGAATCACTGATTGAGGGAGGCTGCTTGCTGATGGAGATCAGCAATATCAGACTGTACAAGAGAAATAATCTTTCATATGCTTGAGCCATTATGGACTCTATTTCATATCAGAACATTCAGAGCTTTACTATAATTAATATACTCTTATGGTGAAATTGCCAGATTCTATTTCATTATCAATTATCTAATGGATCATCTCCACTTTAGTGACCTACTAGTATTTCAAACTTGACATGCCCAATCCAATGGTACTTTCTATATGTCAGAATATTCTAGGTACTGGGATACAGGAATGGATCATACAAAGTTCCTTCTCTTATAAAATTCACATTCAAAGACAGGGAAACCCGAAATACACAAATTAAAAAAAAAACAAACAATTACAAATAGTGACCCTTGTTATGAAGTTAATGGGGATGGAAGGTTATTGGGGGTTACTTGGGAGTTAGTGGAAGTGCCTGTGAGGAGGTGACAGGAGATTGAAGTCTATATGATGAAATGTAAAAAGTCAGCCCTGTGGACTCTAGGGGCAAAGTATTCCAGGAAGAGGGAACAACAAATGCAGAGAATGGAAGGAAGAACAAGCATTACCGAGGAACAGATAGGAGGTTAGGTGGCTGAAGAACAGTGACCTAGAGGACAGTGGTATGACAGGATAGCAAGAGGGAGGCAGGGACATGATCATGTGAAATCTTACAGTCCAAGATTAAGAACTTGGACCTTTTGCTAAGTTCAAAAGGAAACTACTAGTGTGGTTTAGTCCTGGGAGGAATGATATATGAATTACATGTTGAAAGGCCCACTCTATTATGTGGGGCATGTATCATGTAGGACAGCGAGAAGGAACAGAAACCAGAGAGCAGATTATTGCAGTCACAAAGGTGAAAGAACCATGGCTGGTACTAGTGTGGGCTGGCAGGAGTGGAGATGGAGAGAGATGAGTTGATTTGAGATACATTTTAGGGGAAGCAAAGGCAGGGCTCACGGACAAATTGGGGTGGGGGGTGGACAGGCTGGTAACTGGGAGAAAGGATCAATATTGACTCTTACGTCAGTTACTCAGCTGCCTGGGTGGTGAAATCATTAAGATTGGGAATTCAAGTGAAGAGTCAAGTCTGTGGTGGGATGGACCACATGATAGGTGCTGAATAAATGACTGATTTTAATATTAAATATAGGGTCAACATAGTAGGATGAGAATGCTGGGTCATCTACTCATTCAGCAGTTGTCTTGATTTCTCTAAATTTGACCTAAACAGAAGATAATAATAATTTCAACATGGGGTTGTTATATGAAATATACTTTTGGCAGGAAGAGACTGAAGAAGTATGATGGGGACATGAGCATTGCTAATAAAGTTTGATTTTCTGATTTAGCTGTTACTTATACAGGAGTCCTCTGCCTGTGAAAATTCATCAAGCTGGACAATTATGATATGTGCACTTTTCAAAATGAGATTCAATATGTTAGGTTCTCAGCGCAGTGCCTGGAATTCAACAAATCCACTATTACTTTCATTATTATAATACAATGAAAACCATCTCCTGTGTAACTGTGGTCCATAATGTAGATACAGGCCATTTGTGAATCCATCAACAAGAGGAAGGAGCCTTACGCTGAACTCTAGGGTCTGGCCTTATAGCTGATAAAGTTCTAATTCATGACACACAAATGCTTCGGCATAAAGGAAGTGATTCAGTGTTCTAACCCAAAGGTAGTCCTGGTTCACTACTTGCAATTCAATACCTCCCTAACTTTGGATGAGAGTGTCACAGATGCCAATATAATTTAAAAGGGAAGAGTTTTCCACAAGTGCTAAGTCTTCGATAGGGATTGCCCCTTTCTATTCCATTTCCTCCCAAGCTTGCTCATACCTGAATAGTCTTGATTCAAGCCAACTGGTTATTGGCCCCAAAGAAAGGATACTAAAACTCTGATTGGTTATTTCAAAGTTCCATAGGTTAATTCTCAGGTCATCAGCTGACATGTAGGTTTCATAGTCGCTGTTGACTGATATAGAGTTGATATGATATGTGTGCGCGTTGGCAAATACTCTTCGCGGGGTGGCCTCCACCATCAGGTCCATGGGTCTCAGGACAGGTACCTGGGATGCAAGAGAAACAAATTGCTTCAGAACCACAGCTCTTCATTAGGAAAGAGTGTGTGTGTTTATATCCTTCATTATCACACACAAAATCACAACCACATCACAACAAAGGAGATCTAAGCTAGAGAAAGAGACTGATCAATTACATGCTGTTTCTATTCCCTTTGGTGCCTTTTAGTTTCATTCTTTTTTAAAAATGTCACCATCCCTTAGCCCTGATGGGCAATTTCATCCTTTATAGACTCTAAGATTTTTTTCAAGTGGCCTCCTCTCAGGGGAACAGCTGCCAGAGATGTTGTTTCAGATTGTTTGTTTTTTAAAACATGAAATCTATTTTTAAAAGGAAGTTGTAGAAATTTTTAGAAATGTCTAGTTTAACTGAGATTAAAATTTAGTCTTCATGGCTTTGGGAGCCTAGGCCCCGTCCTAGTTCTATCTTTAATCTTTTTAAAAGAATTTTGGGAAAGCATATAATCACCCAATTCTAGTAGCCCAAAATCAGTCATTAAAATATAGGGAACCCATTGTTTTATCTGGGAAGATCTTGGTTTAACCTGTATATCAACAAGGCAGTGTACACTGTCATGTCAAAACTGTCCTCATTTGGACAATAAATTATATGGTCATCTTACTGATATATAAAGGATACTTAGTATTTGTTGAATGAATGAGAATAGTGAACAATTGTTATCTCCTTATGGGTCAAAGAATCAGACAGTTAAATAGTTTTGCATACAAGGGCCTTTCCTGGTGGTCCAGTGCTTAAGACTTCGCCTTCTAATGCAGGGGGTACAGGTTCGATCCCTTGTTGGGGGGCTAAGATTTCACATGCCTCGTGTCCCCAAAAAACCAAAACATAAAACAGAGGCAATATTGTAACAAATTCAAAAAATACTTTAAAAATGGTCCACATCACAAAAATCTTAAAAAAAAAAAAGTTGAATGAAGAATTGAGAAGAAACATAGAATCCTATACAAATGTGGCACTGGATATCCTGGAAATCAGAGAAGCTTGAGATGTGGATGTAGGAAGAACCAGGGATCCTCTAAAAACCAGGAGTGGGATGGAAGGCAAAGTCTTCACAAGCCCTTTACCTTGTTGTGGATGATGGTTCTATAGCAGAGGCCCAGGGAAGGCAAAAACTAAGAGAGCTGGTTCTGACCACAGATTCACCCCTCACTGACAGGCTGTGTGATCTTGCACAATTATCTTGCCCCTTCTGGGCTCTGGTTATACGATCTGAAATATCCACTATGCCCTACTTATCATGAAGGGTGGTTGGGATCTGTTGAGATGATTTGCCCTTCAGTTCAACCTCCTATTCACCCTTTCAACAACATTTTCTTGAGCTCTGTACAAGGTCCTGGTGTAGAGGGGTGGGGGGGACATTCAACTGGGGAGCCAAACCAGACACCTGCCTTCATCTGGCTGGCCCAGGTGGTGAAGGCAGGTACGAAATCATCTCATAATAAAATGTAGTAAGCACCCAGAAGGAGAGGAAATAGCACAAAGAAGGATTTAACGTGGTCATGGAGGTCTGGAGAGGTTTTGCTGAGGAAGTATGAATTGGATGACTTAAAGGATGAGAAGAGATTTACTAGGCCAGGAGGGGAAGGAAGAATGCTCCAGTCAGCGGAAAGAGCACGTGCAAAAGTCCTATGGTGAGGGTAACGCAAGAATTAAATATCAATTAGTGTAGTTGAGACAGAGAGTGATGAGAACCACGGTGGGAGATGAAGTGACAGGGTAGGTAAGAGGCAGGCCCCAAAAGAGATTTTTGCCACCACCCTAAGAGAAATGAAAGTGAAAAGTGAAAGTGTTAGTCAGTCGTGTCCAACTCTTTGTGATCCCATGGACTGTAGCCCACCAGCCCAAGAGATATGGGAAGAAATCAAAAGATTTTTCAATGATTTTGATATGATAAGGATCAAAGTTTCAGTGAGATCATTCCTGATGTAGTGGGGAGAACAAATTATAGAGGATGAATGAAGTAGAACTTTGAAAAGGAAGGTGATATATTGATACTACTGAACACCAGTTAAAGATATGTCTGAGTTAAGGCTTTGTAATGGGTAAGAAAAGTGCCTTAGAAACTCTCCCAATAAATAAACAAATTTTCCCAGTAAGTAAACAAACAAACTTTCCCAATAAATAGACAATATTTATTGGGCACTGATTGTGTCAGTCATCCTTCACACCTACCTAGGAGATTCTTTTGACAACTCTGTGAGACAGAGAGCAGTAGTACAAAGTACTATGATAAAGAGAAAACTCAGGCTCAGAGAAGCTAAGTCAGTGGCCCAGAATCGCCCAGCTGTAGGAGGCATAGTCTGAATATGATTACAGAGTCTATCTGACTGCAAAGCTAGTGCTTTTCCCACTGTATCACACCACACTCAGATACTATACATGATAGGAAGTGATAACTGCTCTGTAAGGGACATGAGTACAGGGCCCATAGAATTCATGGAATTGATAGAATTATGGGTAGTAATAATGGTAGTGGTAGAATTCTGTGGTTAAGCTGCCTCTAGAAATCTCAGTTTGGGGGTGGAGGTGCTCATGGCATTTGAATAGGGTGTCTACTCCACATGCTTTCATAGATACATGCTCTGCTTTGAGGTTTGTCACAGAGGAATTCCCTACCCAGAGCTTTTGAGCTCTGTACTCCCCTACTCCCACTCACCTCCCCGAGGTAGTGGCACTGAAAGCAAGTTCCCCAGGGCCAGGGAAGCAATGGAATCTGTGAGGACTTCCAGGGGCTCTGCCTAAACTCTTCCCTGGGCCTCCTTCATTACCCTCACTGTCTGCACAGGCTTCCTGTGGCTGTGGCGACGCGGGGAGGGAACATGACAGCTAGGATCAAGAGGCATTACCAAGTGGGAGCTGCCAGCTCAGAGCTTCAGCTTCATGTGACAGGCCTGCCTGCTAATTCAGGCTGACATACTCCATGATGTAGCACTAATGGGGAAGCTCTGGGTAGGTATCTGGGGGAGGGAGCGCTAACGCTCTGCCCAGATAAGCCAGGCGACAAACATCACTCGTGATATTCCAGCACCCTCCCCACGCCCAGGTCAAGGCTGTCCACTGCCTAGGGACACCGTGTCAAAGGAGGAAGGAGGAGGTAAGGTGGTTCAAGCTTACCAACTGGACAGGATGACCAGTTAGGAAACCCCGTTGGGACTGTGTTTCCTATCTGCTCTGGACACATGCTCTTTCTGGGGCCAGGAGGGGAGAAGAGTGGGATACGGTTCCCTGAGTTCAGCCCATGGGCAATCATTTGGGTCTTCCCTGTAAGATCAGGGAGGGCTTCCTGTACTGGCAGTCACTGAGTTAGAGCACCCCTGCCCTTCAGCCCTCTCAGTAGCCGACCTCACGAGGAAGATTCCTTGTTTGCCATTTTATGGGGTAGGTGAAAATCCTGTCTGACGTCACACAGAGAGAGGAAGGAGTGGAGCTGAACTGGAACAATGTAGTTCCTGAGTGAGTCCAGAGAACCACTGCTGCAAAAGAAATGCTTGGGAAGAAATATGAAGATGCCGCTTCTGCAAGTCAAAAATCGTCACATCTCAGTAATTTCATGTGGTTCAGGCTAACAGTATGGAAGGACTCTGTGCCATATGGATGTGACACTGACTCATGAAACACTGAATCTTGGAAGGACCCCTGGAGTCTCTTTCAAGGCTGTCACATGTATATGTGTGTGTTGGGGGGCACAGTGGGAGGCTGTGGTGTCTAGGCCTTACGACCTTCATCATTCTTGGTAAAATGTTAGGATCCTCACATCTTGCTTAAGTAATTATGGATAAGGAAAGTTTGAGACCAACCACCACAGACAGTTCCTGAATTCTGCAGATGAGGAAGTCAGGAACCCCCGAGGTGACGTGCCATGTCCATGGTGGCCCGGTGGGGGTTGCCAGCACAACCCGGCTTTCTGCCACTCATCCGATTGCTTCCTCTGTCCCGATACCAGGTGCCTGAGCTATTCTCCACAGGACCCGACAAACTCCAGGATCAAGCCAGGACCTTCAACTGGTGGTTCACACCCTCTTTTCTGCACTATCTCGGCAGTGGCCATGGGGAGAGACCCCCCGAGACAAGGCTGGTGCTTCAGTAGGCTTGCGAATGAGAACGGGGCCAGCCTTGGCCCTTGGAGGCCGCAGGCGGCCAAGGACTGTGCTGCTGGAATCCTTGTCCCTCCCTAGGCACCCCATACTCCTCCCTGACTCTGATTCAGTTTCAGCTCATTGCCCTGAGCATGATTGCAAAGCATAAACAACCCAGCCTGGTTGTCAAGACAACCGGTACTGTGTTAGAGTATCCACCAAATAAAGTTTCACAGACCAAGAGAGCAGCCTCAGAGTCTAGCCTGCCACAAGGCTTATAGACATCTATGTCAGCTGGGATGTTAGTGGGATGTGGAGAACCCCAGAGTGCCCTGGGGCTCTTTCCCCACATCACTCAGGGCTCTGTTCAATGATCACCCCTTGAGAGAGGTCTTCTGTGTCCCTACCCCTACCCCAACTCACACGGCACACCCTCCACTCACCATCCTCTGACCTAGCTTACTGCTCTTAAGCAGTTCATCAGCGAACCCTCATCAGTAGCCTATGATTTAGCTCAGTGAATATGATCTCTGCTGCACAGATGAGGCAATGACCAGAGAGTTTAAGTAATTTGTATTGTCATACAGCTCATACTCAGGCCTGAAACTCCTTGACTCTGGAGTCTAAGTCCTTGGCCGCTCTGTCCTCTGGGCCTGGAGGGGCACGATGGGGTGTGTGGGAGAGACAAGTGAGTACACGGACATTTCAGTGTAGGGCGTCTGGACTGGAATGGAGGTCAGCAGGCACTGCCCAGGGCAGTGTCAGCTAAATGGGCTTGTATCTGCTTGGGGAGCTCAAGGGAGACCTCAGAAAGGAGATGACTGCTGAGTGAGTGGGAGGTGATGGGTTTGTGGGAATCCACCAGGTGAAAGTGGGGGACGGGGAGGAGAGGGAGCAGTGCTTCAGTTGGAGAGACCAGCATGTGCAGGGTGCAGACGGGAGGGAGGAAAGTACGAGGTGAAGAGTGTGATCCCGTGGGTTTCTGGGCATAGGAGGGGGAAGTGATTTTGTCTTCATTCAAAATGCAAAATAAAGTCTTCCTCCACATCAGACATGAAGAGAAACCTGAGCTTGGTGAGGGGATGGAGAACTGATGAGAGTGGAGTGGGGATGGAAGGCCTCCCTTGGGGGCAGCTATTTGAGCTGAGAGCCGAATGTAGGGAGGTCAGCAGCCACGCGGCGCCCTAGAGAAGAGCACTCCAGGCAGAGCAAACAGCAAGTGTAAAGGCCCTGAGGTTGGAAAGCGCTCAGAGGATAGAAGGAACAGGGAAGGGCCTCTGTGGCTGGAGAGGAGTGAGCAGGGAAGGACAGTGGCAGGAGATGGAAGATCAGAAGTCAGGGCTGGGTCACAGGTGTGATTGTGGGGATAGGAAGATCACTAGCTGCCCAATACTGACCGCTTCCTGTTAAGAAATCCCTTCCTCGTTGCTCTCTCTCCCTTCTTTCTCCCCACATTCTGTTTCTCTCTACCCATCTTCAGTCTTCCTCCCTTCACCTCTTTCTCATTATCTTTCCTGCCTCTGCTCTTGGGAAACACAAGACCATCTTTCACCTCTCAAAATCCATTTACTAACAAAATGAATGTCACTGTCATTTGGTTTATTCGGTGACCATGGTGGTGATGCATCACAGTCTTCTGTGGCACCTAAGTGGGTGTCAGCAGGTCACAAAGGCCCCTTCGGAGACACATGGCAAAAGGGGAACAGAGTCCTGGAAGCCCCCGAGGCCCCGCACTTTACATGACATCTGTGAAAATGCACAGTCGGGGAGGGGCTAGAGGTGAGGGCTCTTGACAGAGAAAAAAACCACAGCTGTGCTCACCATGGCAACCTCCAGAGCCTCCATAAGTTGAAAGATTCAAGGCAAGAGCCTGAGAGAGAAGAGATGGCTGGAGAGGAGCTTAAGAACAGAAGAAAAGTTGGAGCCATGGAGAAGGGAGAGAGAGAGGAGTCCATTGGTTCAAAGATGTGCACGGATTCCAGCTGTTCGGTAACTCTGGGTTGAATCTGACTGAGTTCAGCAGACAAATGTGAATACCCTTGGATACTAAGTACAATCAACATAATTGACATGACTGGGCCTTTTGAAAAAATTGCTACCAACTTACATCCATGTTTGCTTGTATTTCCTTGTCAATATTCAACAGATGCTTCCCACCCTCCCCAATAACTGAGATTATATTGAGAAAGATAGGATATATTCAGGCCAGGGGGTAGGGGGGCTCTGTGTCATCAGTTAGGAAGTTCACATAGCAATGTCATGACCACATGCTGGCCCCAGATAAAACCTTCCCAAAACATTTATTAACCATTTACTATATGCTGGACAGTCATCACAGAGTATTCTTATGAAGCTTAGTGGGGGCAGAGAATACACAACCCCCTACCCACTCCTTCTTTTCATAACCAGCTCTTTTGGGAAGCTAAAACCATGTTTGTTTGATCTAGACAAGCAAGAGATGGGAGCTGGCTACCTTTTCCTTGGTGCAGGGAGCCCTGACCCCGGTGCTCTGGGACCACAGGTTTAAGGACTCGTGGCATCTGGGCTGACTACACCATTCCATCTAGAAGCAATAAATGGTAAAGCTGGAGGAAAGGGTAGAAAGTTCCAGATTTCAGCCTCACTTCACGTTTGCCATCATGCCTTTCCTGGACTTCCTTCAAGAAGTATCTTCTGTGATTCTCCAAAGACAATTACTGTAAGTTTGGGATAAAGCCAACAGTTAAAAAGCACTCAGACTTCATAGTCAAGGAAGAGGGAGTGAGTCATCTTGAAGATGGGAGAGCCATTGGGTCCTGCTATAAATATCCCTGGTTCAAAGCTACCCAGCTAAGCAGTGCAGAGGAGCTGTCTTCAAACAGGAGAATGTGATGACTTCCTGAGAACTTTATGAAATAGTTTTAAAGGAAACCATGACTTAGTGGTGAAGAATCCGACTACCAATGCAGGAGACCTGGGTTCAGTCCCTGGGCCAGGAAGATCCCCTGGAAAAGGAAATGGCGACCCACTCCAGTATTCTTGCCTGGAAATCCCCATGGACAGGAACCTGGTGGGCTACGGGCCATGGGGTCAAAAAGAGTCAGATACAACTTAGCAACTGAACGACAACAAACAATATACTTTCCTTCCTAAAATCAAATTATGTCAGGATATAACCACAGTCGAGGTTCTCATTCTCATCTTTGGAAAAGAAAGATAAACCTTCCCCATCCTGAATCTTACTGGGATGTGTTATCCATGGTATAAAACACTTCAGGGAGGGACAGATGACATCTTTAATCAAAGCCCCACAAATGATCCCATCATCCAGCTCATTATCATATGAATTTCTAACAAGATTTATTAAAAAATGATTATAATAAAATTAAAATCTCAAAACTTATAATATGAAATTCTAATAAAATCAGAATTGTGTTTTGTGCTGTTTTGGTCAATTGTGTCTCATTAATAATTTTAGAGATAATTAAATCCAGAAGAGAACTTTAAAGCCTTATAGTTATACATTCAGGGGGAGGGAAAAACCTATTTTTGTTATAGAAATGATCAAAAAGAGTTTTCAACATTTATTTGGAGGAAGTTGCAGTGAAAACACAAAATTAAAGAAGAAAAAGGAACAATGTAAAGTTATGACTTTTAAAGAACTTTATTCCTTATTCTTTTAATGGATATTGATGGGTATCTAGTTACAATGGTGTTTAAATTTCACACATTAAAAAGGTGATATAACAGTTTTATTTTAAACTGCCTATGTTCAAAATACTTCTGAAGCCACATCCTCTGTTACGTATTTAACATTATGATGGAAGTGCTTAGCTGCCTACTGAAAGATGCTCAAGAAGGTATGTGGTTATTCAAAATTCTTCGAGGTGGTACAGAAGCACAAAATTTGAAGTTATATGGTGTTAGAGAGTTTTCAGAGTCAGGTCGACCTGGCCTTGAATCCTGGTTGGGCTATTTACCAGCCCCGTGGCCCTGGGTTTCTTACTTCACCTTTCCCCATGTCAAGGCTCTCTTCCATAATGTTACAGACAGCATTCCTCTATAGCTTTGCCAAGAAAACTTAGCCCAGGGCCTGATACATACCATCTACCAAAGAGACATTTCTGGAGAGCTTACTTTTCGCCAAACTGTGCTAAGCACTTTATGCACACTATGTTATTGAATCCTTACTGTGATCTTAAGAGGTAAGTACTAATACTCATCCCACTTTACAGGTATGGATCTTGAAGCAAAGGAAGTGGTGAAACTTGCTCAAGGTCATACAAATACTAGGGGGTGGCATTACCCTTGTTGGCAGTCTGGCTACAGCCACTATGATCGTTATTACTAGAATCCTTCCCATGAACTTCCAGTTGTATAAAAAAAATGGTCCATCCTGAGAGATTGCCTAGGGAAGATTTTCTGACTTCTTCTATTGGCTTCAGAGTGTAGACATCCCTTTTATCCACCCAGGGAATTCAGTCATGATTAGAGAACTCAGCGTGGCTCAGGAGAAGTGGCTAGTGGGATAACTGGTCATTGGGTAGCAATTAACTTTGTTGGTGGAAAAAAAAAGCGGAAGGCTTTTCTGGTTAGGAGTTTTCCTAATAGCTTCTGTCCACATTGTCATGAAAACCTTGAACAATATGGTTGTTCATCCAATTATCAAACCAACCTGGGGGGCAGAGTCTGGCATTCTGTGTACCCATTATCAAAGGGTAATTTGGTGTAACAAACCAAATCGAGTACGTACAAAGACTGTCAAATAAAATAAACCACTCACAAATTAAATTACTTCCCATTTTCAGTGGGAAGAATGCCAGTCATTTTTCATCTTAAAAAATATGCATCTTAATTCCATTTTTTAAAGAACATGAAAAGAAGCATTTAAAGGCCTGTTGTGCAGTCTGTATGTAGCAAGGTCCACCCTCCCTAGGAACATCTCTCTGGGTCCTGGGACATTTTCTCTCAGAGAATTAATGGAGCATTAAGCCTCACCCTGGTTAAAAAAAAAAATAGAAAAACCTGTTTCCTCCATGGATCAATGGTGGATGGAGTTCATAAAGCAGAAGTGAGAGGTTGGCTCTGGTTTATAACGACATATCAGAGCTGTTGTTTCCAGAATGAAGCTGCCACTCAACACCACCCCGCCAAACCCCCAGGGAATCCTATCCAAATAATATAATTTTTAGATTTCCCAGATCACACCCTTCAACAGCCTCAATATGTCCCTGAGTTCTTCTTTTACTGGCTTTGTCATATGGATTGAAATAAGCCTGAGAGGAAAAACCCCTTTGGAGCAAATCAGGCTTTGTGCTTCAGGGTCTTAAATACCTGAGAATTATATTCTTTCATTTGACAAACATTTATTAAGTGCCAATCACTGCTTTGTGTGGTACGGGTATCAGGTGAACAAAAGCAGGTTGGTTGTGGCACTTAAAGTCTAATAGGGAAGAAAGGAGTTAGTGTCTCAGGTAGACACATTGTCACAAACTGCCCAGGATGCTATAGAAAGATGTGCATTGCTTCAAGAGAGGCAAAAATGTTCTTTCATTAAAAGGAACAGGGGCTCTAATTTAGATTGGGGAATTAGGTGAACTGTGTTTTGAAGAAGAGACAGGTCACCCCCCCAATAACGGAGCCATAAGCATTCTCTATATAAATGGTTCTTCACTGGAGGCCAAATTGCCATCTGACACTGTCTGGAGATAGTTTTGATTGTCAGAATGGGGCGTATGCTATTGAGTAGAGGCCAAGGATGATGTTAAAAGTCCTACAATGTACAGGTCAGCTTCTAGCAGCAAAGAATTATCTGGACCAAAATGTTAACAGTTCTGAGACTGAGAAATCCAGTTTTTAAGAAAATATTTCTGGAAAGAGTCTAAATCAAGGGTGGATAAAAGAAACTCAATATTAACTTCCACAATCAGCAGAAAAAAGTTTCAGTTCATAAATATGTTCTGGTTTAAAAAGTCCATATATATATATACACACACACATATATATATACACACACACACACTACACACACACACACACACACACACACACACATATATGAAGGATCTATCTCTCAAAGGCTTATGCCTTATTGCCAACTACAAGAATAACACACAACTCATAAAACATGCCTGGGGAATTAATACTTATTTTTTAAACTCAATGCATCAAAGATGATTTTTATAGCAGACTAACAATTTCATGCTCGCAGTGTCTTTGACTTCTTTTGGCCTCTCTACAAAAAAAGAGAGGGAAAATATCTTTTGCTCAGAAGATAAACTCAGTATCTAATTACCAGCCCATGCAGCAGCCTGTAATTCTGCCAGTTTTATCTTATTTTTTTTTCTCCCAGACACTTCCATTTTCTGCCAACATTGCTGTTTCTCAAAGTGTGCTTCCCTGTGCATTGCCTTTCCTGTTATTTCCCTTGATGTTTCACATTGTGCAATTCCACAGGAAAAAAGGAGACATCTTAAAATATCACAGGAGAGGAAAATTTCAGTTAACATTTATAGGTGGGGAAGGGGATGGGATGAGAAGAGGCAGTGGTTTAATTTTTGGTTAGTTTGGTTAGGATTAATCACAGCAATTGTTTTGTTTTTTTTAACTGCTGTTGATGGAAGTATTTCTGAACTCTTCCCATATACTTTCTCCTATTAACAACTGGGATACGTATCACTGAATCTTTGATAATCAAGGATCAAGAAGACCTCAGGAGGGTCACACTATATTCTGTCATTTATTACTGTGGCTTACTCAGATCGAAGAAGGTAAGTATAAATTTGATATAAACTTTAAGAATCTTAGAGCTGGAAGTTACCTGAGAAGTCATTACATGAAAAAGGTGTGTGTGTATACAAAGATGAATCTCTAAGAGCTCTGAAATGCAGCCTTTCATAAGTATAAACAAAGCTATCAGATGCATGCAACTAAACTGTCAGTTCTGCCTCCCACCAACAGAGGGCAGTAGTGGTTACCAGTGATATTCTGATTCAGAAACAAAGTGACTTTTCAGGATTGCATTGTCTGGTTCCCATCCCCGGGTGTACGTTAGAATCAAATGAGACTTCTTATTAAAAACTGATGCCTGGGGCCCTCCACTGGGTGGTGGTGGTGGGAAGACTGTTGTTAAGTCAGAATGCCTGGAGGGTGGAATCCAAGTACTAGCTTTTTGAAAGCCCCTGTGACCACTCACCTCGAACCAGACATCTTGGAGTGTGAAGTCAAGTGGGCCTTAGGAAGCATCACTACAAACAAAGATAGTGGAGGTGATGGAATTCCAGCTGAGCTATTTCAAATCCTAAAAGATGATGCGGTGAAAGTGCTGCATTCAATATGCCAGCAAATTTAGAAAACTCAGCAGTGGCCACAGGATTGGAAAAGGTCAGTTTTCATTCTAATCCTAAAGAAGGGCAACGCCAAAGAATGTTCAAATTACCACACAATGGCACTCATTTCACATACTAGCAAAGTAATGCTCAAAATTCTTCAAGCTAGGCTTCAACAGTACATGAACCGAGAACTTCCAGATGTTCAAGCTGGATTTAGGAAAGGCAGAGGAACCAGAGATCAAATTGCCAACATCCGTTGAATCACAGGAAAAGCAAGAGAATTCCAGAAAAACATCTACGTCTGCTTCATTGACTATTCTAAAGCCTTTGTGTGGATCACAACAAAATGTTGAAAATTCATTAAAGAGTTGGGAATACCAGACCACCTGACATGCCTCCTGAGAAACCTGTATGCAGGCCAAGAAGCAATAGTTAGAACTGGACACACAACAATGGACTGGTTCAAAATTGGGAAAGGAGTATGATAAGGTTGTATATTGTCACTCTGCTTATTTAACTTATATGTGGAATACATCATGTGAAATTACAGGCTGGAATCAAGATTGCTGGGAGAAATATCAATAACCTCAGATATGCAGATGATACTACCCTTATGGTAGAAAGCAAAGATGAACTAAAGAGCCTCTTGAAGGTGAAAAAGGAGAGTGAAAAACTTGGCTTAAAACTCAACATTCAAAAAACAATGATCATGGCCTCTGGTCCCATCAGTTCAGTTCAGATGCTCAGTTGTGTCCAGCTCTCTACTACCCCATGGACAGCAGCATGCCAGGCTTCCCTGTCCATCACCAACTCCCGGAGCTTGCTCAAACTCATGTCCATCAAGTCAGTGATGCCATCTGGCCATCTCATCCTCTGTCATGCCCTTCTCCTCCCGCCTTCCATTTTTCCCAGGATCAGGGTCTTTTCCAATGAGTCAGTTCTTCACATCAGGTGGCCAAAGTATTGGAGCTTCCATCTCAGCATCAGTCCCTCCCATGAATATTCAGGATTTATTTCCTTTAGGATTGACTGGTTTGATCTCCTCGCAGTCCCCTCGCAGGGACTCTCAAGAGTCTTCTGTAATACCACAGTTCAAAAGCATCAATTCTGGTCCCATCACGTCAAGGCAAATAGATGGAGAAACAAAGGAAACAGTGACAGCCTATTTTCTTGGGCTCCAAAATCAGATGGTGACTGCAGACATGAAACGAAAAGACATTTGCTCCTTAGAAGAAAAGCTATGACAAACCTAGACAGCATATTAAAAAGCAGAGACATTACTTTGCTGACAAAGGTCCATACAGTCAAAGCTATGGTTTTTTCCAGTAGTGTTTGGATGTGAGTGTTGGACCATTAAAGAAAGCTGAGTGCTGAACAATTGATGCTTCTGAACTGTGGTGTTAGAGAAGACTCTTGAGAGTCCCTTGGACGGCAAGGAGATCAAACCAGTCAATCCTAAAGGAAATCAATCCTGAATATTCATTGGAGGGACTGATGCTGAGGCTGTAGCTCCAATACTTTGGCCACCTGATGGCAAAGAACTGACCCATTGGAAAAGACTCTGATGCTGGGAAAGATTGAAGGCAGGAGGTGAAGGGGACGACAGAGGATGAGATGGCTGGATGACATCACTGACTCAATGGACACAAGTTTGAGCAAGCTCCAGGAGATGGTGAAGGACATGGATCCCTGGCGTGCTGCAGTCCATGGGGTTGCAAAGAGTTGGACATGACTAAGCTACTAAACAACAAGTGATCAATATGTAGAGCCAAGGCTAAGAGCCAATGAATTGGAGGGGTAAATGGAAGAGTCCATACAAAGAACTCTTAACAGTGGTTGGAGTATGAGATTATATGAGTTTAGAATTATTTTTATAGTTCCATATGAGGTTTTTAATATTAACTTAAAACATCCTGATTTTAATAAATGGATAAAAATAGTTTATAGAAGGGAAAAAGGATAGAAAAGAGTCACTATTCATAATATATAGAAAATGTTCCCTCAGTTGATAAAAAGACAACTCAGGAAAAAATTATGGGCAAAGGATATGGACAGAAAATTTAGAAAAAGCTAGAAGCAAATGACCAAGAAATATATAAAAATATGCCCAACCTTATTAGTAGTCAAGAAGATGCAAGTTAAGATTTTTAAATCTTTAATCTTACACAAAGAAGATCAATCTCATTAATCATTCAATCTTATAAAATTTTATTCTATGCCAGCTACTGTTTTAAATTTTTTTTTAACCATTAATTCATTTAATATTCAAGATAATTTTCTGAGGTAGGAATTCATATTATACCTCTTTCTGCAAGTAAGGGTAACTAAGACACAAAGCAATAATGTGTCTTACCTTAAAGTCACACACTAGTGCTTGTTGGAGCTCAGATGGGTACTTGGGTATTCTGACCAAGAGCATCCTTATCCTGAGCCACTATCCTACACTCCCTTCTCAGTAGAGTCCCTACTGAGATATGCAAAATGACTGATAACATCTATCCTGGAGATAGTAAGAGGAAATGGGCATTTGCTGGTGGGAATATGAATGCAACGGGAAAAAGTAGCTATTAAAATACAATAATGCATTGGAGAAGGAAATGGCAACCCACTCCAGTGTTCTTGCCTGGAGAATCCCAGGGATGGGGAAGCCTGGTGGGCTGCTGTCTATGGGGTCGCACAGAGTCGGACACGACTGAAGTGACTTAGCAGCAGCAGCAGTAGCAGCAATGCACATATCTTTCAACTTAGCAAAACTTGCCTTAATGGAAACTATCCTATAAAAACTAGACATTGGTTTATGATGATAAATGCTTGAGACCATTCACTGCAGCTCTGTTAGTTATAATTACATTGTAACAAAATCTGGAAACAGGTGACTGTCAGTGAATAGGGGACTGGTTTAATTAGTTATAGTATACCCAGGCTTTAGAATATTGACAGCTACTTCACAGAAGATGAATGACCAGGAGGGATGTTTATATTACTGAGCAGAGTGTAGAAGTATCATCTCGAATTTGTAAAAACAAACAAAATCATATCCATCTATTAAGGTTGATAATATATGTTTGTGTGGACATACAGAAAATGGTGTGGCTGGATACACGCCAAACTAGTAATGTGAGTTACCTTAACACGTGGGCCCACGGTATAGGATTGTTTGAGTTGACGCTATAATCCTGCACTAGTTTTGTAATAGAAAAGAAAAAGAAGAGAGATCTTTGCCTCCAATGTCCAGCCAGGGAGGATTCTCAGGATTCTTCAGCCTGCACTGGACTCCTCCTAAAAAAGTGTAAGCAGCTCCCAATGAGCATGGCTTTGAATTTAGATCCACTTTCCTTAACTGTCCACTTGTTAGTTCCCTGGGTTGACAGACAGCCAGTCTATCTCTTCCTCTACGCAAAAGCTCTCCAGATATTTGAGCACAGACCTCAGTGCACCCCACTGTCTATTTAATGACACCAAGACTTAGCCTCCAATCTTCATTACCCACCAGTGGTCATGCCTGCGTCACCCCTACTGATGCTCTGCCATGCTGAACACAGTCTACCAGAGTTCAGAACACAGAGGGACCTGCGTTCTTTTAGACCAGACATATGCTTTCTACCTCAACAACTTAATTGATTTATCTCGGTAACAGTCCATATTGCAGTGTCAACTAAAATTCATAGATCTTCTTTCAAATAAGCTAAGGTCAAGTCAAATGTTCTCTACTACTTTGAATATGATTACCTCAATTCTATCCCTAGGATTTATCTCTTTTTCTTAAAAGTGAATTACAGGGATATGAGAGTACCTATGTAAATGTGGGAGGTGGTGGGAGGAGTCTAATGAATGGTGAATTCTGGAAAATGGGATTTTTCTGCATCATGCAGATGATGGGCTAGAAGATGGGTGAGCACACTGGGTATATGGAGAGGACAATGGCAGTGTCCTGATGTCTGGCTGGAGGGTGGGAGGACCTTAAATCCTCCGTTTCAGAGAGGTGGGGCTGAATTTGAAAGGTAATGATCCTGGCAAATAAAATTGTTACAGGAAGTGGGTGGGGGAAGAGAGAACTCAGAAGGAGGTTTGCTAGTTCCAAGGAGACAGAGCAGGAATGGGCCAAGAACAGAGGAGATGGGACAAGGAAGAGAAAAGAGTATCTGAGAAAAGCAGCTGCACACAGGACTAAAGAAAAAAGGATGGCGAGCCTCCAGAGATGGGAGCGAGGGAAGAGAGAAGAAAGCTGGGAGGCGGTTGCGAGGCGTTCTGTTCTAGTCTGGACTGTTTAGATGCCAAGAAACAGAAACCTTCTCAAATTTACTTAAAAAAAACAAAACTAAAAAACAAAACAAAAAAGGAGTATTGTGGGACAGAAAAATCTTGCAGTTGATCAGGACTGAAAACGGAGTGTGTGAAATGCAACAGGGGCTTAGCCTGCTGTTAGGGGTCTGGGGAACTTGACCTGTCTTTTTGTCTCTGTGTCTGTCTCTCGTAGGGGTGTCCTGGTTTCTTAAACTGCTTCTCTCTTTGTGTCAGCCCTGCCTCTCTCTCTTTGCCAATAAAAGTTAACTCTGTCTGTTTACCAGTCTGAACATGGCCTTCAGTGAGTCACTCTAGCCCTGACTCCACCACACTTTCACTCTAGCCCTGACTTACGCCACACTGTAGTAGACAGTGCTACTATAGTGCACTACCATGCGTAAAATAGATAGCTAGTGGGTAGCTGCTATAAGCACTGGAAGCTCAGTTCCCCGCTCTGTGATGACCTAGAGGGGTCTGAAAATGGAGGGAATGTAAGTATGCATATGGCTGATTCACCTCATTGCACAGCAGAAGCTAACATAACATTGTAAAGAAATTATATTCCAATTAAAAAAAAGGAAATGAGTGTTGCCAGTGACTTCTGAAAAAAAGAGAGCAGGGAACCGACAGGGCAGAAAATATAGTAGGAAGAATGAAACATATAGTCAGAACCTTCCAAGTGGTCTCACCCCTGCCCTTGAACATCCTGCATTCAGAATCACCTGCATACCTTTTTCCTACAATGCTCTGCTCCCCTTATTCACCCCACTTTCACCTACTCCCCCTTACAAAGTCTTCCTCAATCCAGATGGCTCCAGAACTCTCATTCCCCCTGCCATGTATGCACACAATCCAGTGGAGAATAATTCTGATATATATATATATATATATTTTTTTTTTTTTAAGGTGCTGAAACTTTTTTTTTTTTTAAGAGTTCAAAATTCTAGCTTCCTTCTTCCAATTGGCACAATTTTGACAGGCTTCTTGGAATCATTTCCCAACTTGAGTTCCTAGTGCTAATAATCCAGACTGACTTCTAGCAATCTCTTGTTCAAAGAGAATAAAGCGCAACTGGTCACTATTCCCTGGATAGAAATCGTATTTTGTTTGGAATGCTGCTACGATTGCCCTTCAATCTGCTTCAAGCAATAAATACATTGCTTCAACTCCCTCTTATAATTTCCCCCATGTGTCTGTCAATCTTACACAGCAATCACATGATTAGCTTTTTAGATTAGATCATTAAACTGTATTAGAATAAGAGTATATCCTGAACTAAATAAGATTTGGTAATTACTTCTTCTGGAACAATGTACTATTTTGGATGACGTATGCCCGGTCTAGTTTTAACTGACGCTTTTATGTTATTATTCACTAAGACCCGGGGATCTTTTTCACGCATTCACTTTGTCTTTCCACATCCTGCACATGAATGCTTGAATTTTCTCTCCACGTGCGCTAGCACCGTGCTTTGTCCTTTTAGAACTCTACATCCTTTCTGCTCCCCTCAAGTTTTCAAGGGTGTCCTCCATTTCCATACTCATTGTTGACCTCTTCTTTGCCCCCTGGTTTTGTGAAATGTAAGCCAATATAACGATGGGGTGACGGGGTGGAGCTTACAGCATGTGAGGCTGACTCATAGGATTATAAGCTCCATTAATTTTTTTTCCCTTCCTGAAGGGAGAAATATGAATTATTTTCTCAAATAGGCAAAGCAGAGGATCTCTTTAAAAGCCATAAAGCTCTGAGGCTCGCAGTGAAAAGGAAGGGGAAACTAATCATACAGAGGGAAACGAGGACAAATATGCATTTCATTGAAAAGTCACTGTGGTTGAACATCAAATTACTCTCCCTGACTTCCACCTATCTCACATTCTGCTAAGAACTTATTTTGCCCTTCATCTAGAAATAACTGTATCCTGAATGGCACCGCATATGCATTAATAAGTAGATTCAAACATATATGCTTAGCATAAGTCAGAAAAAAGAAAGAAACACATTTAAATAATGTTGACTACTGCAGCTGCACTCCATTCAATGGCACCCGAGTAAGTATGAGATGTGGGCAGTAGGTCTGCTCAGATTGTCTTTGTGGATCTCATCTTCCAGCGCCTTGATGTGTTGAATGAGTTACTAAGGTCTAAAGAAGTCTATTTTTCATAAATGGCCTTCCACATTTTAGTTATAGCTTTAGCCTATACTTCCCTGGTGGCTCAGACAGTAAAGAATCTGTCTGCAATGCGGGAGATCCGGGTTTGATCCCTGGGACAGGAAGATTCCCCTGGAGAAGGGAATGGCTCCCCACTCTAGTGTTCTGCCTGGGAAATTCCACGGCCAGAGGAGCCTGGTAGGCTATAGTCCATGGGATCACTAAGAGCTGGACATGACCAAGTGACTAACACGTTCAGTTTTCACTTTAGATTGTGCATTATTCTTTATATATTATGCATATATATGCATACATTAGTTTTTACAGAGTTTATAAAAAACTATGTACACTATACCATGTGGGTAATTTAAGGGATTTTTAAAAGATATTTTTATGGGATGACTTTAGAATCTAGCCTGTGCAAAACTGTCCCCTTTACTGACTGATCCTTTTTCAAATCTCTACTATTTCCTGTGTACCATTATTTCCGGTAAACTTCACAAAAAATTCCTCATCATCTGCTCAATATTTTACAAAGAGTTAAAGAACTGAGGCTCAGTGAAGTTAAATGACATAGCAAGTCACGAGGTCACTCAGTTAGGATCAGCAGAGGCAGGATTAAACACAATCTGGATTCATAGTTCATACTTTTTCTACCCCATCAGGGCATCTAAAAATCTTGATACTTTTCAGACTCTTCCTTGGATTATCCTGGGTCCTTGGATTATCCTGGGGATCTTCCATTTTCCTTTGTCAAGGTCTAACTTTATAGTAAGATATTTTGACACTTGAAAGAATTAACGTGACTATTTTGAAGCAATGTTTGTTGAGCACTTACTAGATGCAAGGCACTATTGGTAGCCTACGCCTCTGGAATCATCTTTTTCCAAAAGCACCTCACAAATTGAGAAGACAAACAAAGGGTCAAATAACGCAAGAAACTCAAATAATTTGTAGGCAGGGATCAATTACAGGGACTTGTGAGTACCGAGAAGGACTTTGGTGTGCATTCTAGGCAATAAAGGAAAATATCTTAGGCTCTTAACAGTAACGAATGATCTAACCTACAATTGAAAAGTATCATACTAAGTGCAATGTGGTTTTCAGACTGTGAAATGTGAGGGGGAAGAGAGTGAGTGAAGGTAGGAGAAAAAACTGAAATGCTTTTTTACATAGTATGCTGAATACAGGCAAGAAACAGTCTAACCAAACTTAGGAGGGAAATGACAGAATAAAACAGTTACAGAGATGGCAGCTGCTTTGAAGGACAATGAAACAGAAAAATCTGATAAACATAGTTATCAACATGGTTTATCAGATCAGAGATCAGTCGCTCAGTTGTGTCCGACTCTTTGCAACCCCATGAATCGCAGCACGCCAGGCCTCCCTGTCCATCACCAACTCCCGGAGTTCACCCAGACTCACGTCCATCGAGTCAGTGATGCCATCCAGCCATCTCATCCTCTGTCGTCCCCTTCTCCTCCTGCCCCCAATCCCTCCCAGCATCAGAGTCTTTTCCAATGAGTCAACTCTTCGCATGAGGTGGCTAAAGTACCGGAGCTTCAGCCTTAGCATCATTCCTTCCAAAGAAATCCCAGGGCCGATCTCCTTCAGAATGGACTAGTTGGATCCCCTTGCAGTCCAAGGGACTCTCAAGAGTCTTCTCCAACATCACAGTTCAAAAGCATCAATTCTTCGGCACTCAGCCTTCTTCACAGTCCAACTCTCACATCCATACATGACCACAGGAAAAACCATAGCCTTGACTAGACGAACATTTGTTGGCAAAGTAATGTCTCTGCTTTTGAATATGCTATCTAGGTTGGTCATAACTTTCCTTCCAAGGAGTAAGCGTCTTTTAATTTCATGGCTGCAGTCACCATCTGTAGTGATTTTGGAGCCCAGAAAAATAAAGTCTGACACTGTTTCCACTGTTTCCCCATCTATTTCCCATGAAGTGGTGGGACCGGATGCCGTGATCTTTGTTTTCTGAATGTTGAGCTTTAAGCCAACTTTTTCACTCTCCACTTTCACTTTCACATGGTTTATAAGCATGAGCAAATGACACCAAACAAAGTGAAAAGGTGCTGAGGTGAAAATCAGTCATCAAAGCAGATGATATATACAGAAAAGAGAGAGAATCCAGGGTATGTATTATTGCTGGTCATGAAGAGATCAAAAGTAGCGAGTAGGAAAAAATACTTAAAACATGTTTTAGAAAAATGAGTGAGACAAAAACTTAAATCCAAGACAGAAAAGATTGAAAGGGTATAGTATACCGACAGAAAATGATAGAAAGCTAATATCAAGGCATATTCTGATGAAGTTATCTCACTTCATGTATAAAGAAGATGTACAGGTTATGCAGAGCTTTAAAAATGAGTCATATTTATAAGAGGTAAAAATAAGGCTGGTTTCAGACTTCTCGCTGCAGTAAACTCCACATCACAAACAGAACCAAACAGTGTCCACAAAGTTACAATGAGTTTATATCCCTTCAGGTTGTGATTTAGCACAGAAGCAACATTCTTAAGCAGGCAGAAATTCAGGGAGCACTATTTATGAGTTTCCACTAGAACGTAAGCTTCACAGTGGTGAGGCCAACCTCCTCCATGTCGTTTCCCATTTTATTGACAGCACCCAATGCAAAGGTCATGATACACAGTAGACACTCAACAAACATTTGTTGACTGAATTAAAAAGCTTTTTTACATAAAGAAAATTGGATACTTTCTCAGAGAGTCCTAAACTGCTTTTTCATCAGAACCACCTGAGAGCTATTAAAGAGAAAAAGAAAATACAGATTTCCCAGATCTACATTTTGAGATCTGAGCTCAGTTGGGTTTGAATATCTTGATTTTTAAAAAGTTCCCAAATGCTTGCAGACCAGGGCTTGTCAAACTTCAGTTCTTCTTTAGCATCCTCTTCAAAAAAAATTTTTTACGTTATCTATTTACCCAGACTATAAATAATAAAAGTAAATAACTTAATATTTTCTTTAAACGAATCTGCTTTTTAGCAAACTCTATTAATTTTGATAGGGAACTTCACATCACAGCAATACACAAAAAGCTAGTTTTCCAAGAACTGCCAAAAAAGCCCAAAACAATGTTATAAAAATAAATACAAGAAAAAAAAATGTTCTTAAATTCTAGCCAGATACGGTCACCTCGAAAGACTTAGAGCTCAAGGCCAATTATTGGTTTTAAAAAACTTAGATTTATAAGTGTTACTAGGGACTTCCCTGGCATGGTTGAGACTTTTTGTCTTCCAGTGCAGGGGTACAGGTTTGATTCCTGCTTGGGGAGCTAAGATCCCACATGCCTCATGGCCAAAAAACCAAAACATGAAACAGAAGCCATATTGTAACAAATTTAATAAAGACTATGAAAATGTTCCATATCAAAAAAATCTTAAAAAAAAAAGTGTTACTAGACGGGTTAAAACAATATTAACTGAAAGTAAGACTTTGGGCTTCATGTAATGAGCAATTTTAAAAAGAACAGAAAAGAGAAAAACTTCAGCTATGTGATTTAATATTACTTAAAGCTGGGTCTTGTACCAAGAGCAAATAGCCCAGACTTTAGGGAACACAGTAATCTTTGAAAGTGACCATCACAGTACCTGGGACATGTTCAGTCGCTTAGTTGTGTCTGACTCTTTGAGACACCGTGAACCGCAGCACACCAGGCCTCCCTGTCCATCACCAACTCCCGGAGTTCACTCAAACTCACGTCCATCGAGTCAGTGATGCCATCCAGCTATCTCATCCTCTGTCGTCCCCTTCTCCTCTTGCCCCCAATCCCTCCCAGCATCACGGTCTTTTCCAATGAGTCAACTCTTCACATGAGGTGGCCAAAGTATTGGAGTATCAGCTTTAGCATCATTCCTTCCAAGGAAATCCCAGGGCTGATCTCCTTCAGAATGGACTGGTTGGATCTCCTTGCAGTCCAAGGGACTCTCAAGAGTCTTCTCCAACACCACAGTTCAAAAGCATCAATTCTTCGGCGCTCAGCCTTCTTCACAGTCCAACTCTCACATCCATACATGACTACTGGAAAAACCATAGCCTTGACTAGACGGACTTTTGTTGGCAAAGTAATGTCTCTGCTTTTGAATATGCTATCTAGGTTGGTTATAACTTTCCTTCCAAGGAATAAGCATCTTTTAACTTCATGGCTGCAGTCACCATCTGCAGTGATTTTGGAGCCCCCAAAAATAAAGGCTGACACTGTTTCCACTGTTTCCCCATCTATTTGCCATGAAGTGATGGGACCAGATGCTATGATCTTAGTTTTCTGAATTGTTAGGTGATTAATACATGCTGATTTCAAGTATTTATAGGTAACCTACTTTGTGTAAAGCACAATTCTGAGTCTTGGGAATAGGATAACAAATATCTGGGCTTCCCTGATGGCTCAAACAGTAAAGAATCCACCTGCAATGCTGGAAACCCAGGTTCAATTCCTAGGTTGGGAAGATCCCCTGGAGAAGGGAAAGGCTATCCAGTCCAGTATTCTTGCCTGGAGAATTCCATGGACAGAGGAGCATGCAGTCCATGGGGTCACAAAGAGTAGGCCATGAATAACACTTTCACTACTTTGTGTAAAACACAGTTCTGGGTCTTGGGAATAGGATAACAGATAAGATAGTCTCTGTTCTTGGGTCGTTCAATGCTATTTCACGTGCCTTTTCACACAGTTATTTGCATAAACAAATAGAGTAGTGCCCCCCCCCCCCATCCATGGTTTTGCTTTCTGTGGTTCCCATGATTTACAGTCAACTACACCCAAAAATATTAAATGGAAAATCCCAGAAATAAGCAATTTATAAGTTTTAAATTGCCCATTGTTCTGAGTAGCACGATGAAATCTAGCGGACGTGGATCACCCCCTTGTCCACATCCTGCTCGTGAGTCACTTAGCAGTCCTCTTGGTTATCACATTGACTGTCAAGGTATAGCAGGGCTTATATTCAAGGAAGCCTTACTTTTCTTAGTAATAGCCCCAATGCACAAGGGTAGTAGTGCTGGCAGTTCAGATATCCTCTTTCTGTGCCTGATTTATAAGTTAAACTTTATTGTAGGTATGTATGCGCAGTAAAAAACATAGTAGAGGAAAACCCAAGGTATATTCAGGGCTCTGTACTATCTGTGGTTTCAGCCATCCACCAGGAGTTCTTGGAATGTATCCCCTGCAAATAAGGGGGACCCACTCTAGACAGCTGGGACCCTTGATTGGTCACTGACTCCATCTCTCTTACCTATGTATGGCTGCAGCTTCCAAACCTAAAAAAGTGTGGGACTGTGTCTTTTACGCTGGCTTCCTATAATCATAATAGTATGTTATGCTTCTAGAGAGCTTGCTGTATGCTACCGCATTGAGCACATGGCGGGATGCATCTTCTCTAATCCTCACAGCCACCATACAAGGCAGGGATGGTAAGTGATGGTTAACTTCATTTCTCAGATGAGAAAATGGAGGCACAGCTCTGACCAGAAGCCCCATCCATCCCAGAGAGCAGAAAACTACCTCTCTGACGGCTGAGATCCTTACTGTGGCCTTTCCTTTATAGCATGACCTGCTACTGCTATTTAAATCCCATTTCCCTATCCTGGGGTGATCAGAAAAGGAGCACGTGACTCTAATGGTAGTCTCATTAACTTCTGGTTATTAAAGGGGAAAATGAAGAGAACTGAGGCAGGTGCAGATGAGCACTGCTGGACTGAGAATTAAGTTAAATGATAAGCAAAACAAAGGGAGAGAATAAAGACACGATTTCACTGGAGGTCAAGAGAAAAATAATGAGCTCTTTTCTAAACACAAAAGAAGAATGTAAGTGGTAAAGAAGGAAGCCAGGCTGCTGGAGCTTGGCAGGGGGTAATTTATTGATTGACAAGTAAGAATGTGCCAGAAAGAAAGACATAAAGGAGGAGAATTATTTGCTGCAGTTTTCACAATGGGAGACGTCCAAAGAGGCAAGAGATGTAAATTTCCCAGGGGAAGATTATGGAGTATGATTCTTGTCTTCAAGTCCTCAAAAGGCAAAGCATTGATTTTTGTTTGTTTGTTTGTTTTGAAGCACTGGATTTGATGCTGAACAAGGATCAAATGATACCAGTGGCCCTTGATAATGACAGATATCTGAAGCTGTTTGGAGTACAGGAAACTTAGGACTGAATATTTCTAAATCTAATAATGATAGAGTCAGAGAAGACCTGGATTTGTTCAGGGAGTGGGCGCAACGGATTTCTGTAGACTCTCCCAGAAAGAGGAGGAGAGTCTAAAATCAAACCCAAGGGAATAGCTTCTCAACCAGGACACTGCTGGAGTGGGGGATGCTTTGAAAGACACAGAAAGTAAGCAGATTCCATCCAAACATTACAGATGAAAGTTACATCATCTCTCTTGACAGCGGAAATCACTGGTAGAAACTGAGAGGATAAAGGGCAGCTAGGGAAAACAGAATATACTAGGGTTCAGCATGTAAACAAATAAAGGTGGAGGACAAAGCTCCCTTCCTGTGTAAGCAGTGTATGCAGCTCTTCAGTTTGTGGAGTTCATTTAACTTCTTGTTAATTTCCATGTCTTTGTAGGAGTCTGACTCAAGATTTTCCCCAACTATTTATTTTCCTCTATGAGAATTCTTTCATTTAAAATGACATTATACTCCATATATATTTCTAGGCATGCAATTTCTTTTGTCTTGAATTATAGAAAGTGAGACAAACCCAGCTCTTGAGCAACAACACCAAATATAGGGAGGCATTTTCATTTTTTAAGGTTGCAGATTTAGGCAAGCTAAGTTTACAGACTATTTGGAATTTCAATCTCTCAACATACACGACACTTGCAAATGCTTCTCCTCATACATTTTTTTTTTTCTTCTTCCCCAGAAGGGACTGATGCCAATAAAGCTCATCTGCCTGAGTTACGGCTCTTTCCCTTTTGATAATCAGAAAAAATTATGCAAAGGCACAGTGCTGTTATCAAACAGAAATAGAGAGCAATCTAATTCTACCTGATAATTTGGCCTGGCACATTGTTTTTTCCAGAATTTATCTCACCACAGATGCTGGCAGAATGCTTTCTATAAAAGAACAGACCAATTAAGGGAGAAATTTCTGGAAAGTCAATTTTGGTGTTCAATGTTGTATTTGAATGTGCAAATGTTAAACAGGTTGGTAATGAGCTTGTGCTGAAAGAGGAAAATAGAAATTTTCTTTTTTATTTTTCAAGTGATCAAGACAAAGGAGAAAATATCAAGAGAACTTTTTTGGGTTGTTTTTATTTAAGGAAAAGTGATCTACTTGGAATGTTTCTCTTTATTGCTTAACAGAAAATAAAGACAGAAGGTCTAATGTCTGATAATGGACCCTTTGACCTTAGGCAGAAAATTCTTCATTTTTGATTGACTGATGGTTGGAGGGTGAGGCAGAGAATCTAAAGGAAGATTCACAACCAGAGTCCTGGGTCAACTCTTAACAACTTTTCCATCAGCTCATGATGCCACTATCCCTGAGGCCACACACCTGAGACGTGGCTGCAGCTTCTTCACTACAAAGAGTTACTATTAAGGCATGTAACACTCCTTAGCCCACTGACAACCTGAAAGCTCACTGGTCCTTAGAAAATAGGTATGGCAAGGTGGGAACACACTTAACTTCAATTTATCCAGAGAGATTCAAATTGATGATTTATTTTCCATTATCTCCTAATCTTTGCTTACAGAGTTTCATTAAGAGTCTTTAATGGGAATTTCCTTTTGGCCAGGGATGTGTCATTCACTAAAGAGTCTTAAACATTAGGGTTGCTATGTCTTAGTCAAATCGACTCTGGCTGTAGGATCAAGTTAGAAGTCTCTTCCCTCTCACCTATCTCAGAACTTCTATCCAGAAGCAGCAGCTGGGGTCTACCAGTTGTCTCTCTGTTCTGAGAATTCCTGATCCCAACCCTGGAGCTAGTTACCTATTATGGAATGGTCAGTATGAAAAGCTGGATACTATGGTACTATTTTTTTTTTTTCTGATAACATGTTTTATGATGCAAGTACTTGACTGATGATAAAATTGATATTTTGAGAGCTTAACTACAAAGCCCAAAGTCACAAAAACACAGAGGTGGGATTTGAATCCAGAGCTGTTCTTCTGAAGTCTGTTAATCCCTACACAAGACTCTCCCAGAATGGTTCCCACTGTGGGTTTCCCTCCCCTACCAGAGGATAAACAGAAATAAGTTGGACTTACATTTCTCCCAGCAATGAGGACATTTTGCTCACACCTTCTGAGCAAATAGGTGATTTTATTTTAAAGTACCCATGTGACTTGTTTCTTCAGCCCCCATGTCTTGACTCATATTTTGGGTTTGTTAACATAAAATATACTGCCTTTCTCTCCCAGGTCCTAGGGAATTTTAACTGGTTACAAACCCATTTCAGGCTATGTTGTAATTCTGAAGATATGCTTCTCTTTAAACTATAGGAAGGGTGGAAAAGAAGGCAGGCTCCTCTATCACTGGCAGCAGGAATATCTAGGCTGGACAAACATCTGGTTCCCTTTGCATGCAAGTGCCTGACCGAAGTCCGTTTCCAAAGCTCTGGGAATCAGACTTAACTCTGTCTATCCTGAAGAATGAATGAAGTGGCTCCCCAGAGTTCTCTTCACTCTGATTAGAGTAGCCCAGATGAAACACAAGAATGTTTCGTGAGGTCTATGGCTAAGTTAGTAGTCTGAACTTACTCCCTGCTGGGGCTTCTTCAACTGGAATTTGCAGGCTCTCATGCTTTGCTAGCTACTTGGTATTTTATGGACGTGAAATGCAGTGAAGATTTGGTCACTGACCCGCCAGTTTCAACATAAAAATCTTTACTGAACATCTTCTGATTTCCTCTCCTTCATTCAATCTTTTCTCAGTTTTATGGTTTTTTTGTCCCTAGAAATACCCCAATATCCTGGATAATGGGAAAGCAGGTTAGCCACTGTTGGCCATTGGCTCTCAGAGATTTCTGTGTAGTGAATGAGAGAAAGAAAAATGGCAACAATAGCAATGATGACTACAGCGATCACACAATAGGAAAATCTAGGATCATGCAGAGAGCAAGTGCAGTACCGAACACACTCCCCTTTGGAGCCCGTGGGAGCTTTGGTGGCTGCATTGCTAGATTAGTGATAGAAAAGCTAGATTAGTGCCATTCAGAAAAGGCAGAGAAACAACCTGTCCCTTCTTGGAGCCAGTGGGCATTTATCTCTGTGGTCTTTCTGGGCCTGGTGCCCCGTTCTCTCCGCATGGACAGCAGAGCGAATCCTGCTTTGGAGCCAAGCGAGAGCTCTTTGATGTGGTTCTGCACTGCTTCCCAACCTCAGTCCCTGCCTTCTTTTTCTCTGGCCCCATTCTTGCATGGAAAATTGAGGTAATGATTTATATGTTGTAAGTAGTTCTGACAGGTGCACTCGATCTTGGCTTCCTCCAGCCCCAGGACTAATCGGAAGCTTATCTCTTCCTTTGTGTAATAGGGAGCTGTCAGGTTCTGTGACCCGCCAAACAATTCATTCATTCAGGGGAGGGTTCATCCTAGAGAGAGGACGCTCTGACACTGGAGGAGCTCCATGGAGGTCATGCACTGACACAGATCAAAACAGTGACAGCCAAGGGCTAGGGGGCAACAGGACGACACGGACAGAACGCCACTGGCTTCCGGAATTTAAACTCATCATATCCGCCAGGAACCTTCTAGGCTGTACTGGCAACTTTTGTACTTTGGTGTACATCCTGACTTGGGTGCTGAATATTTAGGCATTTGAGCACAGAAGAGGTATTTCAAAAAATGACTGGAGCCAAGAATAAAGGGTTTGCACTGCTTTGGGGAGAAAGAGCATATAGCAAAGCCTATGATGGTCTGGCCACAATCTGGCTGCCTGGTCACCTGCATCTGGCAGGGACCACATATCTCCTGTGTTCAGCCTTCCAGCCACTCTGGCCTTCATCCCATCCCCCGTTCTCTGGTGCAACTTCCCACCTCAAAGCCTTTGCCCATGGCATTCCAGCCTCTGCCAGGAAGGTTCTTCCCACTTCTCTCCTTACCTACCTCCTGCTTTGGCTCTGTTGTTAGTTGCTCAGGAAATTATTCTCTGTGCTCATGAATGGGCAATTCTGCCATCCTCTGCTCTCCCATGCACCTGCCACCTCTCCACTGCAGCCCCCCACCCAGGGTCAGTTTTATATTAAGGGCATCTGCTTCATGCCCTTTCCACCAATAGAGACTGAGGGGGCATGAGGTCATGAGTAGGAACTTGCCATTCATGTTCATTGCCGTAATGCCAGGGTCTATGACATTCAATAAATACCTGTGGAATTAGTGAAAAAATGAATAAGTAAGAGACTGAGGTAGCACCCATGTTCTTAACTGATTTCACGATCAAGTAGGGAAAGGCCCATCTCATCAGCCATCTGCAAGTTCACATGCAGAGATGACTTTACTACGGAAACGAATCATGGTAGCTGAGTGTGGCTTCATTCTGTCATTTCTGCCTCAGCATCTAAGCTGACAGCTTGTGCTCTCTTGTCTGCACTGATAGATATTTATGTTATCCCCCCTCAGGATGCTTTTCTCAGATGCTCTTTGCATTTGGAAAACAAAGAATTTCTTTTTTTTTTTTTAATTGAGCTTTCAGATGTTTCTAAACATCTGCATGCTTGGAATGGAAAGAGCAGGATAACTGGATGAAGTTTTCACCTCGTGTCTGGATGTTTTGGCATTGAACAATGCCCTGATTTTAGTTGAAGTTGCATAATTCTCAACTGCTGAAAATAATCAGAGGAAGAGGGATCACAGGGCAGAAGAGAAAATGGTGAGAAGGGGTTCAGGCAGTGTTTAAATACACCACAGGACAGACTGTGACGTCAGGCACGAGGACACAAGATTGATGCTGTTACTATTTTCAAACAGAAGCTTATAGCCAGCTAATTCCTCACTGGATTATAAGACCCGTGGGAGGGCAGGGACAACACAGGACTATGTATATGGAGCCTTTTTAAAACAAATGCACATTAGATAGATGATAGATTATACAGAAGGAGACATTTGTGAACAGTGATGGTTTTTAGATTGGCTGAAGAGTCATTTCTCTTTCAAGAAGTCCTGATGATAGGATAAGGTCCACATTGACTGCGACCATTAAGAGCCATTGCTACTGGGAGGCCAGATAACATGGTGGTTCGGAGTGGAGGGTCTGCAGTCAGATAGTCAGGGGTAAACTCTGGTTCTGCCACTTGCTAGTGAACAATCCTGCACAAGTCACTTCCTCTATATAGAGTACAGTTTCTTCACCTGTGAAATGGCCATAATAGCTTTCAGCTAATAGGATTAAGGGAAAGATTAAATGAAGTATGCAGAGTGCCTGGAACTGTGTTAGGCACTAGAAAGTGCTCAGTTAATGAACTTGTTACAGAACAGAAAAAGACTCACAGACTTAGAAAAGGAACTTACGCTTGCCGGGGGGAAGGGATAGTTAGGCATTATGGAAAGGTCATATACACTCAATGTTACGTGCCAGCCTGGATGGGAGTGGGGTTTGTGGGGAGAATGGATACATGAAAACATATGGCTGAGTCACTTTGCTGTTCACCTGAAACCACCACAATATAGGTAATCGGCTATGTTGTTGTCCAGTAGCCCAGTCGTGTTCCACTGTGACTCCATGGACTGCAGCATGCCAGTCCTCCCTGTCCCTCAGCATCTCCCGGAGTTTGCCCAAGTTCATGTTCATTGCATCGGTGATGCCATCCAGCTGTCTTATCCTCTGATGCCCTTGACTATACCCCAGTACCAAATAAAAAGTTTCAAGTTTGAAAAAAAATAATGTTAATGAACTTGTATGTCAAGAGGGAGATTCTGTTAAGGCTCTTTCTCCATCATGGGATTCTGAGACTGGATGGTAGGAAAATGAGAGTGGAAATGCTGCCAAGCTGATCACTGTTCCCTGACCCAATTCTTTTGGCCAGCATCTCCCAAAGTGAGGTCTGTCCCTGTACTACTCAAAACAACAGATCCCTGAACTGGTTGCTAATAGTCTATGACAAGATAAGGAGCTCAAGCCAGAGTCAGTGCCCTGCTTCATCCATTGTGAAAGTCTTGCTATGGGAAATAAAAGTGTCAGCTGAACTACACACTGGATTAATGACATGAATGAGTCATATGTGGGTACAAGCTCTTTATCCTGTTGTGGACCGGCACTGGGCCAACGACCACATTTTGAGTAGACTGTTAAAAAGAACGGTAATCCCATGAATTGAGAAAAGGGTTTTTCATGGTCAAATAGGTTTGGTGGTAAATAATGCACATATGATCTCTTTCTTTGACTTTGATATATTCATATATTAAAGGTCTTGAGAAACTGCAAAGTAAATAAATTTGTTTAAATGTATTTAAACTAGGATTTCCCAGATATTCTTCAGCAATAAACATTTGTGAGCATGTATGCTTGTATGTTTGCTTTTTCCACTGCTTTTAACATTATTTCTGGTAAAGAACATGAACTCAACTGATAATCTGATAAACAAAAAATTACAAAAGTGTGATCTACTCTCCTCCACTCAAATACACACAATTCTAACATCTTTTTGGTTGAAATTCCTTCCCTTCTGGCTCAATCATTCTAAGGAAACCAGAGAATTTAATCTTTTTTCCATTGATAACAATCTCCTTTAACATAAAGCCACACTTATAAAATATTTTCTCCAACCGGTTTCTTACTTTTATGCACCAAAGAAAAGAAAGTATCTTCCTCTATACTCTCATCTCTAGAAAAATACTTAAAAGCTTTTTCTCTGATAAGGACAGGCATTTAAAATCAGTGCATCAGTTGAAGTCTGGTTTGCAATGTCCTAAAATCAAAGTGTTTGCATTTTCTACTGAATTTGATTCCAAATCCATTTGTGTTAATCATTTTCTAGAACACTTTTACATGTAATGACCAGAGGCCCTAAAATTCTTCTTGTGATTGCAAATGAGTTCTTTGCATAACTTGGGAGCAAAAGGAACCTAGGCTCATATTTTGATCTCTATTTAAATGTCTAATTGAAAAATACTACACATTAGCTCTAGGCTATGTTAACATTCTAAGGTTTCCTGAACAACGAGCTCCTTCATACTAGTGCTGAATGCACGCCTACACTCACACACATGCACACACGTGTTGTTTCAGGGGCTGGACCTCACACCTGTCACTCCAGCCAACAGTGAGCTCATATTGGAGAGCCAGGACCTGGTCTGGGGACAAGGTCTTTCCCATGACACTCATAATTCAGATAATTCCATCAGAAAGATGCAGAAAATGTAGATACTTGCCATCCTCAAATCATCCAACTATGTCTTGGATTTTCCATTGACTTTAAAAGTATACAGAGAACTCTTTAAAGGAAAAGATGAAGAAAATTATTCTAATGATTTCTTTTTTGAGAAAAATCCATCTGGGTCAGTGTGAATTAGGTTTGACATAATGATAAGATCCTGGCTCGCAAAGCCTGGAAAAGATTGGCAGCCTGCCCTGTTCTGGCCGTGTCTCCAAAATTCAGACCTTCCCTGGTGGCTCAGTGCCACCAGGGACCACAGAAACTGTGGTCAGAGACCACAGAAACATTGAGATTTCCTTCTCTAATATGATCCTTTTCTTCTTCCGATACTAGTGGACTTTTAAGCTTTCCGCTGTCATGGAGTGTATCTGTGGGGACTGTCATTTGCTGTTAATAGTTTCTATCACATTCGAGAAGCCACAGATGCCTTCCAAAGGGGTTGGGAGCAAGGGACAAAGAAAAGTTGATCTTAAGCCAGGTATAGGATTGTGCTTATATTTACGTTTATCTTGAATCTAATTACTACGTGGTAAATGCAGCATAACAAAGGTCACTTTGAGATGAAAGAAAATATTTTATTCCCAGTGAAAATACTCTGAATCTAAGGCAGTTTCGGAGGCTCAGTGCAAACACACGTTCAAAATAAAGCAGAAGGGATGGCTGGATTTGCTCTTATCAAAACATAATGCTGCTTTGAATTTTTCCAAAATATTCATCAGACTTTCTGGAAACTCCTGGTGTTCAAATGAATGACAAGATGGGAAAGGAAAGGAGAAAGGTAATGACATATACTGAGCATCGGTGATAGTAAGGCATCCTGTCAGTACCATCAGCACGTTACTCTAGTTTAGAGCATGACCTCTGTGAGGAGAATGCAAGATGCGTTCTATTTCACAGATGTTGGCTGAGATATGGTCAGAGCTTGAGCCCTTTCTTGGAGGTTCTGTAACATGCTGTTAAAGATCACAGACTCTGGAGTCATACTGCACCTGGTTGCAGTATGTGACTCTGCCTCTTAGTAGCTGTAGCCCATGGGCAAGTAGCTTCAGCTTTCTGAATCAAATCTCCATGTCTGTAAAATGGGGATGAAAACAGTATTGAAGCCCATAGGACTGCTATCGGGCTGCAATGAGATGGGGCTTGCCTGTGCCTAGCAGGAGGCTAAAATGAGCTGGCTTGTAGAAGAAACTCATACTAAATCATTCACTGCTTGTAAAGGCAACCAATCACACTGGATAACAATGCTGCCCTCAGATTATTCTGTATAGAACCTTGAGGTAGGAAGAGGGAAGCAGGCAAAGAAAGAACTTACAAAATCAAATCAGAGACCTTTGGAGTTCTCCTCGTCAGTCATTATGCCAATGGTCCTCAAGCCTAGCAGATATTCAGAACTGCCTGGAATATAGCCGAGAACTATGGGTAAATCTCTTGGCCCTGTGCTTGGAGATTCTGAATTGGCCAGCTGGGGATGATTTAAGACATTCTTAGAATCTGATGATCACCCAGATTGGATGAACCACGGTCTAAACCCATGCCTCCTTTCTGCTCCAAATCCCTCCTCCCCACAACAAAACAGAAACCTCACCTGTGCCCAAGGTTCTAGCAACTTCTACCATCTACTTCACTGTTTTTTTTTTCTAGCCTCTGTTTACTCATATTTTGGTTTATATCAACTATTCAGATGAATATATCAGGCATTCTATTTTGCACAAGAGGCAGAATAGTAGAATGGATTTTTAGAATCATACAGACATGAATTCAAGTCCAAGTACTATTAACTAGTGTCTGACCTCAGGCAGGATATTTAACCAATCTGGCTTTGGGTCCCACATCTCTGAAATGAGGTTTATTTTAGTACCTACATGCATGTATGCATGCTCAGTTGTGTCCAACTCTTTTGCGACCCCATGGACTGTAGCCCTCCAGGCTCCTCTGTCCATGGGATTTTCCTGGCAAGAATATCGGAGTAGGTGCCATTTCTTTCTCCAGGGTACCTTCCTGACCCAGGGATTGAACCTGTGTCTCCGCATTGCAGGCAGATGTGAGCCACCCGGGAAGCCTATTTTAGTACTTACATTACAGGTTTACCTTGAAGATTAAAGTAGCCAAAGGAGCATCTCTGGAAGAGAGTAAATGTTAACAAGCGCCTGCTGCTCTTATTGTTATTTCAATGGAAGTAGTTCCTTTGTCTCACTGAATATTAGCCAAAGAACAGGACAGGGACATCTACAACCATCACCCCCAAAAGGCAAATGTGTCAAAATACCAACGCTTGGTGGGGAGGGTAGTGCCTGAGATTCCTGTGGAGTGCTTTCTGATCCCATAAATGAAACCCCATGATACAGACCGACAGAATCAGATAATGATGGCAATCAATAACGATAACAGAAATGATTATTTATTTTCATAAACACAGAGTATGTGCATCCCGCTGAGTTACACACATCACATGCCAGCATCCACTTGCAGGGCAGTCAATCAATGGGGGATTGCAATATCCCCCCACGGAGACAGGAGGGAGGATGAGCGGAGGTTGAGAAATTACCCACCCCAGAGTGACACATTCACAAAGTTAATCTAATCCAGGGGCCGTCCGGGTGCCATTGTGAGCCTGTGAATATGGAACAGCCTTGATTGATTGTGCACTGCAGTAGCTAAATACTTCATTGTTACTTGCAACAAATATAAGGAAAGGAAGGCTGAAACTGTAAAAGGGTTGGCTCTAAAGCCCCCAGAGCAGCAACAAACCACAAAGTGAAGTCTAGAAAAATTAAAAATGGGTAGGGGAAGACTGTATCTGTGTCCTAAGAGGCCTCTGTTGTCAAAGTGTAAGCCCAAAATGAAAACCTAAAGTGCTGATGGTGATCCTGCCTCAACCAATAATTTGCCCCGCCATGGGCCTGGGATTACCCATTCTCCCAGAGTGAGCATCACCACAGTTATCACAGGGGCAGCAAGAGAGCACAGAGGTTGTGTCTAGACAGAATGCATCTGATCCTCAGTTCTGCCTCCCAGAGCCTCCCAGTTCTTCCTCTTTTCTTGTGGAGATAATCACATCCAGGTTATCAGAAACAGGGAACTAACAGTGCATGTCCTGCTTGACTCCCAAGATCCTTGGAGCATTAAATGATTACCGTTTCCCACCACTGCCTGCCCACCGCCCAGCATGAAAGACGCATCCTGCAAACTCTTTCCTAGTCTTACCCCTCTGTTCTTCCTCTGAACGACCATGGTGATCTCCTGTGCTTTTCTCTGGATGCTTACCTGATTTGGTGTTTCTCAAAGTCTGACCCAGGGATCACCTGTATCAGAATCCCCTGGGGGTGGTTTCTAGGAGGGAGCTGGTCAGTAACAACATTGGGTACGACTCAGACCTTTGTCCTTTGAGCGGCTCCATCTTGACAACTGAACTCGCACAGTGTGATAACCTAGTGATTGCACTGTTTTCATCAGTCACATTTTTACAAATAGGTAGACTCATTTATCGGAGAAGGTGATGGCACCCCACTCCAGTACTCTTGCCTGGAAAATCCCAAGGACGGAGGAGCCTGGTAGGCTGCAGTCCATGGGGTCGCGAAGAGTTGGACATGACTGAGCAACTTCCCTTTCTCCCTTTCCCTTTCAGACCTTTGTAACCAGAATTCCTAGTGCTGAGGCCAGTGACCGTGTTCTAAAATATATATACAAGTGACTGAGGGGCACTGTGCTTCGAAATCCACTGCTTGAAGTGATTTCAGGTTGTAGCCATCTGTAATGCTCCCCTCCTTGCCCGTGGATGGCAGCGTGCTTCACTCATCTTTGTAAGACCCACTTTGTAGTATGTACTTCATACAGTGCCTGGTGCGTAGTAGGCACTCAATAAGTAGGATAACAAGATGAAAAGTCCTACGTGTCGATGTTATTATTCTCACTGTCATCTAGATCAAGAACCATGCAATAAATAGTTCTGTATGATGGTGATTGGGCAGGAGCCATGGGATCAGACAGACCTGGGCTCTTTTCTGGGCTTTGCCACTTATCATCTATGAGGCCGATGCTTATCTCCCTGATCTCCTCTTTACACATCTATAAAATGGGCATGATGCATAAGCCACAGGACTGTGATGATGAACAAACTGTAAAATGTACATAAAACTGCTCAATGCAGAGTCTATCACTAGTAAGGGCTGAATCAACGCAGCTGCTTTTATTAGTAAGCTTAAACCAGTGGTTTGTTTAATCATTTCCCTAAAAAGCAGACCAGGCAGTTTAACTAGTTGCTTCACCAAAATGATCACTTTTGGGAAAAAAGTGTGTTTAGCCAACCTGTCGAATCCCATGACCTATTAGCAATAATCCTGAAGATTCAGAATTCAGAGCTGGTGAATCCCCATGTCTATTTGCCATGGTGCCTTAGACTATGGCTAGGAGGGTGTCTAAATTGCTACCAATGGGATGTGCAAACATCAAGGTCATTTCAGGTGGAAAATGTTAGTCCAGTAAAGTCACACAAATGTGTGTGTCCTTTCTTTAGCAAGTGGTATACGGAAAGCTGGACTGCTGCTACTGCTGCTAAGTCACTTCAGTCGTGTCCGACTCTGTGCGACCCCAAAGACGACAGCCCATCAGGCTCCACCTTCCCTGGGATTCTCTAGGCAAGAACACTGGAGTGGGTTGCCATTTCCTTCTCCAATGTGTGAAAGTGAAGTCGCTCAGTCTTCGACTTAGCGACCCCATGGACTGCAGCCTACCAGGCTCCTCTGTCCATGGGATTTTCCAGGCAAGAGCTGGACAGCTGCATGTAAATCAATAAAGTTAGAATACATAAAGTTAGAATACACCCTCTTGCCATACACAAAAATAAACTCAAAATGGCTTAAAGACATGATACCATAAAACTCCTAGAAGAGATCACAGGCAAAACATTCTTTGGCATCTTTGGCATAAATCATACTGATGTTTTCTGAGGTCAGTCTCTCAAGGCAACAAAAACAAAAATAAATGGGACCAAATTAAGCATATATATACAAGCTTTTACATAGCAAAGGAAACCATAAACAAAACAAAAAGACAAACTTACAGAAAGGGACAAAATATTTGCAAATGATGGAACTGACCAGGGCTTAATTTCCAAAATATACAAACAGCTCATACAGCTCAACAACAAAAAATCAAACAACCCAATCCAAAAATGGGCAGAAGACCGAAATAGACATTTCTCTCAAGAAGAAATATGGATGGCCAATAGGCACATAAAAAGATGCTCAATGTCTTTAATTATTAGAGAAATGAAAATGACAACTATAATGAGGTCTATCCCACATAGGTCAGAAAGGCCATCATCAAAAAATCTACAAATAATAAATGCTGAAGAGGGGGTGGAGAAAAGAGAACCCTCTTACACTGTTGGTGGGAATGTAAATTGATATAACACTTATGGAAAACAGTATGGAGGTCCAGTAAAAAACTAAAAATAGGACTACCATATGACCCAGCAAGCCCATGCCTGGGCATATACCTGGAGAAAACCATAATTCAAAAGACACATGCACCCCAGTGTTCACTGAAGCACTATTTATAATAGCCAAGGCATGGAAGCAACCTAAGTATCCATCAACAGAGGAACGAATAAAGAAGATATATATATATATACGTATATACACAAAGTGGAGAAGGAAATGGCAACCCACTCCAGTATTCTAGTCTGGAGAATCCCAGGGACAGAGGAGCCTGGTGGGCCGCCGTCTATAGGGTCGCATAGAGTCGGACACGACTGAAGTGACTTAGCAGCAGCAGCAGCATATACACAATGGAATATAACATGTACACACAATGGTATACACACACACAATGGAATATTACTCAGCCATAAAAAGGAATAAACTGTGTCATTTGCAGAGCCATAGAGGGACCTAGAGAGTGTTATATAGAGTGAAGTAAGTCAGAAAAATAAATATCGTGTGTTAACACATATATTGGAATCTAGAAAAAAAAAAGTACAGATAAACCTATTGGCAAAAGAAATAGAGACATAGACACAGAGAACAAACACATGGACATTTGATAGGGAAAGGAGATTGATAAATTAGAAGATTGGGATCGACATACATACACTACTATATATAAAATAGATAACTAATGAGAACCTATTGTTTAGCACAGGGGGGAAAAAAGGTACTATCTGTAGGACAAATATTAAATTAACCTTAAAAATGTATTTCAATATACAGTTCAGTTCAGTTCATTTCAGTCGCTCAGTTGTGTCCGACTCTTTGCGACGTCATGAATTGCAGCATGCCAGGCTTCCCTGTCCATCACCAACTCCCGGAGTTCACCCAGACTCACGTCCATCGAATCAGTGATGCCATCCAGCCATCTCATCCTCTGTCGTCCCCTTCTCCTCCTGCCCCCAATCCCTCCCAGCATCAGTGTCTTTTCCAAGGAATCAACTCTTCACATGAGGTGGCCAAAGTACTGGAGTTTCAGCTTTAGCATCAGTCCTTCCAAAGAACAACTAGGACTGATCTCCTTTAGGATGGACTGGTTGGGTCTCCTTGCAGTCCAAGGGACTCTCAAGAGTCTTCTCCAACACCACAGTTCAAAAGAATAAATATACAGTAAGTGCAGACAAATATTGTTTGACTCCACTTATACGAGGTATGGATGGAATAGAATATTAGTCATGAAAAAGAACAAAATAATGCCATTTGCAGCAACATGGATGTATCTAGAGACTATGTGAAGTAAATCAGAAAGAGAAAGATGAATACCACATGATATCACTTACATATAGAATCTAAAATATGACACATATGAACCTATCTATGAAAAAGAAATGATGTAGAGAACAGATTGGTGGTTGCTAAGGGTAGAGGTTTGGGGGACAGCTGCAGTGGGAGGTGGGTTAGCAGATGTAAGCTTTTATATATGGAATGGATAAACAGCAAGGTCCTATTGTATAGCACAGAGAACTATACTCAATATCCTATGATAGACCATAATGGGAAAGAATATAGAAAAAAGAACGTATATATAACTGAATCACTTTGTTGTTCAGCAGTAACTAATACAACATTGTAAATCAGATATATTCAATAAAAAATTAAAGAATGTGTGCATCCTGAACTGACAGAACTAGTCACGAGCAGAAGGCACATGTGTAAAAACATGATATAATTAACTTTTATTCTAAAAAATAGCACATCTATTGTATGCTCACCTTTTGGCAGAAGGTGAGCCTTGCCCTCCACTTCCCCCAAAATGTAGCTCATACATTAAGAAAGCTTTGCCAAAGAATTTCAAGAGTCCCAAATAATGAAATCCCCCTGCTCTGAAACCATGAATTAGTATTTTCTTAGGATGCAGCTGTAGGGAATCATAATGAAAAGCATCAGATTTGGGGTCAGATGGACTGGGTTCAAATCCCAGCGCCACCACTTTCTATCCTTGAGATTTTGAGCAAACATTTACTGAGTACCCAGCATGTGCCTGAGCTACAGGAGAGAAGACTTGTCGTTCCTGCTTTCATGGAGCGTACGTTTTAGGGAAGTGGGAGGGGAGGCCCACAGTGGACAAATGATACACCTGGCCAGGAAAAACGCTAAGACTAAAGGGGCAGTGGTTTTGGTGGGAATGTAAATTGGTACAGCCACCTATAGAAGACAGAATGGAGGTTCCTTACAGAACTAAAAATAGAAATGCTATATGATTCTGCAATCCCAGTCCTGGGCACATATCCATACAAAACTGTAATTCAAAAAGATATATGCACTGCAGACTCCTTTTTTAAAAACACTTATTCTATTAAGGCACTTGTTTATCTTTATTGATGCACAGCTAATTTACTATGTGTTGGTTTCTGCTGTGCAGCAAGGTGATTCAGTTATACATACTATACATTTTTTCGTATTCTTTTCCATCATGGTTTTTCAGAGGATACTGAGTACAGCTCCCTGTGCTATTATATAGTAGGACCTTGTTGTTTTACCCCTTACTTTTTGAAGTAGTATTTCCACACCCATGGGTCTTCTGTCTGCTTTCTAGGGCTCAACACTGAAACCTTCTCATAGGCTACAAGAACTTCAGTGCTACTGTGCTTATCTAAACTCTACCCAGCCTCCAGAAGTTAACATAATATTATAATATTCACCATAAGAGAGGATTATAAGAAGAAACAAAGAAAAAAGGGGCAGGGTAAGAATACTGAGAGTGAATGGGAAGATGTGAGTGTGCTGTTTTTCTTACAGAATTCTAGGACAGTTTCTCTGAGAAGGTGGCACTTGAGCAGAGAAATGAAGGAGTGAGGCTCTGGATGATCCAGAAAGGATAACAGAACCTACTGAGAGAGTCGCTGTTAGGACAAGATGATACAAGGATATATGATCCACCATCTGGCCTGTAGTAAGCACACAATGAATGTGGCTATTATTATTATTATTATTAGCTATAAGGAATATCCATTAGAAAGCATGAGTTCCTTACATCCCCTTCATTTTGCAGGGGGCTGGTTATGGCAAGTCACAGATTGGGAACCCACACCTTCCAGACTTAATATTTATATCATAACTGGTTCAAAAGCACATTTCCACCTGGCCTGAGTTTCCTCAGCAGCTGAGCCTAATGAGGGAAATAATAACTCCAGGTTCATTCTGCACGGACACATGCGCTAAGTGCGATTTCTCACCGCCCAGCTCCCTTCCTGGGCTAATTAAATTACTTCAACTGTGAGTTTCTGTTGCCAAGAAAGGGCCTCCTAGCTGTGGGCTTTGGGAAGTTGAAAAGAAGGGCATGGAGACTCCTGCTAACTAGAACTATGTAAGACCTCAAGGTGAGGTCAGAGGTCTGGAAATGTGTGTGCATGTGCGGATGAGAGAGGAGAAAGGGAGAGAGAGACACACACACACAATAACAGCACTGATTATTAAGCAAACCACTTAAAGGCCCAGTGTCCGTGTCCAAGTTGAAGAGTCATAGCTCCTGATCTTTAGTCCCAGCTTGGAAGTACCCAGGTGACAGACACTGGGTAAGTCATTTCCCTCTCTGAGGCAGCATCAGGTTTAAGGGTTCAGGGTCCTGTAGATCAGGGTTTGATGCTTAGCCTTGCCTGGTCTCGGACGTCTTACTGAAACTCTGTGAAGCTCACAGGTCCAACGGAATTTAACAGTGAACTGTACCTCATGAAGTAGCCAATGCAGATACAGTGTGCAACATGGCATACAGTCAGTGCACAAGAAATACTAGCTCCCAGCATCTCCACCTGCCAAATACCAGTCCTGCCTTCCCCACTGACTGGTCTGAAGATGAATCAGGGAATTAGGTAAGTAAACAATTTGTGATAAAAATGGTACTTTACAGCTTATAAGGTGTTATTATTAAACTCTCATCATGATTATTACTTTGAATGTTATAATACTTAGAAGGAGATACAGGGTTCATAGAAGTGCTTCTCATAGTCTCTGTGGGTAATGAGTGAGTGGATTTGAAAGGTTATCTTGCGTGAAAAAAGGAAAAAAAAAAAAATAACCACACTCGTACTTTGAAAAGCTGAGCCTCCCAGCACTGAAACATAGCAGGTTCATTACTCAGTGAGGATTAATTAGCTGTCGGGTATTATTAAATATTCTCACTCTCAAAATCCACGTAGAACTGGAAACTATGAAAGTGAACGAGAGGTAATCACAGGACAGGGAAGGGGAAAAAAAGCCACAATTGCTGGCAATGCAAATTTCAAGAGCAGAGCATGTTAGTAAATTATGGTCTGATTAATATCACATCAGCTTATTCTCTGTTTGGAGTCACTGTTCTGAAACAATGGTTTTCAGGGTTGCCTGGTGTTTCTTCTTCTACCACTGGAATCAGAGAGAAAGAAGGCTGGCCTTTTCAGTGTTTGCACTGAAAGAATGCCGGAGTGTGGATATTTACACTGAAATGAGGATACTGGAAAGCCTAGGAAGGTAGACGAGAGTTTTACAATATGATAATGAATGCATTTCGTGAATTGGTATATTAACTGTTGAGATGATCGAAAAGTAACAGAGGCTCATAAAAAACTAAAGCCTGGAAGAGCCTTAGAGATGCTAAAAGTCCAGGGATAACAGATCCCTTTGTCTCTATCACCAGGGGCTCATGATAAAAATACTAATCCCTCTGGACCCCTCAATTTGCTGCAGAGGATCACTGGGACTGAGTCCTGGGAATCTCCATTTATAACTGGCTCCATTTATAATGGTTGCAAGACCACTGCCGTTGTGCAGTCTTCTGTTCAGTAGCTTAGAAACTAAGTGTGGAGAGAAGAAATGTGATTCATTGGCCCAGGGTAGTTCACCGGCCCACAGAGAGTTAATAAGACACAAGAACCAGAATTGGGGTTTTCTAAGTCCCAGCCACCTGTCAGGGTCTCATTCCATGTTTGATATGTATAAATCCACTTTATAACATTGCTGTGTCATTCTGGGGACAATCTCTGTGCAAGTGAAATTTACAGAGTCATTCTCTCCTCTTTATCATGGGAATGGAATTCTCCTAGAGGCTAAACAGATGTATGAAATCTCACTGGATGCATGGATAGCTGGAATCCATAGTGGAGCCTGGAGGTGGCACCTGAGAAACTCCATCCACAAAGTGAACAAGGGCAAGGTAACATCTGGGCAGAGTTCACATTATAAACTCCCCAGAGGCCCCCTGATCCATTTCCCGCATAGGACTGCGAAGTCCTGAGGGGTGAAATGCTGTCTTACTCTTTCTGTATCACCAGCACTGTGCTTGCCACTTAGTAAACATCAGTCAATACCTTAAGCAGTGATGACAACAGTATAAAAATTATACAAAAAGGAAAATAGGAATTTTCTCAAACATGTAGACGACCTACTATCACTAGGAGGTAATCAGTTCAGTTCAGTCGCCCAGTCATGTTCGACTCTTTGCGACCCCATGAATCGCAGTACACCAGGCCTCCCTGTCCATCACCAACTCCCAGAGTCCACCCAAACCCATGTCCATTGAGTCAGTGATGCCATCCAACCATCTCATCCTCTATTGTCCCCTTCTCCTCCTGCCCTCAATCTTGCCCAGCATAAGGGTCTTTTCAAAAGAGTCAGCTCTCCGCATCAGGTGGCCAAAGTATTGGAGTTTCAGCTTCAACATCAGTCCCTCTAAAGAACACCCAGGATTGATCTCCTTTAGGATGGACTGGTTAGATCTCCTTGCAGTCCAAGGGACTCTCATGAGTCTTTTACAACACCACAGTTCAAAAGCATCAATTCTTCAGCTCTCAGCTTTCTTTACAGTCCAACTCTCACATCCATACATGACCACTGGAAAAACCATAGCCTTGACTAGATGGACCTTTGTTGGCAAAGTAATGTCTCTGCTTTTTAATATGCTGTCTAGGTTGGTCATAACCTTCCTTCCAAGGAGCAAGCGTCTTTTAATTTCATGGCTGCAGTCACCATCTGCAGTGATTTTGGAGCCCATGAAAATGCTTCTGATGAGAGCAATACTAAACCATCAATACTGAATCCTCACAACAATCCCAGGAAGTAGTGATCATCCCTCATCCCTGTTGTGCAGATATGATATGGCAGGCATGAGGTGCTTAAGTCATGTGTCCAAGGCCCCAGCCAGAGAGGAATGGAGCCAGAATTCTATCTCAGGACAGACCAACTCAATGTTCATACTCTTCACTACTCTGCCTTTGGGTCTCCAAAACCTCTGAGCAGTTAGAGCATTGACCCAGTCTGATAAGGTGGATGTCCATGGCCATTCTCCATGTTGAAGGCACAGGCAGACAGGAGGAAACAGTTTGTTGGCCCAGAATGTTTCTGGCCCACCAATGTTTGTTGGCCCAGAAGAAGCTCAATGGAAGAGCAGGTATCAACCACTACTGCATACACATGCAACAGCCCAGGTCTACAGGCAGCAAAGAGTCTGTGCTCAAAAAGCATCTGCTGAATAACAGATGAGCAAGTGAATGAATGAATGAACAAACCAACAAGCCAGATAATCATGGAACTCAGTGATCATTCAGTTCCCACATCTGTCTCTAAACACAGGGAAACAACCTCTTTTTCCCACAAGTACTTCTGTGTCTGGGCTTCCTATGTGGATCATTGGTAAAGAATCTGTGTGCCAATGCAGGAGACATGGCTTTGACCCTTGGGTCGCGAAGATCCCCTGGAGAAGGGAATGGCAACCCACTCCAGTATTCTTCCCTGGAAAATTCCATGGGCAGAGGAGCCTGGCAGTCTACAGTCCATGGAGTTGCAAAAAGAGTTGGACATGAATTAGCTACTAAACAACAACTTCTACATCTCTTTTCCTAGGTTTTGGTCTTTAGTACAGCTGCTGGCATCTGAAAGCACATATTTTACCCAATTCAGGAAGTTGCCTGGAGCCAGGGCTGGTCTCAAAACCTGCCTGCTATAACATTCACATTGAGCACTCCAAAACTAGTCATCACCCAGTCCTAAATCATTTTACTCTTTATCTAAAGGGCCATCCTTTAAAAGTCAGCTTTTAGAAATCCGTTTCTAACACCATTTCCCTGCCAGACCTATCCTGGTATCCCAGAACCAAACATAACTTCTTTCTCCTTTGATCAAACTGCAGCTCTGACTCTCACTGCATTTATCTCACTCTGTGTAGTGTTATAAATATTTACATACTAGTCCTACACATCCTCTCTTCTTACCAGACTGTGCACATCTGAATGGCAGGGAGGAAGCTACCTAGACTAAGAATAGAGATCATTTCTGGAGTACCAGCCATGGAGTAAGGGCTTTCCATCCATACTGCATTTTAGCCTTAGAAGTCCACACACGGTGAGGCACTAGGCTCACTGTTTTACAGACAGAGAGACGAAAAATAACTTGCATGACTGAAGTCCAGAAAGAGAATGTGACAGGAAATGCTACTTAATACTCTGCAATGGGCTATATGAGCAAAGAATCTAAAAAAAGGATGGATATATGTATAACAGATTCACTTTGCTGTACACTTGAAGCTAACACAACATTTTAAGTCAATTATACTCCAATAAAAATTAAACAAAAATTGAAAAAGGAACGTGACTATGTATGTGGCAGAATTCATATCCAGGCCTGTGCCTGTTTGATTTAAAAGTTCATGTCCTGCATCACAAGATTCCAACTTCCCATATGAGTAGTCCCATCCCTGTACCTTGAAGATGCTCAAGACGCTTTTGATGAAGGGAACAGGCTGAGGTCCCGTGGGCAAGGCCTTGGTGACAAAAGGAAATGTGTGGCCTTATAGTCATCACAGTATGGTGCCTTCTTGCTCCTTCATCTGCCACCAGAGACTCATGTAGCCTGGGCTCCTGCCTGATCTCCCTCCCTCACCCCTGAGGCTCGTAACCTTCAATAGCAGCCAGTGTGTGGCCAGACTTCCCCTGACCCTTCCCCTGACCCTGGTTGCCAAGGAAACCGAAATACAGCTGTGCTCACCCGCAAGGTGGTGATGGTGGCAGGATCTCGCAGCCGGCCCTCCTCATCTTTCAGATTGTAGCCTTCTGGCCTCTTATCACGCTCGCTGACTTTCCACAGCTTCACAGTTTTATCTGTGGAGCAAACCACAATGACAGTGAGAGTAAGCTCATAAAGAAGTCTATTGTTTTTTGTTTTTTTTTTTTGCAGGATGGGGGTGGGGGTGGTGGGGTAGGGAAAAGTGGAGGTCAGTGGACGGGACTGCTATGGAAGCTGGCTCATGTCAAGGACTACAGTGTGCACATCTCAAGGTCTTTGAGGGCAGAGTTCATGCTTCCAAAGAAATCCATTTATTGTGCTAAGCGAAATGGCTTCCCTGACAATGGACTGTTAAAGCTATAGCTTACACATTAATTGGGTTCACTCAATAAAAATATGCCCTGAACCTTGAATAAGAGTAGCCACAACATGTATAGAATTAAAGATACAACCATGTTCGCACTTGCCATGGAGAATTTATTCAGTGTTCACAATAACCCTGAGACGTAAGTCCAATGATTGCATCCCCCCTCACTAACACTGTCCCTAGCATGACCCAAAAGGCCCTCCATGACCTGCACCCTAGGGCCTCACGCTGTATGGCCTCACTGTCCACCCTACTCCCTGCCACCTCTTGTATTTCTGCCACCTGGCTTCCTTACAGCTCCCTGGATGGGCTAACCCTACTCCTGCCTTTTGCACTAGCTTTTGCACTAGCTGTGCCTTCTGCCAGGAAAGCCCTTTACCCTCTTTTCACAAGATTTGTTCCTTCACTTTGCTCTGTTTATGTCCCAACTTCAGAGGAGCCTTTCCTAATTAACCTACAGAAAGATGTTTCCCTCACCATTCTCCATCCCCTCTTCCTAGTTTATTTTTCTTCAGAGTACATTTTACTACCTAGCAACTTCGTTATCCTGCCTTCCTCACTAGAACATAAAATCATCGAAGATAGGGATTCAGTCTGTCGTGTTCCTAAGTACACCTTCAAGCACCTATGACGGTTGTCATTCAGTTGCTCAGTTATGTCTGACTCTGCAACCCTATAGACTGCAGCACGCCAGGCTTCCCTGTCCTTCACTATCTCCCGGAGTTTGCTCAAACTCGTGTCCATTAAGCTGGTGATGCCATCCAACCATCTTGGATGTTCAACAAATATGGGGTGGATGAATGAATGCATCTCATGTATACAGTGCATCTTGCTAGCAGTACTCAGGGAAGTAACATGAGAAGGAGATTCATCTGAATGCTTTCCTCTTGCAGTCTCTCTTCTGAGTCCCCTGCTGGAAGTGACTTTTCTCACCTTTATACTGTCCCAGGACTTTACACCACTTCCTGACCCCTGTCATTCTCTATAGCAAATGAAACAGAGGCGAGGACTTGAATGCTCATGGGAGGTAGTCAGTGCCAGGGGAATGAGTGAAAGTGCTGGGGTCTCAGGGGAGCTGGAGGTGGCACGCCCCATTTGCAGGCCTTCCATTCTATGTTTTTTTTTTTTTTAAGTAGAGTTGACTTACAATGTTGTGTTAGTTTCAGGTGTACAGCACAGTGATTTAGTCATATATATATATATTCTTTTACAGATTCTCTTCCCTCATAGGTTATTACAAAATGTTGAGTATAGTTTCCTGTGCTGTACAGTAGGTCCTTGTTTGCTACCCATTTAATATATAGTAGTGGGCATGTGTTAATCCATTTTTTAAGGAAACAGATTTGGGTCAAATAGATCATGCCTGTGACTGCATGCCTTTGTAGGCCTTCCTTATCAGATGCTGCGTTCGCTATCTATTCTCATTTTTCTCCATGATGGCAGATGGCAGGGACTCCATCGCCTCCTCTGTGTCTTGCTCTGTGCTTGCACAGGGTGGCTTTGAAAGCAGACAACCTTGGGCCACATTCCCACTCCAACTCCAGCCACCCTGTGGCCGGGGACTGGGGTCCCCACGCAGTAGGTGCCTAACTGGTCTTGGAGTGACACGCAAATGAGAGTAGCAGACAGGGCAGGGAAAGGGGCCGAACAGCCAGTTCAGTTTGAATTGCAGAAACAGGAGTAATTTTTTTAGTATAAGTATGTCCCTAATAGTCCAATCTTACAGACAGAGATACTTAACTTCTCTATGCCTCAGTTTCTTTATTTGTAAACTGGGGAAAGCAAATGTCTTTCTCATGGGACTCTTTGAGGACTAAATGGAAGACTGCATGTAGAGAGTTTAACCCAGTGTTGGGTTTCTAATGGAGAAGGCAATGGCACCCCACTCCAGTACTCTTGCCTGGAAAATCCCATGGATGGAGGAGCCTGGTGGGCTGCAGTCCATGGGGTCGCTAAGAGTCGGACATGACTGAGAGACTAATAATGGCTCACAGATGGCGGCTATTGTTGGTATGAGGAAACTGGGCAACCATTCTGCAATAATAAGATGTTGCTGACAGCATGAGCTGCATCCCATGATGACATCAGCACATCCTATTTCCTCTCCGCAAGGCTCTGCAGAGGGGAGGAAAGCCGCCCCTTTCCCCTGCCTGTGTTAGGATTCCCTAGTTTCTCTGCTCCTCACCTCCCTCCTCCATCTTCCCTCTGCAAGTGCCCTGTCCTCAGCAGTCTGAAGAGCACCAACCGCATGGTGAAGTGGGCTTCCTGCCATAATCTGGCTATTCTAACAGAGAAGGGCCCCCGCTTCCTAACATGTGAGCATCACGCAGGCTGGTTGTGTCTGCTGGTACTCCTGTCAAGTCTGCTAAGGGTACGATCAGTGCTTTCAGCCCAGCTTGTACTAGGACAGAAGGCAAAGAAGCCTCTCCTAGATGCTGGGTTGAATTTAGAACTTTCTATTCAATGCTCTTCTGGTCCTCCCCTTCCCGAATACAGACTGCATAATGACCTGCTTTTTAAGGTGGGAAAATGAAACTTGGGCCATATTTATATAGTCACTTGATTAACTACTAATCAGAGATCAGAGTAGATTAGCTACTAGAGCTTGCTGCTACTGCTGCTAAGTCACGTCAGTCGTGTCTGACTCTGTGCGACCCCGTAGACGGCAGCCCACCAGGCTCCCCCGTCCCTGGGATTCTCCAGGCAAGAACACTGGAGTGGGTTTCCATTTCCTTCTCCAATGCATGAAAGTGAAAAGTGAAAGTGAAGTCGCTCAGTTATGTTCCACTCTTTGCGACCCCACGGACTGCAGCCTACCAGGCTCCTCCATCCATGGGATTTTCCAGTCAAGAGTACTGGAGTGGGTTGCCATTGCCTTCTCCTAGAGCTTAGAGGAACCCGAATCAGTGAATCCTAGTACCAATTATTTTCTATTGCTTGGCTTTGGAATGTATTCTATTCTAATGGCAAGACAATTCTCATATTTTTCTTATTATGAATGATAAATTACTATACTGAGAAAGACAGAAATTAGAGGTAAAACATAAAGAATAAAAATTCTTAAAATCCCTCGAGTCCAGGACCACCATCATTAACCACCATTATCAACAGTTTACAGTTCAGTTAATAATACAGTCACAGTATTTTTCTATGCATTTTTTGAAAAGGGGTACAAACCTATAATAATATCACATACATAGATTTATATTTCTCATTTTATTGTAAAACTGGTACATAGAATTGTAGAAAATGAATATAAAAGTAAAAAAATAAAATAAAACTTTCTCGATTCCACTAGACAAAAACAACTATTATGAAAATTTTGTGTATATCCTTATATTATATATATTATTGGATGTGGAATTACATAACTGTTTTTAATAAATGTAACATACTATACACAGCTTATACCATGCCTTTCCCCCAGTCATTTATCTATTTATACCAACATCTATCTCCACATAATGTATAACTGAGAATTAGTTAAAGGTCTAGGAATGGGAGACATTAATAAATTATAGAAAAGTCATACAACGGAATACTATTCAGTCATTGAAAATGTTACAGTATTTTAGGAGAAATATTTCACAATTACAAAGGTATTCCTGTTACTAAGTGTTATATTATTAAATTAAAAATCTGGTTGCAAAGTTATAGAATATGTCTCACTTTTGGTAAGAAACAGATTTATCCATGTCACTTTGCTATTCCTTTTAAAAAGCCATTAATAGTGGTTCTCTCTGTATAGGAATACTTTCCTTATCTTCTCTCTGCTTCTCTGAATTTTCTAAATTTTTTACAGTGAACAATTATTACTTTCATAGCATGAAAAGCAAGTTTAGTATACATTTTCATCTGATCATAGGTATTATGATAGAAGGAGACATCTCAGTAAAGTAAATGTGTTTTCAGCTGGTAAATAATTTTAAGGTCTAGCTTCACAACTGAATGTTGGTTTTATTTTTCATTAAAAATTGTAAAGCTGGGACTGTATTCTAGCAGAAGATTAAAAACTGTACCCAGCTATAATGAGATAAGCACAATTTTTTTTCAAGATAATTGATGGTGAATTCAATTCAATTCCCCATGGTTAGGATGCCTGGAGTCATTCTTGACTTTATTATCACAATTTTTCTTGACTCAGTATCTTGAAGCTTTGTGGATAAAAAAGTCTGAGAAACATGTGGCTGATACCGTGAGTAATGGCTTTTTCTTCCTTTCGGCTGGCTCTCTGAGTAGTTTATCATTACTTGTGGCACCTTTAAGCACAATCTTATCATCTATCTTCATTTTCTCTTTTGTACAGTAATTCCGATTGTCTTCCATTAATTTCTGCATGTTAACCTATTTGGCTTAAGGGGAATTCTCAACCTCAATATTAGTATAAAAAAGAAAATCACATATGAGCATGGGGATTTGTCTTCTAAGAATCATTTTGAGATGCTGGTGGCGTATGAAATAGCATCCCAAATGGGAAGATAATATCCTTGTTAATCAAAAAACTATTTAAAAACTCAATTAACAGAACATGATGCTATATAATTAATCTTCATTGCATTTCACTGGTTTCTTCCCCATCCCCCCACAAAGTAGTTAATATGCCGTTTACATCTTTAACTTTTATTATAATAATCAATAGGCTAAATTTCATAATACAAAGCTAGCCTAGAGAAGATAATCAGATACTTTTTCTCTGCCTGAAGTAATTAAGTCAAAATCATCAGAAGTTTCTTCCATTCTAAGTTGTGTTGAGTCTGTTGAGCCTTTGAGTAAAACTTACACAAAACTAAAAGATAAGAACTTGAAACACATTCACTTTTGGGATATCAAGATCAGAAGATCTCCTGGAGAAGGGAATGACAACCCACTCCAGTACTTCTGCGTGGAGAATCCCACAGACAGAGGAGCCTGGTGGACTACAGTCCATGGGGTCCCAAAGAGTTGGACACAACTGAACAACTAGCACAAAAATGTAAACAAAACAATAAATACAGTTATGAGGAAGAATTAAATTACTTGGAATCTGGAGGAACAGATGAGTGGAGATCTGGTCATGTTGAGATAAGCTATGCTTGAATAACCCTACGCTGGCTATTTCAGAACCATTACTTTATAGATTTATACACTGGCTTCTTACATTTGAGGGATTTGGGGGATTCATATACATTAAAAACTTTCCCTCTTTTACCATAATATTAAAATAAAAATTGTAAGAACTTAGAAAATGAAAACAATAAAAGTAACAAATTGACAAGTCACTCATAATGCATAAGATTACATGAAAAATCTTTCAGTGTGTTTCATTCCAGTCTTTAAAAATGTTAATATAGGCTTGATCATTGTATATACACAGTCTGCATTATGTTTTATCTTGACATATGAGCATTACCCTTTCTCAATAAGTGCTGGAGATAGGCAAAAAGCAAACCCAATGTTTCTTGATTTATGCTTAAATGTATACTCCTCAAAGACTCACACAGAGGATGATGAAATAAGCCTCTCTCCAGCTTATTTGTTTGGCAGAGGGTGTTTAATTTATGTGTACTAATCCTCTTGTTATGCTATTCAATTAGCACCCTTTTGTATTTGATTTTATTCTGAATTGTTTTGAGCATAGATGGCTTCTTCCAAGTAGGATATTAAAAACCTTTAGAGTTGGTAATTCCACTGTATAAAGGCTTAAAGATTAGTATAGAATTGAGTTCTCTATGCAACCCCTAAAATCCTCTCTCTCTGATCCATTTATATCAATTCCTCCCCAAACCAATAAATGATGTAAGAAAAGTGTGGAGGGAAGAAGAGAAGAAACCATTATTACTTGATCCATTTTTTTGATGGCATCCCTGGGTTGGGAAGATTCCCTGGAGAAGGGAATGGCTACCAACCCCAGTATTCTTGCCTGGAGAATTCTACGGAGAGAGGAGTCTTGCAGACTATAGTCCATGGAGTCTCAAAGAGTTGGACACGACTGAGTGACTTTCACTTTCTCTACTTTCCTTCCTCTCTTCTTGACCTACGTTCCTAGTAGAGAGCTTGCTTGTGTCAAAGACATCTGCCTTCCAAACTCCCATATATATTCAGGGATTAATAACTTCCATCGAGTGTGCCAAACATATAGGGATGGCATGTTTTGTTTCCTGAAACGTGTTCCCACAATAACATTCGGTGAATCTTAAGACAGGAAGTCACATTCCGAAAACACCTGGAAATAATCTGCATTTGTCAAAAACTACAGATAACAAGTCTCACAGAATTCGGTCATAAATTTGTTATTTTTTTAAAAAGAGTAAGTACAATTTACTGAGTTTCTATTCTCAGTCAGGCATTCTGCTAAGCATCTTGCAAGTATGATTTCTACGTTTTTCAACAGCCTGCAAGGTGAAAAGGAAAATGGAGGCTAAGAGAGATTGAAATATATAGTTTGCTGACTATATCTCTGAAAACACCAAACAAGGTAAGTCACCTTCACATACCATTAGTAGACAGAAGGAAGTAGGCTGCATTCTGCTGAGGGAGCCATCTTATTTTATTGATTTTTTCTTCTATTTCTAAACTTTTCAGGTAATCGAACTCGGGTTCATGGCTCTGGAATGTGCTGTAAACATTGTATTCACCCCTACGATGAACCTGGTTTTTACTCTGTAAGAAGGGAAAAAACACACACACCAAAGATTAAATCACGTAAGCCAACTGAAAATTCACCAGTCCCTTCTTTTTTTGAGCAGGATCATGAGAGGTGGGACAGGCAGACCATGTCCGAGTGGGCTGAGGGCAGGACTATGCTGACCACAGGTTCCTCTTTAGCTCAGTGGCCTCATGCCATTTGATTGTGCACCCCTGGTGGTAAATACTGGCACCTCCAATATTTACATACTTTTATTTATAAATTATATACATAAACTGCTGCATGGACATAGGGTGTACATCATAAAATATATGTAGAAATGCAAGTTGAAGTAGGACACGAGTTTTTTTTTAGGTGACTGTGTTACATGGCATGCAGAACTTCCTAGGCCAGGAATCGAACTCACACCCCCTGCAGTGGAAGCATGGAGTCTTAACCAGTGGACCACCAGGCAAGTCCCAACAACATGATTTTAAAATCAATAGATATTATAATATTTTCTGTCTAATGGATGTCTTAGACGCCCTTAGGAGTGAGTCATCCGATGCTGATGTCCATATAGATGCATATCAATCCTTTACAAAGAACACAGAACTGTAGCATCTGCACTCCTCACTGGCCTTTTATAACTCATCAGATCTTCCCAGAATCTCTGAGAGGTGCCCAGGGCAGGGAAATGGGCCAAACAGGCTCAGAGATATTAAAGTGACACACAGCTTATTAGGATCAGATCTCTCCCTCTCCTTTTCCCATCATGAGTAAAAAAACAGACATTAAGATAGAGAAGACATGCAGATCATTGGGAGAACTATGAGACTTTAATCGGCTTTCCCTTAGCATCGATTATGCAAAGTGCACACAGCAGGAACTAAATAAATGGTGAGAGAACAGAACATGAAGGGGAGGGGGTGTGGAGAAAGGGACAAGAGAAAGAAGAAAGGTGGACAGGAGGAAAAGAGGGTGTGAGAGAGAGAAAGGAAAGAAGGGAAAATGGAGGGCAGGTTTGCATTTTAGGATCTTGTGACCAAGAGCCTAAAGATTCAGGCTTGAGAAAATAGTGTGCACAAATTCAAATCCAGGTCTTATTAGGCATTTGTCATAAATGCATGACTCTTAATTAAAGGCTTAAATTTAAAAAAAAAGAAAAAAAACTATTTCTGGGTGGATACTGGACATTCAAACCCAAGCCTCAATTTACTGATAGGTGATGGTACTGATGCTCCCGTGTTAAATGTACTCATGAGGGCATTGAGGTTCTTTGAGCAAATTCTCCAGGACAGTGTCACTTGAGCATTCATATACAGGAGTCACCCACAGGAGCTGAGAGGAGATCTGACTTAGATGTTGCCACATGTCTGTGTTTCTCAAGCTCAGTGTTCATTCAACCCCAAGCCTTGCCACATAACTCAACGGTGAACTGCATGTTATTATCCTCAACATTTTTCCCTTATTGAACAAAACCACTCGCCTTTGGAAAATGTGTCCCCCTCCATTCTACTAATGAATCAGGCTTCCCAAATATTTCAGTAAATTAAAATAGGTGAAACTTATAAATAGCTAATGGGAAACACGGAATGGAATATTACTGGCAACATGCTGCCTTGGGTAATTTATGCTAAACAGCTCCTCTGGTTTCTCTTTATCATTACTATGAACCTAATTGGATTAAAAAAAATGGAAGAAGAAGGTTTAAAAATCAATTTTAAAAGGACTTTAGAGGTTGACATACTTGCTCCTGTCCTGTTTACTGCAGAAAGAGCTAGTCCACCTGAACAATAAATTTTTAAGAGCCTTGATTTGCTACCATCCAAATCAGACTGTCAAGTGTGTGGAATATGTGCCAGACCAATTAGCAGTAGGCAGCTCCAGAAAAGCAGGAAAAATTCCAGGTCACGAAGAGCTATTAGTTTCTACTTGCCAACCACATTTTCGTGTTTCCAGGGCCAATGGAATAGGCTGGGTGCCTGAATTAATGCTGAACACTTGAATTCATATAGAACCCCAAGGGATTACCATGCCCTTATAGAAATTAATTGCAAATAATGTGCAATTACCAAATATATCACCTCTAAATGAGACTTCCCTTTTTGGAGGGGAGATGGAACACAAATGGCTTTGAGGCACAAAGCAGGCTTTAAATTGCTAGGGAAGTCTCTTGTGAAGCCTCCCTCCCACACGGGCGGCCTCCCACTACGCAGCACCGGGTGAATCTCCGAGGCAGGCAGTAGCAGATGGGAGAGTCACTTGAACACAGACTGGCCTGCTGTAAGCTTCAGGACCATGCCAGGGGAGGCCAAGGAAATCAAATTGGGCCATAATTCTGTTCTGATGGAGCAGAAGCAGACACCCCAAAAAAACTCAATTTATATGAAAAAGAGAAGCGATTCCTAGTGGAACCCAAGTCTCAGGAAGAAATGGGCTTTTAGAGATTCACTGGGAGTTAACGGCTCCTGCTTGGAAGGCATAGAGGATTCAGCTGCAGGGAACTTCATGTCATCCATAGTAAAGTGTCGCCTTCCCAGGCGGTGCTAGTGGTAAAGAACCCATCTGCCAATGCGGGAGATATAAAAGATGTGGGTTTGATCCCTGGGTCAGGAAGATCCCCTTGAGGAGGGCATGGCAACCCATTCCAGTATTCTTGCCTGGAGAATCCCATGGACAGACAAGCATGGTGGGCTACAGTCTATGGGGTCACAAAGAGTTGGACATGACTGAAGTGACTCAGCATGCATGCACATATTAAAGTGTGAGCCATGTTCTTTGCTCAGATGTCATTTTCTGGGATTTCACTCGCTTTGGTAGAGGGAGCTACATTTTCTTTTCTGACCCAAGTTATCCTTTTCACATCTGTTGGGGAACGGCTATATCTTTTATCCCAGGTATTGTGTTAGGAGTCCCTGAATTTCTATATCCAAGAGAGTTAACCCTACTGAGAAAGGAGGTGTTACACTCTACAAGCGCCTGTGGAATTTTGCAGATCCAGAGAAGTGAGGTCGTTTTGAATGTGCAGTACCCAGGATTGGAAAGGAAGACCTTGTCCAGAAAAGGCTCTAATTCCAGGTGCTTTTGTGAGCCTGTGCAACTGTTGATGTTAATGACTTTTTGGCAGTTTTTAGTTTGCAAGCCAAGCAGCAAGGTTAAGGGCGACACATGAGGATTAAGAAACAGTGGGAGGCCTCCTTTAAAAAGAAGAGAAAATGGGCATTTTGCATTCACTGCCACTTACCTCCTGCTCTCGTTGAAATATTACAACCCGACCCCCCTTGTCCCCTGTCGCTAGTAATTCTCCCGTGTGGTTGAATTCTACCGTAGAGATAATGTCAGCTGAAAAGAAGAAGACAAAGGCAATTTAAGTAACTGCACACTTACTTGCAAACGATAGATAATAGACGTACTTTTCTGTGCATTTAAGGGCTTAGGGCTTTGTCTCTGCAGTGGAATTTACAAGGATTTTATGTCCTGTATTTGAAGTGCCACTAGAAGTGGCACTTGGGGAAGTAAATTTCCTAGATGCCCACACTGCACTGTGGTCTCTAGGAACAACTGGAGAGAACAAAAGGAAAAAGCACATTCAGATTCTTTTGTTTTGGGCAATAGAAAATGAATTTCCTTATGGCTCAGGGAAATGGCAATTTTCTTTGATAATTTCTACCAACCACAGACTCTTTTCCCACCCATGGCCTTCTGCATCCCCCTTTCTTCTACACCAAGAAACTTCCCCAAATGGGGTTCAGCTGTGGAATCTAAACGAGGACTGAAGGCTGATGAGCAGGGTTGAGATGCTTGAAGCTCAGACATCAAAAATGAAGGGACACAACTCAAAGAAAATATCAGGGAAACTCCAGGAGTTGGAAATTCAAGAAGGAACCCTGGAAATGCTCCCCCTCTTCTGGTAAGCCCACCACACCCTTCTGGAAGAGCAGGGCTTTACTGCAAGGAGAAAGGTGCTGAGAAAACAGGGTCACGAGGTCAGAGCGGAAAGGGAAATTTGTACTGTATATCTCTAAACAGAGAAAATACACAGGCGCCAGGAACTCAGATCACAGATAATTGCTGAAGGAATGCCAGCCTGCCAAGCCTTTCTTCAATACTGGTTATCCCTGGAGGAACATGGACAGGTAAATTACCTATGATTGGATTTATTAGGGCTATTTTTAGAAAAATGTCAGAGGTTAATTCCTCTGCAATTATTCCCCCACAGGGCTCCAACAATCACTACCCAGAGTGCAAATGAGTTAAAAAAAATAAAAAAGAAGGCGGGGGAATTATGACTGTGGCCTTTGACAGGGGTACATTCTGAAGATTGTGTCCATGTAAGGAAAGCGAAGGGGAAACAGTGAGCTGGAAAACTAAGGCAATTACCCCTGAATAACTCAAATCTCAAATTTTACTTTAATATCATCATCTCAGGATTTTCTTTATATGCCCGATTGATTCAGGTAAGTAGTGTGAAATTCTCCACTTTGCTTCTAACTGTCCTTTTCCATACATGAAAATGTTTTGAATGGTCATTCTTTGTGCAGAAGAAAAAAGAATAAGGGATAACCTATAATCACTTTCAAGCCAGGCGCATTTAAAAGAATAATTCATGATTTCTGTTCTGGCGTCTTAGATGACTGACCCCCGTGGTAGCAGGTTCAAATCCTACAGGGCCACGAGGGAATGGGGAGTGAAGGAAATCAGGTGAAGTAGGAAGCTTGCATCTGCTCTTAAAAGACAAGTGGCTACTTGGCTCAAGCCAACTGTGACTATGAAATATTACCTGTGTTGCCAGATATTCTGATTTTTTAAAAAAAACCTTTTATTTTATATTGGAGTATAGTTGTTTAACAACGTTGTGAGAGTTTCAGGTGCACAGAAAAGGAAATCAGTCATACGTATACATGTATCCATTCTCCCCCACACTCCCTTGCCATCCAGGCTGCCGCATAACACTGAGCAGAGTCCCTTGTCCTATACAGTAGGTCTTTGTTGGTTATCCATTGAAAATATAGCAGTGTGTACATGTCCATCCCAAACTCCCTAACACCCCTTCCCCTCATTTCCACCCCTTGGTAACCATAAGTTTGTTCTCTAAGTCAGTGAATCTGTTTCTGTTTTGTAAATAAGTTCATTTGTATAATTTCTTTTTAGATTCCACAAATACGGGATGTCATATTTTTTTTTAAAGAAGCTGGAAACCCTGAGCTTTACATGAAAATCTCTTCAGTTTTATATATTGGCAACAAATGATTTTTTTTTTGAGTGCTATGACATTAAAAAATATATATATAATCCTGTCTATCAGATTATTATTTTTTTTGATTATGAATTTTATTTATTTTTTTTAAATTTTATTTTATTTTTAAACTTTACAATATTGTATTAGTTTTGCCAAATATCGAAATGAATCCGCCACAGGTATACCCGCATTCCCCATCCTGAACCCTCCTCCCTCCTCCCTCCACTACCCTCCCTCTGGGTCGTCCCAGTGCACCAGCCCCAAGCATCCAGTACCGTGCATTGAACCTGGACTGGCGACTCGTTTCATACATGATATTATACATGTTTCAATGCTATTCTCCCAAATCTCCCCACCCTCTCCCTCTCCCACAGAGTCCATAAGACTGATCTATACATCGGTGTCTCTTTTGCAATCTCGTACACAGGGTTATTGTTACCATTTTTCTAAATTCCATATATATGCGTTAGTATACTGTATTGGTGTTTTTCTTTCTGGCTTACTTCACTCTGTATAATAGGTTCCAGTTTCATCCATCTCATTAGAACTGATTCAAATGCTG
>NW_011494863.1:7865658-7881150 GCF_000754665.1 Bison bison bison
TTCTTTTTAATGGCTGAGTAATACTCCATTGTGTATATGTACCACAGCTTTCTTATCCATTCATCTGCTGATGGGCATCTAGGTTGCTTCCATGTCCTGGCTATTATAAACAGTGCTGCGATGAACATTGGGGTACACGTGTCTCTTTCCCTTCTGGTTTCCTCAGTGTGTATGCCCAGCAGTGGGATTGCTGGATCATAAGGCAGTTCTATTTCCAGTTTTTTAAGGAATCTCCACACTGTTCTCCATAGTGGCTGTACTAGTTTGCATTCCCACCAACAGTGTAAGAGAGTTCCCTTTTCTCCATACCCTCTCCAGCATTTATTGCTTGTCTATCAGATTAAAATGGTTTGTGGGTCACCCGCTTCTGACTTCTAATCTCTAGAGTGCTCCTTCCAGAAAAGGCCACTCCATTCCTTACTGACAATCTCAACTGGACATCCCATCCATTCACTCAAGAAGAGCCCTCCAAATGAACACTACCTTAAGGAAACACAAAATAAACTGCATGGCTATTCAGTCCCTGATGTAAGTTTAGAAGACCCGTTTTTAGAACAAGAGCCCGAGGAGGAGCAGGTGAGCCCAGCAAGGCTGGGAAGCCAGTCACCTTGAGTGAATGATCGATCACTTTCCTTTGTTAAGAGTTTGCATGTCTTAGCAAAGCACTCTCATGTACAGAGGGGATATGAAGCCTGTTTAATGTTTCCAGTTGCCTCAGAATGCCCTGGTTGAGAAACACTCTAGTGTTAGGAGACTTCTCACGTTAGTGGCTGCTCTGGCTTTTCAGTGAGTGGCTAGCAAAGAGGTTATTCACCAAGCTTCCTGGCTTTGGGGAGAAGCTAAAACAGACACTGCTGTTTCTTTTCACTTCCAGGCTTCTGTCAGGCACTAAAAAATGAGCCAGATACCTCCCGGAGGGAAAGAGAAGCAGGGAGTAATGGGAGGGTGATGGGGAGCCCCGGCTTGGGACTTAGTGCTGTGCTTATGTCTTCAGGGCTAAGATTCTGCTTGCGTGTATGGGTGTGTGTGCTAAATCACTTCAACTGTGTCTGACTCTTTTCAACCCCATGGACTGTAGCCCACCAGGCTCCTCTGTCCATAGGATTCTCTAGGCAATACTGGAGTGGGTTGCCATATTCTTTCTTCAGGAGAGTTTCCCAAGCCAGGAATCGAATCCACATCTCCTGCATTGCAGGTGGATTCTTTACCCACTGAACCACCAGGAAAGCCCCAATATTCTGCCTAAGGGCATCTGAAGCCCTTCCTCTCACCAGCAACATGAACACAGACGTTGGAGTTCTACATGGGTTCTAGGGCCAGTGTATTGAACTAAGAGATGAGTCTTCCCTTTTGGTGACACTGAGTATTGGAAGGGAGAGGTAAGTAACTTTTTCTAAGGTTGGTCTCTGGCTCAGTTTCTAAGAAAATGTCACTCCAAGGGAAACAAAACTCAGTCTCCCAAGGATGACATGCAGGTTGTCTTTTTGCCTGGATTCTGTGAAAACGTCTTCACTCTCTAAGATGCATATGGGTCAAATCAAGGTGGGATTCAAACTCAAGTCTAAGCCATGTGATCCAAGGCAGTATTATTAGAACTCCGCACTATGGGCAATCAGGTTTGTCCCCTGATATATATAAGGAGGTATATAAATGCCTCCTCTGTTTTCCAAGTGTTATCATTGTGCTATGTCTCCCTTGAGAAACTTATCAGAGAAAGACTGATTGGCATGGCAGGATGCTGAAATCCCTTAGTCTTTTGCCAAGTCCTTACCTTGCTTTTAACTCTGCCAGGGAGCTGGTCTGTATACTAGGCTGTTTATATCTGGGTATTGTCTTCTTCCCTTCAAAACATATGCCACGGCAACTCAAGTTAATACCTGTTTTGAACTTTCGTGTTTCCTGACTCATTTATCATGGCTAAGCTAATAGGCGTAACCAGAGTATTTTACTGCCCTATCCATCTTTTGCGTATCTTCATCTATGACTGTTTAATAATTGATGCAAAACTCATGAATCACCCCACATTCCAATTTCAAGAGAGGGAAACTTTGGATACAATGCTCTTGTGCTTGCAACATGCTCTAGGTAGAGCAGTGTAAATTAGAAAACACACACTGCTCAAGACAACATGACTTCTGTTGAGTACAGAAAGAGGATATGGCAATAACAATAAACCAGCAAACTCAGAGACAATAAGGTCTTGTGAAATCTTGGTCAACAGAAGTCAGTTCATTAAGTTCAACTAAAGTTCAATTCATCAAGTTTGATTACAGGACGTTTTGCCTTTAAATCATAAGTAGTCACCGCAACTCACTTTCTTAAGGGTGCAGCTGAGTCACGTTATTATGCAAAAAGTTATACACTTGAGCATTTTTCTCTCTGTTCTATAAAGACGTGAATGAAGTGCATGTTTTTGACTAAAAACAAAAAGCAGAAGCCAAAAGCAGTTATAGAGGTCAAGTGTAGTTAACATGATTTTTTTTTAAGGAAGCCCTGGGAAGTATGACGTTTGCCCTGCTCCACATCTGTTCGTGCTGATTTAATTTCCACAAGATGGTGGCCTGGTAACCCCATTTCTAGCTCAATAGGCACTGTTCAAATCGAGTTTTTCATTTTTAAAATCAATCTCACCATCCTTCAAAGGTTCCAGACTAACAAGTTCACACATAAAATTTCCATTTACCTGAATAATAGAAGCTGACTTGGCATTTATATGCACGTGATTGTGAAGTTGAAGAGAAGGAAGGATTGATCCTCTTGCTCATGCTGTAGACTCCCCAGGTACCACGCTAGGCTGGAGTCTATGCAATGCCAGGGCTGACTACAATTATTAGGCACTGCATAGTTCAATAGCAGGGTGAGTATTTTGATGAAATGATGCTCAGTGTAGACTTAGGACCTAAACCCAAGTCCTCTGATAGGACAAGATCTTACTGACCACATCACTAGCACTGACCTCTCAGCATCCATCACAGGGGTTAAAATAAGAATGTAATACAATTTAGCCTTCAGAGCCCATGACATGTTTTATCTTTCGTCTTGGAAACATCTGGAGATAATACGGTAAGGTCATATACGGTACTTGTATCAGTGGACTAGTGCTGGGCGAGCAATATTTGGCTTTCTTCCTGACAAGAAGGTCGTTCTAGCAGAGTCTGCTGTTTCTTCTGCCAGGGCAAAGATACCAGCAAGAATGGGAAACGGGTTTCCCAGCTGATGACAATGGGGCAATATGGCAGTAGCTGCCAGCAAATCTGCGTGGAGAAGGATTGGGGGCGCTCTTCAAGGCTGAAATGCTGGGGTTAATTGCAGTGGCTCCTGCAGTGAGGGTACTTGTAGAGCCTTTGTCATGCGCACAGGGGTTTCCAGTTAGATTGGCCCTGACTTTGTGGATCATTAAATTAAACAGGATTCTTAGACTCCCCAGTGGGCATTAAAACAACTCCTTCCATCTTCACAACACTGTGGACTCCTCCTTGGGTTCTGGTTCACAGTCCAAAGTCAGCATCCATTTTCTTGGAATAGGTTTTCTATGGATAACTGAAATAGTACACTGGAATATATTTCGCATCAAAATGGCAGGGGGAAAGGAAGTCTGGTTTTGGTCAAAGAAGACTAAGAACTGCTCTACTACTGGGATTGTGTTCAAAATGGTTACATTGAAAAGATGTTAATGTAAAATTTTAAAAAGTCAGGTAATAAAATACTATGCCTAAAATGATCTCAATTTTGTAAAGTATTTACATTTTAAAATGTATTTTTTTCAAAACTGGTAAAGTAATATATGGGCTTCCCTCGTGGCTTGGTGGTAAAGAATCCCACTGCCAATGAAGAAGCCACAAGAGACTCATGTTTGATCCCTGGGTGGGGAAGATCCCCTGGAGAAGGAAATGGCAACCCACTCCAGTATTCTTGCCTGGGAAATCCCATGGACAGAGGAACCTGGTGGGCTACAGTCCATGGGGTCACAGAGTCAGACACGACTGAGCAACTGTGCACATACACAAAGTAGTATATACTTCCATTAATATCAAATGATGATTAGCATATAACATGACATATCCCCCAAAGAGAGCAATCAACTCTTATACACACACAAATAATCATAGGAAAAAGTCTATCAGAAAGTACAAAATGATATTGTTTGGGGGTAGGACACAGATGTTTAAATTTACTCTTTTATAGCCTTCTAATTTTTCAGTATTTTCTAATTTTTTTTACCTTAATCATAAATACTTGAACAATTTTTAACTTTTAAGCAATTTTAATTGACTTTCAAGTTGAATACAAGATTTTAACATTCACCTCAGTGACTTTTTAAAAATTTGCTTTTTAATTCCCATATAATAAAATTTACTTTTTGCAGCATATAGTTTTATGAGTTTGGATAAATTCATGTAGATGTGTATCCACTATCACTGTCATGAGACAAAACAGTTTAATCACCCTCCTCCTAAGAAGTTCCTTCATATTGCATCTCTATAGTGAACAATTTTTCAAAAAGGAATAAGATTATGGGAGTGAAATGAGGGCTTCCAAAGGAGTGTGTATAAATACAGAGGCTTAATGCTACTGGTCTCTACACACATGGCTCCATTCAATTTCTAGTCAATGATCATTTTCTAGCTAGGTGGAGTCAGATTTTATTTTTTCATCTTATTGCTTAGATATTATCACTATTTATAATTTTGTTTTTAGAGTACTGGGAAGCTCAATTCATCAATGTATCTTTATTAACCTATATCACAAACTAGGTTTATGCATGAGGTTTTCTGCCCTCTGACTCAAATGCCCCTTTGCCTTTAATTGGGACGCCATCTGAGTCCTTGGTTCAGTAGCATTAACTTCTTAACTTGACATTACTTGTCATTTTCCTTTAGCACGGTCCTAGTGACAATAGTAGTAAGTAGCAAGTGCTGAGAAGTGATAACAAATGCATCTAATCTTGCTCACCAATTTTGATCTACTGGCAGAAGCTGCCCATTGAGAAAGACTGAGGTCATAGCTGGGCTTGGTGGGAGAGTGTTGTGATCCATTGGTCAAGTCTGTCATGGGCATTGGCAAGTAAAAAGGCTGTACATGTCACATGCTTGCTATACTGACCTAGTATATAGAATATACACATTCTGTTAGATCCAGAGTTGATTCCTTTGTCACCTAACTGGTGTCTGGATTTCAGCTACTGGATCTATTCCCTTTCATTTGGATATAATTAATTCTGTGTATACTGGTTTAAACTGCAGTCTGGCACTGGTAATCCTCTTCTAGGAAAGAATACAAGTAGAAGGGTCTAACAGTCCCAGTTCCCCAGACTTTATCACAACTGGTGCTTCCTATTTAACCACAAGCACAGTGCTGGAAAAGGGGCACAGTTTAAATGTCAGACCTGTGAAGACCAAGCTCATGAAGGGCAGAGAGTGCGCTATGGCTAATACTCTTGTTTGGCTGCTCCTCTTCACTGCCTTTCTTCCTTGCTTGTCCCACTGTAGAGGCTGAAAATGCAATTGCTTCTCAGCCTCTCCTCTGGCTAGGGATGGCCATGTGACCCAAATTTGGCCAATAGGGCACATAGAAAAGTCTCTTGGGGGGCAGGAAGGCAAAAAATCTGGGAAAAATTTTTCTTCCCAGAATAAAAGGAAGCAAGCAAGTGATGGGAAGCCTTCTGGCTGCATTGACATACTCCTTGTATAATACTACCTTGGATGTGGTTCTATGTAGCCATATGTGGAGCTGTGGCAGCCATCACGTGACCATGAGGTACTAAGTCTAAGGCCAAGCCAAGAGTCTGAGTATGACAGATGGAAGAAAGGGACAATGTCCCCAGTGACATCACTTAACTGCAAAAGCCTAACATAGGGAGAGCCTAAGTCTGGACTTGTTAAACAAAAGATACCTAGCAGTTTAAGCCACTGCAAGATAGACTTTTTGCTATGTGCATCTGAATGCTTACTAATAGACATGGCTTTCCATCTTTGTTTTTCCCATAGCATTGTGTACAGGGCCAGATTATTAATGTGCATTGAATTGGAAAAAATGATCTCTTGTCCTGCCACCTCCAGGCACAAACTCTCACATTCACATTTTCATTTCCCTCTATCATACAACCAATTTTCCTTCCTACATACTTAGTTTCCAATATTGAAGTGTTTGTTTTTTCCCTCTTTCCCTGTGTGGCAAATGGTGCATTAATTTTTGACCATTCAAATATGAAAACAGTTTACTGGGATAGAATGCCTCCCCCTGCAATTTATCATGGTGTCCATCATAAAATTATGACTTCAAATGGACTTAGCCATATCCTCTGTTGGAGCCAAGTTTCTCCCAGCTAATGTGTAGTAAGCCCACTATGCTTGCTGAGCTGTGAAAATCCAGATGGTAGGAAGCAGGTGAGTAATGAATGTCATGCTGTTCCCATTAAAATGCACACAGCTTCCCCACACTGACCAAATCCCTAGCACTAACCAGGTCTGAGACAACCCAGGACATGTGGGTTCATGGAGATTGTCTTTCATTCAAAACAAGTTCCAGTAACACAGAAACTGAGAAGAGAGACTTTTCTGGTGGTGGAACAAAACTTGGCTAAAGGGCAAAGGAATTTGAAAAATTGTAAGTCCTCTAAGTACAGAGAAAGCCAGTGGGAGATCGGTAGCAGTCCAGACTTGCCTTCAAGCCTGTGTGGTTTACAGTGGAATCTGCTGGAAAGGTGTCTACCATCTGTCACCTACTCTTTCAGAAAGCAGAGGGGTAATTAAGTGCTCAGGTGATACAAATTCTGTCAATCATTCAGATCTATTATGTATACAATATGGGATCATCTAGCACTGACCTCAAAGTCAGTGGGACCCCAGGCCCAAGATGAGAAAGCCCATCACATCTGTGGGGGAACAGGAGCTCCTGGGCAGGCATTGGAGTCTCTTGGCATGTCTTGTACCAAAAATTTTGTTGTGCCAGATGCTCTGAACTCAGAAAGACATGGTACCTGCCTTGTGGGAGCTAAAGGAATTTGTGAGTTGGCTCTAATGTCACTTTTTAAGGGACGCCTTGCATGACTTCTCCCCAAACCTAGACAAGTCCCTGTGGGATGCAGCCTCCTAGCTCCCTGTACTTCTGCTCTATCAGTTATCACTGCGTACCATTACCATTTATCACAATGGTAACAGAACCATTTTAAATGCCTTTCCCGGGCTCTAAAATATAAACTCCATAAGGAATTTGTTCATCACCAGAAAGCCCAGTGCCTAGCTTAGTGTCTTAGTATATAATAGATGCTTCTTAATTTTTTCCTTTAATTGATCATTGAATGAGAGCCAGAAGAGCCAATGTCGAAGTGGACCAACACATAGAAGATGGATAACCCCAAACAAAGTATCAGTGAGCAAAATATTTATGCTGGATGAATGTAAGAAACATTTTTAAGGAGTGTGAGGCAAGGGGAAGCTCTTATTTGGAACAGTGAGTATTGTACAACTTTAGAACAAGATTGATCAGTAAAGAAGAGGTTTTGTCCTACAAAGTGTCTGTAGCATTGGCAGGTTTCTATAAATCATAAGAAGAGAAGAGAGTGGATGGGTTGGTGAACAGAGGGTTCTGGGATAGGGTGTTAGTTGGGAGAGGGCACGGAGTAGCAAGTGAATTTTGAGCAACTAGGTCTGAGATGCAAGGACTCTAATGAACACCTATTATGTGCACATCAGTGGGTTGGGTGCCAGGGATATGCTAACAATACATACCTGGTTTTTGCCTTCAAGGAGCTTTCTCCCTAGCAGACTAGGAGGTAGTGCTAAATTGGGATACAGCAAAATAATGTTGGAGAATAGGTTGTTCAAAGACCCTATAATGAAGTTTTGGAGCAACAGAATAACAATCCTATTGATGGCTTTGGTCTAGAGGGCAATATAAAGTCACTACCGGAACTTAAGATAACTCACATCCCATCCATAGTTCTGCATTCAGAAAAATCTCTTGTATTTCTCCAAAGGGCAAAATGAACACTAAATGCACTATGTCCCTTTGTTAAATTCTAGGTAAGTTTAAAGAAAAGAATAAAAAATGTTTTCAGATTTTTCCTTCTAAAGTATGACATTTCTATGTCAAGCAAAATAAAGATGCTACTAACAGTTCCTAAGGTAGTATATTATGATGGTTTTTCAATAATCTCAGCAAAGATAATGGAAAGTCTCAGAACCAAATGTGCTATTTACAATTTTGTGAATCAGTATTTCTCTTTCCATCTCCATCTCTTTCTTCTCTATTCCTCTTCCCCACCCTTTCTCTCTTTCTGGCTAGGAGTTGCAGTATTTTGAAAATTAGAATAAAATGTTACTCTCTTTTGGATAATGTCCCTGTTTTAAAGACTGAATAGAGTACTTTACACCTAGTAGGCAAATAGTAAAAGACAGAATAAATAAACGTGCTGATTTTTCTCATCAGCATGACCCAATCTTGAATAAATATTCATCAGGCAAAGGCATTATAGTACATCCTTACTGCTTTTTTCTGTCCACTGAAAACTGGATATGTAGAAAATCCATTATATTCAATGTCATGTTCATGTAGCAGTTTATATACCAATGAATACTACAAAACATAGAAAGCTCAGAAAAGACTAAACACTGATAGACTCATTCATCATTCTATTCATTCACTCAGCAAATCTTCACCGAGCACACCTACTATGTGTCAAGTACTATTCTAGGTTGGATATACATCAATTAATCAAATAGATAAAAATATCTGTCCTTATAGAACTTCATTCCACTTGTGGAGAAAAGATAATAATCAAGAAACATAACAAATTGCATCATATGTATGTATTATGGGAAGCAAATATAGCTGAGTAAGGGGAATTAAGATTACTTGAGATAAGACGGAGGCTTAGATTTTAAATAGGGTGGTTTCCACAGGCCGCCCTAAGCAGATTTGGAGGAGGAGAGGGAGATGACCATGTAGGTATCTTAGGAAATGCACTCTAGACAGAGGCAAGAGATGGTGAGAAGAAAGGAACACACATGTGTCAGAGGACTAGTGTGGCTAGGACAGTGCCAACGGGGAAAAACAAGCAAATAGACACAAGAGGTTCAGATAATGTAGAGTCTTGCAGACCACAGCAAGCACTTTGGCTTTTGCTGAAAGTGAGATGAGTATAACAATGTCAATGTACCTAATACCACTAACCTACACTTAAAGATACAGTTGAACCTTGAACCATGTGGGTTTAAACTGCACAGATTCACTTACACGTGAATTTTTTTCAGGAGTAAATACTACAGTGCTGCATGGTCCACAGTTGTTTGAATCCACAGATACAGAGGGACCATGGATACGGAGGACTGACCATAAATTATACCCAGATTTTCGACTGCACAGAGGGTTGGTGCCTCTAATCCCTGCAGCTGTTCAAGGCTCAACTGTAGTTAAAATGGTAAATTTTGTGTTATGTACATTTCACTCTGATTTAAAAAAAAGTGATAAAAAATGAAATGGAAGGCAGTTGGGAGGTACAGAATAGAGAAGCAACATCGTCTGATATTTCACAAGTACCAATCTGGCTGTAGTGCTGAGAACAGACTGTAGAGGGCAGAGGTGGAGTCAGGGAGTGTAATCCAGGTGATAATCCAGGTGAGATGACAGCAGCTCAGACCAAGGTGTTGGTAGTGAAGGTGGGGAGAAGTGGTCACGCTGCGGATGTATATTGAGAGCCGACCTAGTAGGAATTGCTGCTGGATCAGATAGGCATATGAAGGAGCAGAATCAAGGTTGGTTCCAAGGTTTCCACTTTCACCAACTGGCAGGGTGGATTGCCATCACTGAGATTAGAAGTTTGTGGGTGAAGCAACCATCTTACGGGAAGAGTAGACATTTAGTTTCAGACATGTGCAGTATATAACTGAAGATACTGAGTAGATAATTGGAAATAAAGATTTAGAGTTCAGGAAAGGGGTCTGAGTTGGTGATAGAAAGTTGGGAGTTATTAGCCTTTCAGATGGTATTTTTCAGGCCATGAGACTGGATGAGATCTCCAGGAGTGAGGGGAGTAAAAGCAGAGAAGAGGACCAACAACTAAACCTAAGGGCACTCCAACAGCTAAAAAAAACTGGGAGAAGAGGACGAATCAGGTAAAAAGACAAGGAGCAGCTGGTGAGGTAGGAGGAAAACCAAGAAAGCTTAGTATTCTGGATGCCAAGTGAAGTGTGGAGGGAAGAGCTGTCAATAATGTCAAACCCAGCTGATGGGCAAGGTAAACGGCTTCAGCTGACCTTTGGATCTGAATCACAGAAGTCACTTTTGACCTTGGCAAGTATAGTTTCTAGGGTATAGTGGGGGTGAAGCAACTGCAGTGGGTTTCAGAGGAACAGGAGGAGAGGAATGAGACAGTGATTGTGGACAACTCTTTCAAGGAGTTTTGCAGGACAACAGAAAATGATGTGGAAGATGATGGGCAGTTGGGTCAAGAAAGTGTTCTTGTCTGATCATCAAAACAACAGCATGTGTATATGCCAGTGAGAACATTATTTCAACAGCCAGGGGAAATGAATGGTGAAGAGATGAAGAGGGTAGAATTGCTGAATGAGTTAGCAAATGAATGTATGAAGAACAAACCAGAAACTAGGACTAGTCTACCGCTAACAGCTGAAATAAAACCTGTATGAGTTCAATTCATACCCAGAGCCAAAACATGGAGAGGAAGACAAATGGATTGAAACTCTACGTTCATACAGGGTTTCAGAGGATTCTCAAAACATTTAGAATTGTATGAGCTTCTCCCATAAATCATCTCAGATCACGTGATCACCATGAAAGGAAAACAATTTCTTGATTTTCTTTTTGGTTCTTCTGTCCTTCCCTCTTCTCCTTCCAATTTTTCCTCTTTTCTTTCCCTACGCCCTTTCCATCCTTCCCTCTTTCCTCTCCTTTTTTCTTTTGAAAAAGGAAAAAAAGAAAGAAAGCAGAGAGCAGAAAGTATTTTATTCCTTTTGCTACACAACTCAAGGTCCATTAGCTCCTATTTGCCTACCAGGCAGAAGACTGCTCACCTGTATTCACTTTAAAATGATGCGACAACTACAAGATCACTTCCGCGTGGGTGGGTAGCCTGACCTCCTTATGGCCTTTCTTGGGTAACTTTATCCATTACTCCTAATATCTTATAGAAAGAAACAAGTCTGTCAGGGGGGAATAAAAAACACCCCACACTCTCATCCTGCCCCATGGAAGATTTATAGACATTTTGTAAATGGCCAGACCCAGGTGATGGTGCCAGAAACTTTCCAAGTGATTTGTAGATCTCCCTTCCAGGAAGTCAGTCTTTAATGGAAAACTCTTTGACTGCACATTCCTTTATCACAGTGACTACAGGGAGTGGAATGCAAATGTCATGCAGGAGACTCACTGAAATGAACTGGCTACTGACCTGGCCTCAAGATATTTCAGTCTCAGAAAAATACCAGTATTGCAGAGTTTAGAAAATTACAGTTTTTCTTTAAGAAAAGAAAGAAAGAGAAGTCGCTCAGTCATGAGCGACTCTTTGCTACAAATCACATGTCCAACGCTTTGCGACCTCACTGACTGTAGCCTACCAGGCTTCTTCATCCATGGGATTTTCCAGGCAAGAGTACTGGAGTGAGTTGCCATTAGTTGGCTGATTGCATGCCAGGTATGGCACAAGCCCCTTAATGTATGTCTCTTCCTAAATTGATATTATCATCCTCACTTATTAAACACTTCCTTTGCTAGGATCTGTGTTTTATGTTTTATATCATGTCATTTAGTTGTCACTCCAACTCCGTGATTTCAGTATCTTCATCTAAGGGGCAATGGCAGCCCAGAGAAGTTAAACAGCGTTCTCAAGTTTGGAAGGCTGATGGTTAGAGGGGCAGGGATTGGAACCCTACTCTAGTTCCAAGTTCTTAACCTGCCTCTTGGATCTCCCTTCCTTTTCCTCCCCATACCGCCCCCCCCGCTTTTTTTTTTTTTTTAAAGTTTTAATTTTGTATTGCAATACAGGTGATTAACAATGTTGTGATAATTTCAGGTGGACAGCAAAGGGACTCAGCCATACATATACATGTATCCATTCTCCCCCAAACCCCTTGCCCATCCAGGCTGCCACATAAAATTGAGCAGAGTTCCCCTATACATCTGGGCTTCCCAGGTGACTCGTCGGGAAAGAATTGGCCTGCCAAGCAGGCCGATTTGATCCCTGGGTTGGAAAGATCCCCTGGAGAAGGGACCAGCTACCCACTCCAGTATTCTGGCCTGGAGAATTCCATGAACTGTATAGTCTATGGGGTTGCAAAGAGTCAGATATGACTGAGCGACTTTCACTTTCACCCCTGTACCATAGGTATTTTTTGTCCCCATTCCCTTTTGTCTATCTTATCTTTTTTTTTCCTAATCTTCTCCAAATCTTCCATATATAATTACAGGCTGCATTTCTTATTATGGATAGCGGCTCTTCTGGCATCAACCTACCTTTCCATCATATCTTTTGTATTCCTTGTCACAAGATGACACTTGAGCAAAGTTTAACTCTCCAGGCTCCCCAAGCAAAATGGTCTTTGTTGACCACCTGTCATGCTATTTCATTTCCCTGAGATGTCCTTTCCATCATGTGCACCTGCTGACTTCTTAGTCTCCTAGACAGTACACCCCTTGAGGGCAGGATCTTACTCACTACTTTAGTCTGCAGCCCTTACCTAGGGACTGGCATTTATAAGTTTTGCACAGAATTCTAATTGAGAGCCTGAAGGAAAATTGAATACATGAAACCTTCAAGGCCAGTTCAAATGCCACCTACCCCCTAAAACTTTTCATGATATCCTTGGATTGGGAAAATACCCCTTCCTCCTCACACTCCCTGCAACTCTTTATATTTTTCACATGCTATCTGCGATATTCTCATATCTCCTTGCTCAATTCTCCTTACTGAAATGAGTTAATTAAAGGCAGGCTTCCTATTACACTCATCTTTGACTCTACCAATAAATTTCACCTAGAAAAATCACCCTCTTTCCCCATCCTTTCAAGATCCAGTTGAAATTAGTCTCTTTAGAAGCTAAAGGATAGTTTCCATTTAAAACTTGACTAACCTAGATTGCACCTTCTTATGCTGTGTGACTCATTTTCTATCCTGTGTGTGTATATATGGTCTCCTTAACTAGATTATAAGTTCCCTGAAGACAGGATTATGTTTCTTAACAGAGAGCATTTTTATCAATACTATCAATATCTAAGATCTCATTCCGTGCATAGCAAACATGACATAAATGGTCCATGCTTGGAGATTTAGGATTCTTGTAGGAACAATTGGTTATTGGCCCACGTAATGCATATAAATTTAAAAGTTACACGTGTTCCATTTTCATCTACAGCTTATTATTTTTTTTAATGTTTCATTACCATAGACACACAGCCTGAGACATCCCTAAAATAAAATCAGTACTCGAGAAGTCAAGTACCATGGCCATTGTTAGGAGCAATCCCTCCAAGCATAGCAGATGGGAGAGGAATGGGAATAGGATCATATTGCCACATCTCTAACGATTCTGCTTTTGGGAATATGTCAAGTACTGATTCCAACAACCAAAGTTATTGCCTTTGGAGGTATGGAAAAGCCTAGGGCATGAAAAAGTCAATGACTATTAACTGCACTAGCAAAATTCCTTTCTAGCACACACCTTAGCAAGTTTGTTGGCCTTGATTTTGAAGCATTGATTATTTCCGCTAAAGTCCATAGGAAGACATAAAATGTCAATACTTTATCAGGCAATAGAAGGAATAAGACCATTAAACACTAAAGGGGCAGACTCAGCACTGGTCACAATCTCAAATATACCTACTGCCTGAGTCTTCAGTGGAAATTAAATCAAAGTAAAATGTACCAGCAGCCACTTTGAGGAAGCCTTGGGATAAATGCCTTTTGCCAATTTATTACTAAAGAAATGCTTTCCCCACCTCTCACACCGCACCTTTAATCATGTCCCTGACCTTCCAGCCTCAATACACTCTGGCCCCACCAGTTTGCTTTCAGAATCTCATAATTGCCATGTTCTTCTCCACTTCAGGGGTCTATAAACATGCTGCTCTCTTTTTTCCCTAAACTACTGTCCCTCCCCCTTTTCCTTGAATAACAGCTAATCATTTAAAAAATTTCAGCTTAGACACCACTTCCTGAGGGAGGCCTTTTCAGACAGCCTACATTCACTCTACAGCCTGAAGTCACTCGACACTGCCCTTTGTAGGACTCTATTCCTTCCCTTTAAAACATCTTTCAGAATTCATCAATATATATCTGGGTGTTTATTGTTAATGGCCTTCTCCTCTAAAAGACTATAAAACTCACCAGGGCAGGGATCATAGCCAATTCTTTTCACTTTGGTACTCCTTGACCACAGTCCAACGTTTGACACGTGGTGGACACACAGTAACTGTTCATTCAAAGTATAAATGTCTAGAGTATTTGTTAATAGTTATTGCCTGATCACGTGGGTTCATATCCTTTTTCTGATACTGTTCTCTCTCTCTCTCTCACACACACTTTTGGTTTTAGATGAACTGGGTGTAGCAGGCCTGTATGATTATGAAAATGTAAAAACCAGTTCAATCTGCCTCATTCTTCTTAAAACCAATGTCTGCCTCATCCTTCTCATTCCCCTTAGCAGACCACATACATGAAAACAAATGCACTGTAAAATGTATACACACCCTTCTGAGTCTCAAATTCTGGCCCTTGTCTAAACCAGTCTCCACCCTTTCCAGTTTCAGGAAGAAAGGCAACGGAGCACCAGAGACTGGGCGGGAAGACGCTTATAGGCCAAGGAATCTGGCCCAGTGAGCTACTTCAGTCAGACATGCAGTATGAATTGGACTGCTCAGCTGCTGAGAAGGAATTTCTGGATTAGACAGTTCATTAGCAGCTGAGCCAGCTTCTAGCCTTTGCTCTGCACACCTGGAGTTAGTGTGAGTGACAGGTGCCAGCAAGTAACCCAGAACAGCAGCTGAAGTTGTGGCTCTCTAGAGGTGCCAACAACCACACCATTAGGCTCAGCATCCCCAGAGTTTACATGACTGAAAATGAGATTTGGTATCAACGGAAAACTCTTTGCTGGGTACCTGCTATATGCCTTATCTAGGGCGTTGTTTGGAGAAATAATTCTAGAATGTGGTCAATTGCAGTCTTGCAATGCCAGTTTACATTCTAGCTTCACTACTCACTAGCTGGTTAATTTTGAGTATATTTCTTAACCTTTCTCCTCATCACCTCATCTGTAAAATGGAAATTATATTATACTAAGGATTCAGTTCAGTTCAGTCGCCCAGTCGTGTCCGACTCTTTGCGACCCCATGAATCGCAGCACGCCAGGCCTCCCTGTCCATCACCAACTCCTGGAGTTCACTCAGACTCACGTCCATCGAGTCAGTGATGCCATCCAGCCATCTCATCCTCTGTCGTCCCCTTCTCCTCCTGTCCCCAATCCCTCCCAGCATCTGAGT
>NW_011494863.1:7881250-7902979 GCF_000754665.1 Bison bison bison
GCCAAAGTACTGGAGTTTCAGCTTTAGCATCATTCCTTCCAAAGAAATCCCAGGGGTGATCTCCTTCAGAATGGACTGGTTGGATCTCCTTGCAGTCCAAGGCATTCTCAAGAGCCTTCTCCAACACCACAGTTCAAAAGCATCAATTCTTCGGCACTCAGCTTTCTTCACAGTCCAATTCTCACATCCATACATGACTACTGGAAAAACCAGAGCCTTGACTCGATGGACCTTTGTTGGCAAAGTAATGTCTCTGCTCTAGGTTGGTCATAATTTTCTTCCAAAGAGTAAGTGTCTTTTAACTTCATGGCTGCAGTCACCATCTGCAGTGATTTTGGAGCCCCCAAAAATAAAGGCTGACACTGTTTCCACTGTTTCCCCATCTATTTCCCATGAAGTGATGGGACCAGATGCCATGATCTTAGTTTTCTGAATGTTGAGTTTTAAGCCAACTTTTTCACTCTCCACTTTCACTTTCATCAAGAGGCTTTTGAGTTCCTCTTCACTTTCTGCCATAAGGGTGGTGTCATCTGCATATCTGAGGTTACTGATATTTCTCCCGGCAATCTTGATTCCAGCTTGTGCTTCTTCCAGCCGAGCGTTTCTCATGATGTACTCTGCATATAAGTTAAATAAGCAGGGTGACAATACACAGCCTTGACGTACTCCTTTTCCTATTTGGAACCAGTGTATTGTTCCATGTCCAGTTCTAACTGTTGCTTCCTGACCTGCATACAGGTTTCTCAAGAGGCAGGTCAGGTGGTCTGGCATTCCCATCTCTTTCAGAATTTTCCACAGTTTATTGTGATCCACACAGTCAAAGGCTTTGGCATAGTCAATAAATAATAGAGGATTAAATGAGTATATTTATGCAAATTTAGAGTGGGTGACTGACATACATAAACACTAAATAAGGGTTAGAATAAGACTTTACCTGAAAGTATTTAACAGAATGAATGGCTGACAGCCTCACTTTAAATGTCCGGGGGATACCATTCAGGGTTGCCACTTATAGCCTTGTGTGTTCATTTGCTCAGTTGTGTCTGACTCTTTGTGACCCCATGGGCAGACAGTAGTCTGCCAGCCTCCACTGTCCATGGGACTTTCTAGGCAAGACTTTGGACAAGTTATTTGAATCCTCTGAACCTCATTTTCCTTATCTTGAAACCAAGTATAATATTGGCACTACTCTTGAGGTGAGTTATGAGGATTCAATGAGATAAGAAAGGTAAGGACCTTAGTAGATGATGCCTAGCACAATGTATTAATAGATGCTCAGTAAATAGGAGCCTTTGTTGTGATTTATCCAAATGGTCCCTCCCTTGAATCCCAGGGAAGGCAGAGCAAGGCCCCACAGTTCCACATCAAAGGACAGATGACACCAGTTACACTGGCTGCCCAAGTAGAGTTGCTTTATTCAGCACTGCAAGGTTAACCCACACAGTTTTCCAATTTTTTGAGTGAGTTATCCATATTTCAAAATTGTGAGTTTCATATCTAAAACTGAAGACTTTCAGTTTCCATAGGAAAATAAAAAGATTGGCACCATTAGGCTGGTATCTCTACACTCTTGGCTTGACCTGGGAAGTGCCTGTCCCCTTTAGAAGGGCACAAAGCTTTGAATTTGCCTTATCTCCCACCCCTCCCTAGTGTACCCCTAACCTCGAGGCCAAATGTCAGCTCCCACCTATGTTCCTGAGGTTTTCCCCTGTCGTCGTTTTTGTTTAGTCCCTAAGTCATGTCTCTTTTTGTGACCCCCATGGATGGACTGTAGTCCACCAGGCTCCTCTGTCCATGGGACTTTCCAGGCAGGAACACTGGAGTGGGTTGCTATTTCCTTCTCCAGGAATCTTCCCAACCTAGGGATCGAACCCGCATCTCCTGCACTGGCAGGTGGATTCTCGACCATTGCGCCACTTGAGAAGCCCCTGCTTTCACTTTTGATGTGACTTGGCCTCTGTAGGCAACTGTTCAGCAGCTGTTGGCCTTGACTGTTCACTGTCATCCTCTACAACTGAATACCCCCACAAGACTGCACCTAAGGCAGAAACCTCTCTATCCACACAGCCTCAGGCCATTTGTCTGCACTGGCAAATACAAGTGTGTTAATTCCACAACTAAAGACTGACCTCTTCACTGAGCCAATAAGCACATCCTTGGATGAAGCCACCCAGAAGCTGACCTCATAAATTCACAACATACTAATGCTGAATCTTTTCTAGTTCCATTTCAACTGAAGGTGGAGGACATAGGACAAAAGACAGGGGTATCATATAATAATGCTTAAGAACGTAATTTTCTAAGTTATATCCTATGGGCTAGCAGTGCTGTAAGATTCTGCTCCTTGGGTGAAAAAAAATCAAACCCTTTTGGGAAACAGCTCAGACATTAACTGCTATCTCATGGACTCATCTGGGGAAATTAGACTCAGAAATCCTGTAAGAAAGAAGTTCATCCAAGATGTGAGAGTTGGACTATAAAGAAGGCTGAGCGCTGAAGAACTGATGCTTTTGAACTGTGGTGCTGGAGAAGACTCTTGAGAGTCTCCTGGACTTCAAAGATCAAACCAGTCAATCCTAAAGGAAATCAGTCCTGAATATTCATTGGAAGGATTGATGCTGAAGCTCCAATACTTTGGCCACCTGATGCAAAGAGCTGACTCATTGGAAAAGACCCTGATGCTGGGAAAGATTGAAGGCAGGAGGAGAAGGGGATGATAGAGAATGAGATAGGTGAATGGTATCACCAACTCGATGGATATGAGTTTGAGCAAGCTCCGGGAGATGGTGAAGGACAGGGAAGCCTGGCATGCTGCAGTCCATGGGGTCGCAAAGAGCCGAACACAACTGAGTGACTGAACAACAACAATAGATATTTCCTACATACCAGGCATCGTTCATGGAGAAGGCAATGGCACCCCACTGCAGTACTCTTGCCTGGAAAATCCCATGGATGGAGGAGACTGGTAGGCTGCAGTCCATGGGGTCGCTAAGATTCGGACACGACTGAGCAACTTCACTTTCACTTTTCACTTTCCTGCATTGGAGAAGGAAATGGCAACCCACTCCAGTGTTCTTGCCTGGAGAATCCCAGGGACGGGGGAGCCTGGTGGCTGCCGTCTATGGGGTCACGCAGAGTCGGACACGACTGAAGTGACAGCAGCAGGCACCATTCTAGATGTTCGGGACTCAGCATTGATAAACAAGAATCTTGAACTCAGGTAATTTATTCTTGTGTAGAATAAAGGAAGATGCTTTACTCTGTTTCCCAATTTATCTGATTACATGATGCTTTTGCGAACTGCTGCTTTATGCATTATACAAAGTCTTTTGTAGGACCTATCTTCAGAAGCCTGTCATGATTAGGGAATGGTGGAGATTTTTATTCATATTACAGCGTTATTAATATATACAACCACTCCAGACACCTACTAAGTCATAGAAAAAGACAATTTATCTCTTGAAGAGCCAATGACCTCACTATGGCAGTCTTATTTGGGAAGAACCACTGCCTCACCTGGGACCTCAGATTTGGCCAAGGTTTTTTTATTTTTTAGAATATCATCAAAGGGTTAACCTGACTTTCACCACCGAAGTGGAGTGTTTTCTCTGCATCCAATATGACCCAGTTGGAAATGTATTTGTTTTTCACTGTTTAATCTTCTGCATCACCCAGCATTGATTAGATTTAATTAATTTACGTTTCTAATGAATTTAGAGCCTCACAGTGTTGTAGTAGGAAAATTCTCAGACAGCATCTGGCCACCAAATGGATTGATTACCTTGTCGGCAAAAGTCTTTCCAACATCTGGGACCTGATTTTGTGAAACATTCGGAAGCTCTTTCAGAGGTAAGAAAGGCCCACGGTGGTGGGGAGAGAGAGGGTGCTGGAAATCGGCGGGGTTCACTCTGCTTTGTAAGTCTGCGCCTGGCACTCCACCAACATGAAATCACATTTTGCTGTTCATTGGCACAGATTCAATGGCACCAAACAGACTGATCCGAATCTGTTTTTTGTTCAACGTAATCAGAATCCACCAGGCTTGAACCCAGGCTGCCACCCCACGAACCTCTTTGGCACTTCCTTCTGTGTGGAAGCTCCCACTGATCATTACGATGAAACATTTATAGACAACATTTATAGAGAAGCACTTTGCTCTCATTCATTCAACAAACATTATCAGGGGCCCACTGTGTACCTGGCACAGGGCCATGTGTGCCCTTTCATTAGCTGCTCTTGGCAGCCGCCCTTATGAGGTAGGCAAGCACTGCTCTTCTCACATATATAGCCAAATACTACACAAAAATTATAATTATTAACATCAATATGATCACTGTTAATAAAGGATATAAACACACACACACACACACACATACACACACACCAGACTCCACGTGAAGCCTCACTTAACCCTCACCTTGAGCTGGGTGTCACTGTGATCATCCCCATTTTACAGATGGGAGTATTGAGGCACTGAGATCTTTAGTGACTTACCCAGGATTCAGCTAGCCTTTGGCAGAGCCTCCTATCACAGGCAGTCTCCATGGAGAGTCTTTACTCTTAACCACTTTGATTTGCTACCTCTGGATAATACCATAAAAGACCTTTTCTGTGTCAGGCACTCTCCCAGAGATCTGATGCATTAGATTCTATATTCACCACTCACAGCTCATACAAGGAAGCTGAAGCCCAGAGGCATTTGCTTATCAAGGTCACAAGGAAAATTTGTAACAGGGCTAGGACTTCACTCAGGTCTGCATGGCTAACAAAGGCCTCTTCTGTTTACTGAGTTACCTGCTGATGAACGAGAGAGAACGGCTCATGTGAACTCAGTCGCTCCTCTCAAAGCTGCACTGGGAAGCATGTTGGACAAGTTAGGAAAGAGGGGTGGCCTGGAGGCTTTGCACAGCCCAAACCAACCCAGAAAAGAGGAGGTAAAGAATGTACAGACAACAAGAAAAGAGCTTCATCTAAAAGAGGGAGGTGAAAGATGGAAATCTCATTGCCTAACTGGTTTGTCTGGTTCAAGATCAAACAGAAATGACTGAAACTAGGTGGGCTGTTTACAGTAAAAATGACAGTGAAAACGCCAGCCACACTGAACATCTGATATTTCCTGAACCATGGATGCAGACTGTTGCACAACCAGGTTGCCACATTCATATCCCGATGTTAAAAAAAAAAAAAACTAGCTTGACATGGCTCCTCTGTTACAATGTTTGCTAAGGCTGGTTATTTCTTGAATTTGAAAACTTTCTCATTTCTTTCCATGCTTCTCTTGCTCAGGCCTCTACATCAACAAGGCCACACCATCTGTCTTCTTTGGGCCTTTGTACATGCTCCCTTTCTGCTTGGAATATTTCCATCTCAATCTTTTCCTTGGTCTGGCCAACCCCTCTTCAGTCCTCAGATCTCAGGTTGGACATCTCTCCTTCCAGGAAGCCTTCCTTGACTTTCCTGTTCTGGCTTAGGTGCCCATTTTAAGAGCAGCTCTGTTTCCTATTTCAGCACTTAACCATAATGTAAAGTAACTGCCTATTTGTCAGTCTCCTCTTCGAGGGAGTGTATGTTGGTTACTACTGTATCTTCAGTGTAGGGGCTGTCACACATCAGGTGCTCAATACAAATATAACTCTATGGATGGACAGAGGGAATCTGAATCTTGTGACATTTCTTAGCTGGTCTCCTGCTTTGAAATCTCTCACCTCCATACTTCACGCTCCATCCTAGAAGTCATTAAATGTCCATGTAAACTTTCATCATGGCATTTGCCTTTTTATCACTTCCCTTTGAACACTCACGTACAAGTCAGAATAGTGATAATCTTGGGTGATGCAGAGGATTTAAGTAGGAGGGGACATGTAGTCCTAAAAATATCCTATACTTTGATCTGGGGAATGATGACTTGCATATACAGATATGTAAGAAGTCATCAAGATGAGCATGAGAAGATAATACACTTACTCAAACTGATACATCAGTATAAACAAAAAGGTGCTTTGAAAGCTCACATGTATGGACAGGATAAAATCTGGACCTACTGACCCCAGAGTTCAGGGTTCTTCACTAACTGGCCCACCTGTCAACTTACTTGTTCAAACTCACTGTTCTAAATCACATGCCCTGGTCTTCTCACAGGTCCTCGGACTCTTCTCACGCATTCCCACCTCCATGCTTATCACACCGTCTTACCCTCATGTTCATTTCTCTTTCTTTCTCTTTTACCTTCTGGAAGATTCTCCCATCCTAGAAAGACCAGGAAGAATCCATCCTCTACAATGTCACTAACCTCTCTTTTCCCTGAACCCTTAACTATTTTGTCTGGTTCATTCATTCATGCCAACACTTCCTGAAAACTATAAGCTCACTGAAAGCAGAAACTTATTTTCAAGTTGTATATTTAATATGATGCCTGGCACAATGATAGATTCTAAATATATGTTTGTTATAAACACAATGAGGGCTTACCTGTGTAAGTCCCTTGGCAGCTATGGGTTTGTACAGAGATGAAAAAGACAGGCTGTTTATGTCCTTCAGGATGAAAACCTAGTACTGCTCTCAAAACCATTGATTTAGTGTTCATATGGGGTTCCAGATCCACGTTTTGTAACTCACTGGTTCTGTGAGGCAGTGTGAACAACTGTCATCACCAAAACTCAGTTTTTTTCATCTGTAAAATGGGGACTTTCTCACAGGGCTGTCCTGAGAATTATATAGGAACATAATTACTTATTTTATTAGTGACTATCTATTGAATTAGCCATTTTGCTAAATGAAACACAATTATCCAAATAAATGTCAATGCTCTTAATATTATTACAAAAAGGATTCAGCACAGTGAGTGACTCACAGGAATCATTTAACACCTGGTAGATATTATTATCAGAGCTATTAAAAACAGATGAGAAGGTTCAGTGAAAAAAACCTATGAGCTGGTAAAAAGAACGCAAGAAGAGTTGGCTCACTGTGAGATATATACATGTACCCATAAACACAGAAAGAATTTAATCCATGAGAAATTCCTTAGGGAAATTCCATCACATCCCATTAACACAGTCCCCAAAGCAAGAGCTGGCCTCTGATCTTTACATATTTAATGTCTTTGAAAAAAATTCTGAAACTATAACGATCTTGAAGTGGTATACAAAAGCAAGTGATTCTGGGAGTTCTATACAAAAGCACTCTGCTTTAGTGCTAGTTCACATGATTCTTTAATCACCATAATTCCTGATGCTTCTCTGCAAACTTTTGACCTTATGATGGCTCTTTGATTGTTCAACAGGATTTTGACAGCACAGAAAGGAGAACAGTGAGGAACAAGTTCTCAGTGTGTTCCTACATACTCATTTAAAAGACAACATTTTAATAATTCTAATTCATATACACTTCTATTCATGCAATCAATAATTCATGCCAATTCCTCTGCAGCATTTTAGTGACAACAGAAAGGGCAGGATGTTTCCTTCCTTCTCTTTGCCTTCCTTTCTTCACTTAGTCATGCCCGGAGCCTGGAGAGTACAGAATCTCAAGAAAACAGTTTCCATGGTGATTCTTCCTTTGAGTACCCGACTGCATTTTGCTCTTTCTGGAGTGAATTAATGCTTTTTATTGCTTTCATGCTAAATATATTGAAGATTAGATTTGATTTCCTCTGCAGTGATACAGTTTTATCAGGAAAATGGAAAGTAAAAACACAGCATGAAGAAACTCTATCTTTCTGCCACGAGACTGTCAGAAAGAAAATAAAAAAACATTTCAGAGGAAGAAAAAGCCAGCCACAGAGAAATGGATGCAGGTGTCTGGAAGCGAGGATATGCATTCGTGTATCTAAATGTTAGGAAACCTGCCTTGGGAAGAAATAATCTTAATTCCTCCATATGTTGAAGGTGGCATAAGCTTACCATAAAACACGGAGTTATAAGAAATAACCTGATTGTTCATGTACCATGCTCTTCTCAGCACAGAAAATATCATATAGAACAAAGCTATCTTGAAACTCATAACACTATCGCTACTCCATGTTTTATTACGGAGGGTCTTGCTTTCTACTAAACCTAAATAGTCTTCCTTACTTTTAAATAGCCAAGGTACTCTCCTAACACTCCCATGGCACTCTGAATTTCCTGACACAGAACTGAACACACAAATACCACCCACTTGTCCATCTTCTTCACCGGACCCTACAAGCGCAGGGCCTGTGTCTTTCCCATTCACAGTTGCCTTTGAGCCCAGCATAGCACATAAAGGACCGAAGATTATAACAAGAAAATTATGATAGAGTAACCTGGACGCTCTGAGGTGTCCCTTGGGAAATGTCATGAGCTGATACGATGGATGGAGAGGGAAGCGTATGGAAGTAAAAAATTAAAAACAGCTTCTGGTTTTCACGGTCTCTAATGTCTGGAGTCTTGCTCTGTTCCTGTCTTGAAGCAGTTGAGGATTAAAGGGAAGAATTTGTTTGGGAGAAGAGGGGCAAAGAGTGGGACCATCTGGTGGAGTTTCCTTCTCCACTATGACATACCCACCTGCAGAGCCTAGAGTCAATCCTCATTAGGCACCACATAACCAGAAGAAAACTGGCTTTTAGTCAATTTCAGCCAAGGATTCAGTATGAAGCCTCTATGCTAAATCAGAAACTGTCCTGGGGCTGCTGGGGACAAAGAGTTGAGCACAAGAATTTTTGCCTCCAGGAAGCTGAGAGGTCAAAAGGGTTTCTCGGATCCTGCAGAAGGGGGTGTGGCTGAATATGGTTAGGGTTAGGATTAGGGTACTGTCCTGACACCTCCCATTGCTGACAAAACCACCAGCAACTAACAGGTACTGAACAACGTGTTAGGCACTCTTTTAAGCAATATACATGCATGAACTCACTCGGTCCTCACATGAGTCTGTGCGTTGGTGCTATTACTTTCATTTACCATAGAAATTGAGGCTTTGACAGGTGAAGTAACTTGCCTAACATTCTAAAGCCAGGTAGTAGTGGGGCCAAGATTCAAACCTGTGCTGCCTGGTCCTTGGGTCAATATTTTAACAATGATGGAGGTTCAAACTTCAGGTTCACAATGTCTTACTGGCAAGAATTGCCCTCCATAAGATGTCCCAGAGTCTCCTCTGCTGTGTAAATTGCCCCGAGTCCATGGTGTTTGTAAGTGCCCATAGGCCACCCTTAGGATACACAGAGAGCTGTATAAAAATCCAGACGAGGCACTTACAAGTCCCTCTGACTGAGACACATAAAATGGCAGGACTGCCTCAGGTTGTATCAAGGGGTTTCTATAAGGGACTGACTGTCCAATGACTGAGTGCCTGTGAGTTTCGATACACAGAACAGAACAAGGAAGACAGACAACATCAACTCAGTGTTACCTAGTAGAGCTCAGAATTAGGAAAGGAGACAAAAAAGGATTAATTGCCAGCACTACTCATCCCATAGTATGATTCCTACAAATGAAATGTCTTAAAATTTTATTAATAACTTAAAACTTATTAAGCAGTGAAAACTAAATTGTGTGTGTGTGTGTGTTTTCTCCTGGAGGAGAGAATGGTGCTCAGAAACTGTGTTCCTTGCACCCGCAAGATCACAGAGCCAACCTCTCTCTGTGGGTCTGCTCAACTCCAGATCCTGTCGGTTGACTTGGCTCTCCTGCCCTTGTCATCTGGACACAGTAATGCTCCAACATTTGGGTAAGACTATCCTTTAATCATTAGAAACAGCAGTCTGAATAGCCATGGGAAGTCTGGCCAGGAAATGTAGACAGAGATATTCTCTGCATTTTCAGAAGCTACTGATGAGGCCTTCCAGGGGCTTAGTGGGAAGGGCCGGGGTGGGAGTGGGTGGGGGGGTGGGGAGTTCCAGGGGCCTCCAAGGTGTGAGTTTGGAGAGCAAAACACAGATTAGATGTGTCTCCCTGCCGGAGCTACATGTGTGGCATGCCAGCTGGCTCCTTTTCCAATATCCTCTTTATTAGCGAACCCAACAATCATATTTTGCTAATCTTCTCATAAATAAAGTATTATCCATATCACAAAGTCATCCCTGATGGCAGACTGCACTTCAAGTAAGCTAGGATGGATGAAGACAAAAATGGGGCATTTCAAATATATACATTGACCACAATTCTTGGCATTTCAAATGTCTGCCAAATCTGCAGTACCGCTGGGTCCCTGGTGTTTGGTGCATCCCCAGGAATACAGTCTATGGCTTGGACTTTTTAGGGTCTTAGGGTATCTGTTTAAGGGCTCTCTGTTTATAGTACTGAACTGAAAATTAAAATTATTTTTCCAAGACTTTAACTACACCATCCTATATCTGTTGTTAGGTAATTAGTATTTTGTGTAGCAGAGAGGACTGTCTTGCATTTCTGTATATTTTTCAATCCATCTTCATTTTTCCTGGCCTTGTATACAATGTAACTGAGTAATTAAGAGGGAGGGTTCTGCAGTCCAAAGGCTCTGGGGTCCAAGGTCACTCTCATTCCCAATTTCCTCTTCTATAAAACAGTGAAGAAAATCTCTCTTTCATAGACTGATTGTGAGAAAGCAGTGAGATAATGCAAATAAAGGAACCAGCACCAGGCCTGGCATCTGATAAGTCTTTAATAAAGTCGAGAAAGATAGGGAAAGAACGTGACATGACTGACAGGAATTTGGGGGCAGAGAGGGTATGTTCATTGAATTTTTTTTCATCTCTCCTCTATGAGAAGTTTATCATCTCACAATGGGTTCAAACTCATTTCTCTTATCTCTGTGATTGGCTCTTGCTTTTTGCTTTGACCCCAAAGTTAGAATCATAAATATCTCCCACTGACTTGATGATTTAAGACAAAGGCCAAGGATTCTTTCCTCATTTACTGTTTAAAAACAGCCTTTTGTGGAGCTTTTTGATGGACTGCAGGGATATTTATGACTCAGGCCTCCTGGCAAAGTCCCTGATGCTGACTCATTCGTTACCCTGGGAGGGAAGAAGGCAGCTGGAATCATCATTCATTATTCTGTTGCTCAGTTATGGGGAAAGGTCAGAGGTAAGCCACTCAACACTGGTCTGAGTATGAGAATCAGAAATGCAATCACACCTTCTTGACCGTAAGAGAAAAAAGAATTTCTAACAAACACACACTCAGAAAAATGTTTGCAGAGCCCTGCTTCATACAACTTCTACAGCACTGCTAAATGGTAATATTCTGTCTCATGCCTCAGGCTTTCAGCTCCAAGCTCACAGCAACTCCCATTCCTCTGCAGAGCAAGTGAAAACTAAGTGACAGGTGATGGAAACGGCAGGACCGACAGAAATAGAAAGGAGGAATCATTTGGAATTTCCACAGTGACAGTGGCCTCGAAATTAGGAAGAAAGGGCAAACTTGCAGAAATATAAGGAGAAATGGAAAAGGCTTCATAAATCAGCAAAGGTAAAATTTATGATTGCTACCATGAACAGTAACAGCATGAATAAGACTATCACTTTCACAGCAAAATCATCAACAAAGACGACATCAATAAAATTTATGGAAGGTACAAAGTTAGGAATATGCAAACCAATGAAAGAGAAAATATTGATAGCTAACACTTTTTGGAGCGCTTAGTGTCAGGAAGGGGGCTACACAGTCTAAATGTTATTTTTTTTAAATTTAATCCTCAAATGGTTCTATGAGGTTCTACACACATTTATAGCTGGGGAACTCGAGATTTAGGGCTCAAGACCACACAGTTAGCTGAGAAGACAGATTCTAAAGCCAATTTTCTGCTATCACTGCTTTCAGCATAAGAAGAGTTGTGTTGAAAATAGTGCTATCCACTGCCTATAAATTCTTGCCGTACACACACTGCAAAAATATTTTGGAGCACTCAGCATTACTCTTGGCTCTAGGTATAGGCTGGTATAGGCTGGTAGAAGAGAAATTCTGGACCAAGTCTGGACTTTCAGGCCACTGTGAACTCTTGGCATCACTTCCTTACAAATGTACATCCATGGGGGTGCAGTTTTGCAACTGAGACTCAAATCAACTAGAAAACATTCAAGTAGCACATTTGAAGCAAGTTGTAAGGGGCAGCATAAAACTTATTGGATTTCCAAAGCACAGGGCTGGTTTATTAAAAAAAAAAAAAGCATTTATGGTATTGCTAAGGGTTACCCTAAGATCAATGTCAACAGAAATTTTTTTCACAAGATATGAAATTGGAGGAGGGGGGAACTGTGTCTTGTTTCAATGCAGCAGATGCTCCCAAAAGAGGTACCCTTGCCCCATATTTTAAATAAGTGAGTAAGATTTCTATAGCCTATCCATCAATACTTGGTTTTTGGCAAAAAGCATATGACCTAATACGTATGCTTACTAAAGCTTGAGACTAGAGAAGAAAGAGGACAGGATACTGAGTTTCTGAGTGAAGGCTGTTCTTTCCAGCTTGGGCTGGAGCTTTAGACCAAACCTCCCCAGGCAAGCCTGAGAAAGGCATGGAGTGGGCACTGAGCTTGAGAAGGGCATGGGTAGATACAGGACAGGGAAAGTAAAACACACACGCACGTCGCTTTTCTTACAGTAGTACAGGCCACAGTCACTATCGTGGACGGTTAAATTCTGCCAACCAGCAACCTACCTCAAGGTCTTGGCAACACAGTGGTTGGATAGTATCCACCTTCTCTGTTGAATTTTGCTCTGAATCATGACAACAATAACGGTAATAATAGTGGTGGTGATGGTAGTTGTAGCATAGTCATCACAGTAGCAGGAATAATAACAACTAACCTTTATAACATGTATTTCCAGGTGTTGCTTGAAGTGTTTTATACATATTACCTCATAGCCTTGTTGTGAAGGCAAAATGAGTTAGGTACTATTACACACTTTTCACAGATGGACAAATGAATTCAGAGTCCTCTCTGTGACATCTCATTCAGTCCTCATGATCCCCTACGTGGGTACTTTATTATCACTTTACAGAAGAGGCGACTGAGGCACAGAATGGTTACTTGCTCACCGCTCCACAGTTAGTAGGCAAAAGAGCCGGTTTGGTTTGTTGGATGTCAGAGCTCACATTCTTAACTACCACACTATACCACTGGTACCAGTATTCCCTCTGGAGATACTAGAGGCATATCCCCGGCCCTGATCCCTGCCCCCGCACCTTCTTCCTCTCACTCCACCTATCCTAGGGAGACCAAGAGGCAAAAGCTGGGATAAAACCAATGCCTAGCTCAAAGGGCTGCTGTGACAACCGAAATCCTGCCATGTATGGGAAGGGTTTGCATGGTGCCACCTACAGAAAGACCTGATACTCCTTACACTGGAATTGTACCACAGCTCTCATCACTTCCCCATCCCTGTCAAAAGCCTTTCCTTCTCAGGCCCAGAAGGAGGCTGAGGATGAATTTCCTAGGAGAAGAAGAGGGCTAAGGGTTAATGTGTGAAAGATGAACCGAACCAGATGAGGGGAAAGGGAGAAAAAAATTGCTTTGGATCTCATTGCTAGGAACCCCCATCTTTTTTATTATTTGTATAAATCATTTGACTGTGAAGGCATCACAGGGCAAGCCTCTGAGTATGCCGATGATAATGAATTGGGTCCCACAATAAATAATGGGGGAAACCAGGCTGCCAAATGAAGAAAGATTTAGATCATTTAAATCCTAGGCTATGAGTTGTCAAATCCAGTTTAATACTGATAAGTGCGGGATAATAACTCATAGCAAACATTGCCCCTACCCCAAAGCCCCTAACCACAGCCCTTATAACCCCTTCTCTCACCCCTTGCAAACAGAAAGAAAGCCCTGAGGGGATTTACAGAATAAAAAGGGATGGTATATACTGACCAGAAATGAGCCCAAGTTATTACATAATAATCCCAGATGCGTCAGTTTGGGCTTAGTGCAAATACAGAGAGCTAATAGAATGCTTCAAGGTTCGATTAGCTGCCAAAGAGATTCTAAATCAGGGCAGGTTTTATATTATTAAATTGGATGGGAGAAAAGGAGTCTCATGGTTGGGTATACTGGGTAAAAAAAAAAAAAAAGACAGGATTAGGGAAATAAAACCAAGGGCATTGCTGGGCGGCTAAGGAGTGGCCTGAGGGTGGAGCCAACTTTGACAGACACAAATGTCAAAGCAAGAGAATTTGATTGTCAGCATGGCCTATTCTCAGCAGCTGAGGCTGTCCTCATATCCACATTCAGGGATGTGATCTAGAGGGCACGAGAAGCTGGATCCTACCTGATAACCCAGGTGTTTCAGGAATTGAAATAGTCATTCCTTGATTGGTTGATGAATTATATAACTCATCTGACATATATTTATTGAACATCAAATATGATATACATGCCAGGCAAAAAAAATAGACGCTATGGTGACAATCTAACAGTTGACCAAAATTTATACCATACCACATTCTTAGTATGCACAAGCTTCTGAATTCACTCAAAAATCTAATGATGCAGTTACTGTTATGGACTGAATGCCCAATTTCATATGCTAAAGTCCCAGGCCACAAGGAGATGGCATGTGGAGATGAGGCCTTTGGGAGTAATGAGGCTCGATGAGGTCATGAGGGTGAGGCCTGCATCATGGGGTTAGTGACCTAGAAAAACCAAAGAGCTTGCTTTCTCTCTTTCTCTCTGCTGTTGGGGACACCATGAGAAGGTGGCTTTCTACTATACAAGCCAGGGAGGGAGTCCTCGCAGGGGAAGTGGATCAGTAGGCACCTTGATCTTGGCCTTCTGGTCTGCTGAGCTGTGAGAAACACATCCCTGTTGTTAGAGCCACTCAGTCTATGGAATTCATTAAGGCAGCCTGAGCAGACTAATGCATTTACCTTTGACATCATCATTTTCTAAACGAGTAAACGGAAGCTCAGCAAAGTTAAGTAACTTGCCCAAGATCATGTAAGGAAGAAAGATGCTAACATCCTAACTCCGTCTAAAGCCCAACCTGCTTTCACACTTCTTCCAAAGGAGCTCAACACCAACAGCCACTGTGAGAAGAAAGGACCTCCTTGTGTGCTTTCCCCTACCCCCTGGCATCGTCCCCTTTCCCAGGTAGACACACAGATACATTTCATAAGTGGAAGAAGAATTAAAGTGAATGAAAATGTTCTGGTGCCATGTGGTAACTACTGCCAATACCATCATGAGAGTATGAAATCAGGATCGCAGCTCTACGATCTCTCGCAGTTTTCATCCCTGCTCCATCCCCACTCTGTGGGACATGTCTCTGGGTCAATAGCATCTCTAATTAGTTCTTTCCAAAACCAGTAACTTTTATTCTTTAGTGCTGCTGCTGTTGCTAAGTCGTTTCAGTCATGTCCGACTCTGTGCGACCCCATAGATGGCAGCCCACCAGGCTCCACCATCCCTGGGATTCTCCAGGCAAGAGCACTGGAGTGGGTTGCCATTTCCTTCTCCAATGCATGAAAGTGAAAAGGTGTAAGTGAAGTCACTCAGACATGTCTGACTCTTTGCGACCCCATGGACTGCAGCCCACCAGGATCCTCCGTCCATGGAATTTTCCAGGCAAGAGTACTGGAGTGGGGTGCCATTGCCTTCTCCGAATTCTTTAGTGCAGTACTTCCCAAAAGAAGTAATGTGAGCCATATGTAATTTCAAATTTTTTAGAGCAACAAGACATTTAAAACAGAACAGGGAAAATTAATGCATTTTACTTAACCCAATTCATTAAAAATATTATACTTTCAACACATAATGAGCAAAAAAAAATTATTAGTGAGTTATTTTCCTTTTTACATCCTACGTCTTCAAACCCTGGTTCATATTTTACACTTATAGCACCTCTCAATTTAGACTAGCCACATTTCATGTGCTCCACAGCTGGTAGGGCCACCATGCTGACAGTGAGCTCTAGCTGGATCTTGAATTTTCATTGACTTGTCCTGACTAGATTATAGGAACTGTGCTTTCTAGTGGCGTTTTTTACGAAGCATCTACGACATGTCAAGAGTGTACTGAGCATTTTCCTATATATCATACGGAATTCTCCCAGTGGCTTGCCAAGAAAATATTGCTGGACTCACACTACAGGTAATGAAACTGAGGAAGGGGTTGAAGAGCCCACATTTGTGGGGAATATTTAATTTTACCTCTTTAACATCTAGCATATTGCCTTGCCTACAACATGATTTAACAATTACCTATGAAATGAATGGCAGGTTACTCAGCAAGCCTACAGAAGAGCTGGGATTTGAATCAGGAATGCCAGATCCTGAAGCTTGTATTCTTTCATTAACACCATTTTAATTCTAGTGTGTCTGTCATAGCCCCTCGTGCAATGTTCAGGATTCCCCAGTGTTGTTAAATATACAAATCTTTCATCCTAATCAAATAACTAATAGCAACTCTTTACCCAGATGTCATATTTATTGATGTCTTCCTCTCTTTTGACTGCATTTGGTTCAACAAATAGTTGTCAGGTACCAACTCAGACCATGGGACTATGCTCAACCTGAGATCATTAACACGTGATCCCCACTCTCAAGCTACAAGAGAGTTTAGCTGAGTGAAGTGCTGTTGAAATGGAGCAGAACTCTATGGTCCTTGTCCTCCCATGTCCTCTGCCTGCCTTCTGCCTGTGGAAAAACTTTAGCCAAAGAGCAAGTTTAATCAGAGAAGTGAGAACATGCAGAAACAAAGGAAAACTATCAAAGGAGACCCAATAATAATAGTTTAGTCAGTAAGCATAGCCAAGGACCTTTAGTTCCTTCTCACGGGCTATAGATAATATTCTGAGCCATATCCTGTGAGCTGTCTTATACAGATTGAAACGCCCACCAGGTGGAAGAAGTTAACTACATGATGACTAGACTGTAGCCATGACATAAGCTACCACAATTCCAAGAACTAGCTTCAAGTAATAGAAACCAAGTGACTCTAGAACTGAAGATTTATTCTACTTAAAACAATCAAGATGATGCTGGCCAGACTTCCGATAACCAATTTCAGGGTGACTGTCAGAGCTGACTGTACTCTTTCTGCATGTAGCCCCCTCCCTCTGTCTAAAAAAGCTCTCGCCCACTGATTGTCATTGGGGTAGCGGGGGAGTCGACCTCTGGACAGGCATCTCCCACCACCTCTAGTTGCCAGCATCCAAAATCAACCTTGTCTCTCTACTGGCTTTGAGCAGCAAGAAGCTGGATCTGGGGTCAGTAACACTATTAAAAACCTTTGATTCACAGATGAGCTAGAAGTGGCTATCAGTTCAGTTCAGTTCAGTCGATCAGTTGTGTCCAACTCTTTGTGACTCCATGGACTGCAGCACGCCAGGCTTCCTTGTCTATCACCAACTCCCAGAGTTTACTCAAACTCACGTCCATTGAGTCAGTGATACCATCCAACCATCTCATCCTCTGTCCCCTTCTCCTCCTGCCTTCAATCTTTCCCAGCATCAGGGTCTTTTCAAATGACTCGGCTCTTCACACCAGGTGGCCAAGTATTGGAGCTTCAGCTTCAACATCAGTCCTTCCAATGAACACCCAGGACTGATCTCCTTTAGAATAGACTGATTGGATCTCCTTGCAGTCCAAGGGACTCTCAAGAGTCTTCTCCAACACCACAGTTCAAAAGCATCAAATCTTCGGTGCTCAGCTTTTTTTATAGTCCAACTCTCACATCCATACATGACTACTGGGAAAACCAAAGCTTTGACTAGACTTGTTGGCAAAGTAATGTCTCTGCTTTTTAATATGCTGTCTAGGTTGGTCATAACTTTTCTTCCAAAGAGCAAGCATCTTTTAATTTCATGGCTGCAGTCACCATCTGCAGTGATTTTGTAGCCCCCCAAAAAATAAAGTCTGTCACTGTTTCCACTGTTTACCCATCTATTTGCCATGAAGTGATGGGACCAGATGCCATGATCTTAGTTTTCTGAATGTTGAGTTTTAAGCCAACTTTTTCACTCTCCTCTTTCACTTTCATCAAGAGGGTCTTTAGTTCTTCACTTTCTGCTGTAAGTGTGGCTATAAATGTCATCATATAATCTCTACTATATAATTTAGCAGTAAATTATATACTACCTAGATTCCATATGGGGAACTCCTGTGTTTCCAACAACAAGTTCTTGAAGGAGGCAACGCATACATCTGTGACTCCCCGAAGTATTTTGCAGAGTGCTAGGCAAGTGACAGGTGAACATCTCTTAATTAACTGGCCTCAGCTCTGTCCCTGTTTCTGTGTGTGCCAAGTAACTGAGAGCCAGATTCCTTACAGGCAAAGAGCAGCTTGATCAGATGTTGCTAACGTTCTAATTATGGATCACATTTCTCAGAGAATACAGAGGTAGGAGGGCTCTCCATTCTGACTTACACTAGAAAGCTTAAAACTAATTCTGTTGAGGTTTAAGAATTAAATTAATTGGTAAATTAATTCAAATATTTATTAACTATTATACATTAGCTGTAACACTAGAACTATGAGCAAGATAGTCCCTGTCCTTGTGTCAGTGTCTGGTCAATGACACAGATATATGAGGAGGTAATTGTAATACAGTGTGATAAGAATGAAGGTAAGTACAGAGTGCCCTAGTAGCACTTAGGGGGAGCATCTAACTTGAACTTGGTGGAACAGGGGAAGCTCCCTGGGGAAAGCATCCTAGGTCTAGTGGTAGAGGACAAATGAAGGTCAGTCTGACCAAAGGGCCAAGGATGGGGAAGGAAGTGTCCCTTCCTGCCAGGCAGAAGGAACATCTTGTAAGAAGATCCATAGAGCATGGCATGTTTGAGGGTCAGACGAGACTTTAATATGATAGGAGCATGACATGCCAGGGCTGGGCAAAAGAAAGAGCCATGTCCAGATGATCCTGGTGAAGTAAGCTTGAGATTTATGATGAAGGTCTTCATGGAAAATAGGAAGAGGCAACACTAAAGGTTTTAAGGGGAGAAGTGAGAACTGTTTTAAGAGCATTTTATTGTAGCCCTTGCTGTGTTTTATCACAGTGCTTCTCATATTCTATGGTCACTGTTTTTATATCTGCCTCTACCAGTATCCAGAGAGCCTTAAGACAGAGTTCCTACTTCTTTCTCTCTGTGTCTCCAGGATAGCTGAGGCTGAATACATATTTTCATGAGTAACATCTCTGGTACTCCTTGGTAGGTCTGAGGGACTCAGCCTGTTGAGGATGTATTATCAGAGGGGTTCTTAAATTAGATTCCTTGGACCTCTTGAAATTATATATAAAACTATGGGTGTAAATACATAAAATTTTTCAGGAATGAGGGATTATAATTTTCATCAGATACTCAAAGCTCTCTCTAGCTAGGGAAGACCTCTCAGAGGTGAAACATCAAAGGACAGTTAGCACAAAAGGTAGAAAAATGAACTGGTACATATACATTTCCAAGTGAAGATGGAGAGGTGGTAAAAGAGGACAGTTCTATAGTAGGAAGACAATGTTTGCAAGAAAAGGGAAAAGAACCTTGAAGAGGGACTTCTCCAGTGGTCCAGTGGTTAAGAATTCACCTTCCAACTCAGGAGACCTGGATTCCATCCCTGGCTGCAGAATTAAGATCCCACCTGTGGCAGGGCAACTGAGACCATGAGCTGCAATGAACGATGCCAATTGTTGCAACTAAGACCTGATGCAGCCAATAAATAAATGAATATGTTAAAAAGGAACCTTGAAGAAAGTGTATCAATTTCCCTCATGTCTTCTAAGTTGGCAATTCATAGCTACCTAGGCCCTAAAGAAAAATGGTTTGAGTAGAGCTATAAGGAATTGTGAAAGCATTGCTGAAAGAAGTCATGGTAAACATAGGGTCCTTAGAGTCACAGAACCCAAGGGGGAAAATGGTAATCACTTTATTATTATTATTATTATTACTGAAAGAAAAATATTGTGCAGGAGCCACTTCCTTCCCCTTTTCTTTCACAAATCTGCGTCAGCAAACTTAATATTTTTAAATGATAGAAATTACGTACACACACAAACACATATAAACAGAAAAAAGTTCTGATATTCGTGAAACTAGTCATGATAATTCTGTCTTGATAGTGGAAAATTGATGATTTTTACTCATATTATCTGATTTAAAAAATAATGAACATGTTTAGCTTTACAAGCATTACATATCAGGAATGCAAAAATTACTGCTTTAAAAGACAGAAAACCACAGGAAAGCATGTAAGTGAAAGTTGGTCAGTCATGCCATCCATGGGATTCTCCAGACCAGAATACTGGAGTGCGTAGCCTTTCTCTTCTTCAGGGGATCTTCCCAACCCAGGGATCAAACCCAGGTCTCCCACATTGCAGGCAGATTCTTTACCAGCTGAGCCACCAGGGAAGCCCAAGATTACTGGAGTGGGTAGCCTATCCCTTCTCCAGGGGATCTTCCTGACCCAGGAATCGAACCCAGGTCTGCCTCATCATAGGCAGATTCTTCACCAGCTTAGCTACCAGGGAAGGCCATAGGGCAGCGTAGCACATCTCACATTATGTTTCATTGGCCATGAAGCTCATAATCACTAGAAGAATACATTAAAATGCAGATTCCCGGGCCTGGCTCCAGTTCTACTGAATCAGACTCTTTAGGAATAGGACTTGGGAATCTGCAATTTACAAAACTCCTCAGGTAAGTCCTATGCTCACTACAGGGGTTTTGAAAAGACCTGGTTGATGAAGAGGCACTCAGGAAGGAAGGTTCCAAACTAGCAGGTGGCCTTTCTTCTACATGTATTAATATGTACGTCCCACACACGAAGAGGGCATAGACAGAGAAGAGCATAATACTCCCTCTTAACGTTCCTTTAGTGATTTAATGTTTTGTTTTTTTTTTTCAACTTTCAAAATACCTTCCATATACATTTTAAAAAAATGTACTTATTAATATAATCTGAAGTTGGAGATGGTGGTGGCAGGGGAAGGGACCCCATGTAAATTATAAGCTGAGAGTCTCATATTATATCCACAGAAATCCCCTCATCTGGGGAGCGTGGGGTGAAACCAGGCATGATATCCCAGAAGATGGCCTGCTTTCTTTCAGATACCCATGCATGTTTCACTCTCGCCTGTCTCGAGGCTGGCTTGGAGTCAGCAGCTGGGGGTCATATCAAGGCCAGGGACTGCCTCTCTCAGGTGGAGGTGAGGCACCCTCAGGGCTCTCAGGGTCCTGTTAGGTAAGGAAGGGCTGGGTAACCATCCATCAACCATTTCTAGAGCTGACAAGGCTGCCTTCCCTGGAGAGTTGGCTTCCAATACTGAGAGACCACAATTTTAGGTCACCTAATTTTTTATTTATTCAGTCATGTCATATTTGATCCACCCTTGTATGTCATCCTAAATTCTTCTGAAACAGAATGGAGTAAAAATATTCTCCTTCCACAATCCTGCTTGTCAGATCGATAGCAACCTAGTTTCCAAATATAAACATGTGGACTGAATGCTCTTTCTGTTTCTAGGTAAGAAAGTAACTATATTTTTTGTGATGGGGAAGACTTCCTCTGGGTTTGCACCTCACTGGTGATTCTTCACCAAGGTAATGGGATTGCCTTAATCGAGCCCATTAGACTATCTTCTTGTAATTATCTCAGGGGCCAATCTGTCTATGTAATGGGCTCTGGAGGCATCAAGCCTTCACGTTCTTACAAAGGAAAATGCTGTGCATGTGTCAGAAGAGAATTGTTTTCAGGAATTACTGGTTAACCATCTCAACAACAGCCAGAGGGGCAGGGCTGGGGGGAAGGTACTTTGCTGTGATACAGCAGGAAATTGCTAGATTTGGGACTTTATGGCCCCAAAGGGT
>NW_011494863.1:7903079-7910555 GCF_000754665.1 Bison bison bison
AGGGTATTCCTTTTTTTTTTTTCTTTTTTTTTTTTGAGAGCATTTGAATAAATCTAAAGGACGCATGATGCCAATGGCACAAGGGACTCCACACCATCTGTTGAGGTTGGGCAGGCTGCTGCCTGTCTGCTCACTATGAGAGGATACCAGGATCTTAAGGCTGGAGAGACTGCCAACATTGGATGGCTTTGGGAGTAATGAATGGCTTGCTTTGCTGCTTTGCCGGACTGGGCTTACAGACTCTCCTGATCCCTCTACTAGGACCATGAATGCTCCGATGTCCTGGATATCTTCTCTAACTTTTCAGCCAGTGCTGCTTGAAGATACTCACACACTAAGCAACAATATTCTAATTTCTTAATTTTGTTCTTTGAAATTTGAATATGTAGTATAAATAGGGTAGATCATAACGAAGAAAAAAATCAAGAAAAGCTATCCCAGGTGGTGCTAGTGGTTAAGAATCAACCTGCCAATGCAAGAGATGCAAGACACAGGTCCAATCCCTGGGTCAGGAAAATCCCCTGGAGGAGGAAATGGCAACCCTACTCTGGGTTGCCTGAAAAATCCCATGGACAAAATACTCCAGTACTGTTGCCTGAAAAATCCCATGGACAAAGAAGCCTGGCAGGCTATAATCCATTGGGCCACAAAGAGTTGGACACAAGTGAGTGACTGAGCACACACATAATTAAAACATAAAACTAAGTAACAGTAACTGTTATGGGTTGAACTTGTTGTTTAGTTTCAGTTGTGTCCAACTCTTCTGCAACCTCATGGGCTGTAGCCCTCCAGGCTCCTCTGTCTATGGGATTTCCCATGCAAGGATATTGGAGTGGGTTGCCACTTCCTTCTCCAGGAGATCTCCCCAACCCAGGGATCAAAACCACATCTCCTGCATTGGCAGGCAAGTTCTTTACCACTGAGCCACCAGGGAAGCTCATGGGTTGAATCATGTCACCTTAAAATTCCCAGTGGTCACATATAGATGTGAGAGCTGGACCATAAAGAAGGCAAAATGACAAAGAATTGATGCCTTCAAACTGTGGTGCTGGAGAAGACTCCCGAAAGTCCCTTGGACAGCAAGAAGATCAAACCAGTCAATATTAAGGGAGATCAACCCTGAATATTAACCTGAAGGAATGATGCTGAAGCTCCAGTATTTTGGTCATCTGATGTGAACAGATGACTCACTGGCAAAGTCCCTGATGCTGGGAAAGACTGAGGAAAGATGAAGAGGGTGTCAGATGATGAGATGGCTGGACAGCGTCACCAATGCAATGCAATGAAGATGAACTTGGGCAAACTCAGGGACATGGTGAAGGACAGGAAGGCCTGGCATGCTGCAGTCTGTGGCGTCACAAAGAGGTGGAGACGACTGGGTGACTCAACAACAACAACAACATTTACACTGAAGCCCTGCTCCTGCCCACCCCACCCACCCCCAATATCTCAGAATGTGACTTTATTTGGAAATAGGGTCACTGAAGATGCAGTTAGTTATGATGAAGTCATGGGGGACCTTAATCCAAGATGACTGGTGTCCTTATAAAAAGGAGAAATTGGGATACAGAGACATACACACACAGAGAGAGTCATATGAACATGACGGCAGAGATCAGGGTGATCCATCTGTAGGTCAAAGGACACCAAAGATTGCCAGTAACCACCAGAATCTAGGAAAAAGGCATGGAACAGTTTCTCCATCACAGACTTTGAGGGAACCAACCTTACTGATCCTGATTTCAGACTTCTAGCCTCCAGAACTGGGAGACAATACATTTCTGTTGTTTAAGGCACAATTCAAGGTACTTTGTTAGAGCAGCTCTAGGAAACTAAAACAGTAATACACAAACCAGGTTCTATGCTTAGCATTCTGTTTATCTCTTAACACATTTCCGCAACAGTCTTAGGCTTGCAAGATGGGTGTGAATTATTAATTGGTAGGAAATGAATGGCTGGATGGGTGGGGAAAGAATTGTTTTTCTTCTCCCCCCGCCCTTTTTTTTTTAAACCACCAACTGTCCATCCTAATAGGCTTTTCAATGAATGCTGGGCTGAAAGGACTTGGGAAATGATATAGGATCTACACATTCGGTACATATGTGACTTTGTTGAAAATCTGTCAACTATCATATAAGGTTACTAGCAGGCATCACATTTAGAGCTCTCCCTGAATGTGACACATGTGAGATGCCCTTTTCAAGAGAAAGAAAATATAAGGTAGCTCCTTTATGCCTAATGAGAGGGAATTAGTATTAAGCCCAGTGACTCTGATGGCATTTTTATTGGACACAGTGTCCCCTTCCTCAAATCTATTCCAATTTAAATCCTTTAAGCATTAAGATCAGAGAAGGCAATGGCACCCCACTCCAGTACTCTTGCCTGGAAAATCCCATGGATGGAGGAGCCTGGTAGGCTGCAGTCCATGGGGTCGCTAAGAGTCGGACACGACTAAGTGACTTCACTTTCACTTTTTACTTTCATGCACTGGAGAAGGAAATGGCAACCCACTCCAGTGTTCTTGCCTGGAGAATCCCAGGGACAGGGGAGCCTGGTTAGCTGCCGTCCATGGGGTCGCACAGAGTCAGACACAACTGAAGCGACTTAGCAGCAGCAGCAAGCATTAAGATACTATATTTACAGTTATTTTTTTCTTTTCTGATTCTGTTTAAAAATTATCTCAATTCTTCTCTCTGTGAAATCAATTTTCCCCAAGCTTTCCTCCAATAGATCTTTTGCAGTATAAGGGAGAAAACACGTACCAGACTATAAAGCCCAGAGGAATAGGAACCATACACCGAGTCAGAAACTAAAACACGCCCCAAATATGATCACAAAATCACCGAGAAAATATCACTGCCAATCAGTATGCCTCCGGACTGAGTGGTCTGTAACCAGGACTGCCAAGATTAAAGCCAAGACTGATGACATGCAGAAGTGGGCCTCCCTGGTCTTATTGATCCTCCCCCACTGAGAGAGAATCATGGTTTAGCAGGCAGAAATCAATGCCACTGCATTAAGCTAAGTCAAGTGTAGATTTATTCGTACCATGCTCTGAAACATCTTTATAAAAGGGGCAAAAAAATTTAAATCTATATATGGTTATACATACTCATCTATAAATAAATATGTATTTATCTAAATAGATACCTGTTCTTTTTAAATTCATATTTAAAAATATGAAAAAAATGTAGGCTGTTACTACATTTTCTCCCACCTCCAGTTCCAATTCTTTCTTTCAAATATAAAAGAAGCCATTTGTGTTGAGATGTTGTCAACTTGGCTCCTTGAGCTGCACCCCAGATTTTGATGGAATGGCAGAGCAGACGCAGATATACTGCAGCCAAAGAGGCAAGGGCAGCCATTTACTCTTGAGGAAATCATCATTTTTGGCTCTGCAGGAGAAAGGAACCTGGCCCTTAGACTTTGAAGTCCCTGCACCACAGGGAATGCAGAATTTGTTCCCTGCCTTCCTCCAGGGAGAACTCACAGGCTGGGACTGAAGAGAGCTTTCAGAGTGAACAACGGGTGGAAAGCATTGCCCTTCCAGCAGTGAGAAATGTGAAATTCCATTCCTGTCCTCACACGTGTCACCAGGGAACCACCCTGTGGTTCATCAGCCCTAGGACGCTAGCCAGGCAATCATTTGTCCTCAGGGGCTCAGCCTTAACCTAAAAAATCATCAGGAGTGCCCAGAAGGGGCTCCTCCTCATTTTTCATCTCTAAGAAACAAAGAACAAAACATTTTACTGCAAGAGATTTTGGGGGGTTCTGATGGAGAACAGCTTAGAGCTCATTTTTCCCTTAGGCAGGCTGTCTTTCAACTTCTGAGCCTGCTGTGCCTGTGAAGACATTTATCCTGCCTTCATGCACATTCACAGCCCCGTGGGCCCTTGAAATGCACCACCGGCCTCGGGCGGGTGGCCAGTAAACCAACACAAGTCCCTTCACCAAACATGCTCAGCACCACAGAGATCAGGTGGTTAAGAGACCAGGGGTCAAGTTTATGTTCAGTTTAAAATATAAACTACCCATTCCTAAGTCACTAGGAAAATAAATCACGGCCCCAAAGCCCTTCCGTCTTTCAACAGGAGACACCTGTGTTTTCATAGCAGTGTCAGTTCACTTTCTTAGTGGATCCCAAGACTAAAATGCACCTCTCAGGAGAGAGAAAAAGAGAGGGGGGCATGCAGGGAAGGCAGCAGAGAATGCTGGATCAGAATCAGCAGGCCTGGGTTCTTATCCTAGTCCCACCACTTGGTAGCTGTCTACGCTTAGGTGATATAACTTCACTGAAACCCCAGCTTCCTTGACTCTAAAATGAGACATACCATTGACATATATACACTACCATGCATAAAACAGATATCTAGTGGGAAGCTGCTACATAGCACAGGGAGCTCAGCTCTGTGCTCTGTGATGACCTAGATGGGGTGGGACCGGGTAGGAGGTAGAAAGGAGGTTCAAGAGGGAGGGGATATATGTATACTTATAGCTGATGCACATTGTTGTACACCAGGAACCAACACAATATTGTGAAGCAATTATACTTTAGTAAAATAAATTTTTAAAAAAAAATGAGAGGCAGAATTTCAACAAATATTCTAAGGTTTTGAGTTTTGTACATAAAAATGGGATAATGAAGACTGATTTGTAACACTATATCATGGTGCATGCTCAGTCATGTCCATCTCTTTGCAACCCTAAGAACTGTAGCCCGCCAGGCTCCTCTGTCCATGGGATTCTCCCGGCAAGAATACTGAGTGGGTTGCCAGTATATTATGGAAGACCTAACAAAAACATAAATACAATAGCATTTTGTAAGCTGTTAAGTAATATATAGATGTTAGTTACTGCCATATGGACTAGAGGGAATTCTTGAAGGACTTAATATCAACAGCAATTTGGCACAGTAACTGGGGTCCTAAAATAATATTAATATAATCACTATATCACTAAATCTATAATAGTAATAAATAATAAACCTATAATCACTAAATCTCTCTCAACTTTGGTTTCCCCACCTAAACTGCTTGCCCTCCGCAAGAGGAGCACATGAGATTAAGGAAGTGTAAATGTGCTGAAAACCATAAACTGTCCCCAAAATGCAAGCAATTATTATTTAGAGAACTCATTTTGACTTTTGGCATTACGGCGCACACACTGTTAGTTCCTGGCGCCATGACAGATTTTAATTGGCCTGGCTATGAAAACCTTCTAGAGCTATTATGTGCTACACCTGTGATGGCCGTGCAGCGTGCTAATCGAGACAATTAGGCTGGGGACCCAGAGAACAGCTTTCCACCACTGAGCATAATCCTCCTCACTTTGAGGGAAATTAACAGCTGCTTTATGGTCTCCCACATCATCTCACTTTCTTGGAGAGAGATCCCCACCATATCCACCTCAACTCTGCAACATTGATCACTGGTGCCTAGGATGACATAACATCTGTGAAGAAATATTAAGTCTGACTTTGAAATGATTTTTGGGCTAGGAGGGGGAAAAAATGTCATATGTGGCACATGCTGGGTAAAACAGTCCCTGAGTGACAGCCAGAATCAGGGGGAAGAAAGTTCATCACTTTTAAGGGATGTATTTAAGAGAAAAAAAAAAAAGGAACAGGGGATGAACAGATCAATTTAGCTCTCAAGCACTTATTCTCTGCCTAAAGAAGGGAGAGGAGATTGAAGCTTCCAGGCCAGTGTAACTCTGCTCTTCAGCTTCTCACTGACATTACAAAACCTTCAGGGATTTCCTTCCTCTCCCCCATCTCCTGATATGCCCATCTCTTCTGAGAAGCATGAGAAATACATCTTGTTCTTTGGATTCCCTTTCACCCTTGGACAAAGTCACCTTGGTTGGCAATTAGTGATTATTAATAAAAAGATGAGAAACATATTAATAGATGTTTGCTGTATGCTGGCCATCAGGTTCTGAGTTTCCAAATATTTATCTCATTAGATCCTGTGAGATAAAAAGTGCTATGCAGACACTTTAACTCCTGTTTTACAGACATGGAAACTAAGGCTCAGGAAGGCCAAACTAATAAGTTGGTAGAGTCTGGGCTTAAATTAGGGTCTGTAGACTTCAGAGCTTTTCCATAACATCATTGCTGTCTGTCATCTGTGGAAGAACCATTACTCAAGGGCTTGGGGACAAGGCCTAACTCACTTTTGTGACCCTAGTAACTAGGACTGTGCTTGTCACCTTCTAGGTGCTTATTGTGGAACTTAATTTTGGGAGAAGAGGAGTTTCCCAAATTGCATACTATCTTTGGAATGAGCCTCAGCATCCATTCCTAAACATCTTCTCTGCCTTGGCTGAGTCACAGAAAATGACTCTTGCTCCCTAAAGGTGGGTGGTTTGACTGTGAGATCATCTTGGGGACACAGGTATGTCCGGGAGCAGGTGGCTCATTGCAAATGGGAAGGTCCCAGGAAGGAAGCAGTTGGTTTGGGTCTACTGCATTCTGCTTTGGAAGAGGCCAAAGTAAACCATTATACCAGCAGCTCCCAGTTTGCGTCAAGTGCCCCATGGTATTTCAGCAAACTCACACATGTGCTGGAGGGTGTTTTAAGTTTTGAGAGAAAAACAGCAACAATCACCATCTATTGGATCTGTGAGAACTAGCACAAGGGAACTCACATTTTAGCATTCGTGTGCGGTTTATTTCCTTTAATAACACAGTATCTTTGCAAAGCTGGATTTTGGCTGTTAATGTAATCAAAACAAGTACTGTGTCGAAAACAAGGTAAAACAGAAAGTGAAGCTGGCAGTGTCCAGGGTGATTTCAGAGTTTGAGAAGCTGTGTTGAGTCCAACAGGGGCACATTTGTCATTACAAGCAACTGTAGTTAAGATGAAATAAAATATGATTTCTTTCAACTTATGTGTGGTTGCAAAGGGTCACACACGACTTGGCGACTGAACAACAGCAACACAGTTTCTATAACCACTCATCCGCTAGAGGACATCCAGGGTGTTTTCAGCTTTGGGGCAACTATGAGGAATGCTGCTATAAACACTGTGTACAGGTTGTGTGCAGCTTCTTGTGTGAACGTAAATTTTTATTTTTCTAAGATAAATGTAAGGAGTGCAGTTTCTGGATTATGTTTAGTTTTTAAAAAAACTGCAAAATGGTTTAGCAGAAGGGGTATACTATTTTACTTTCCCACCAAAAAATATATGACAGATCAAGTTTTTCTGCATCTTCACCAGCATTTGGTGTTGTCACAACTTTTTATTTTAGCCACTGTGATAGATACCTTATTGTACAGTATTAATTAGCATTTCCTCAATGATATTGAACACTTTTTGAAGTGTCTATTTGCCATCTAAATATCCTCTTTGGTGAAACGTCTCTTCACTTTTTTTGCCTGCTTTCTAGGATTATTATCTTTTTTATACTGAATTTTAGGCTCTTTATATACTTTAAAAACTGTTTTTTGTCTGCTATGTATTGATAGTTTGTAAA
>NW_011494863.1:7910697-7924189 GCF_000754665.1 Bison bison bison
CTGCAGAGCAAGCGGTTTTTACTGTGATCAAGTTCAACTTATCTAATTTTCCTTTTATGGATCATGTTTTGTGTCAAGTATAAGACATTTTTACCTAACCTAGATCCTAAAGATTTTTTTTTTCTCTCTAAAAAGTTTATAAGTTTAAGTTCATAAACTTAAGACTTTGATCCATTTGGAGTTACTTTTTGTGTACACTGTGAGACTTAGATTGAGGTTCATGTTTTGTCTATAGATGCAGTTGCTCCAGAACCATGTGAAGAAAAGACTTTTCCTTCATTAAACTACAAGTAAAAAACCAGTTGGGCATATTTGCATGGGTCTGTTTCTGGAGTCTTTATTATGTTCCACAGATCTGTAAATCTATCCCTCTGTTACTACTATATGGTCATCATTATTATTAAATATATTGATTTCTATTTTATTATTCTTTTAAAAGTCATTTTAGCTATTATGGTTCCTCTGACTTTTCATATAAATTTTGGAATAATCTTGTCTACATCTACAAAAAATCTTGGTAAGATTTTATTAGGAATTATATTGAGTCTGTATACCAATTTGGAGAAAATTAATACCTTTTCTATGTCAAGTGGGCAGGGAAGGCCTATGCTTTTAAACACCAAATAACAACACTTGTTTATTTTGGGACTAGTATCATAAACTTAACTTTCCAAAAGGGGCTTTAAGTACCATGTTTAACAACATGTAGCCTTCTTTGATGGCAAACTGAATACAGAATTATATTTCTTGACTACAACAAAACAAAAACTCAATCATCTGCTAAATGACAAGATGCTCTCACCAGTAATAGAGAGTGGTGGGGACTGTGGCTTGCAGGAGAAAACATGCTGCCTAGGAACAGGCAGCTACTTAATTTCTCTAGTTGTTGAGACCATGGACACAGCATTTTCACGTCTTATAAAATTTCAACGGAAGCCAGAAATCAATTTTTTAAAAATCTAAAATGTTGGCAGCTATCATAACATAAAATGAAACAGGTAAAACACACACCTTGATGGACTGGATCCAGATACCAGCCAACTCTCTGTCGTTTCTGGGCTGAAGGAGCCAAAAAGAAAGCCTCTCCAGTCTCAAGAAGTTTACAATCCAATGGAAGTAACAGAGAAACAAACACTGCAAAGCAGTACCGCATGCTCTGGTGCCAGTTGGAGCTGCAGTGGCAAGTGGCAGGACCCTTAACTCTGTTTTGGGAGGTCAGAGATGACTTCCCAGTGAAGTACATTTATACAGTAACTCAAAGTAGCTAATTCAATATGTGCTGTTTAATCCATAGTATCTCTAGAAAACATTGATAGGATCAAAGCACAGGGCAAAGCTTTGTTTCTGGGTATCAGAGAAAGTAATACATAAGAGGTCATATAATCCAAGGATTCTCCAAATATCATGTCACTTCTTAGAGGAATTACAAAGCAAAAGCTTTCTAGAGGTGACAGTTTCTCCAGCCTCTTAGAGTAATTCTGAATTTCTTAAAATCACTTACAGGGGTATAATCTGACCTCAGCCTGCCTCTACAGCCTCTTCTTCTGTCTCCCCATTCCTGCCTTTTTTCTGCTTTTCCAATATATAAAGATTCATGTTCTTGTGTTTTGTCATCCATCCACCCAATCACCTACCCATTCGTCCATTCACTCATCCATCTATCTATATACATCCATCCAAGAAATATTGATTTAGGACCACAATTCCAGGTACTGGTAACACAGCAGTGAATAAAGCTGACTCAGTTCCCACCCTCATTGGCTTTACATTCCAATAGGAGAGACAGACATATAACATGTGGTTGATGTGAGGAGTTCTATGAAAAAAAATTAGACAACGTTAAGGTATAGGAAATAATGTTACCATTTTCAATAGAGAGTTGGGAAGGCTTCTGGTTAATATTTGAACAGAACTTGAATGAATCAATGGAGCAGACAATAGAAGTATAGGGGGAAGAGTTTCCCAGCAATAAGAAACCACAAGTATAAAGAGCCCGAGTGGGAACACATCTGGCCCACTCGGGGAGCAGCGTGGAGGGTAGAGTGTGTGGAGCATGAGGGCAGCAGGAACTGAGGTTGGAGAGGAGGCCCCATCTGTGAAATTCTGAGGGCTTGGTTCACACAGGCCCTCAATGTAAGGAGAAGGCATTGAAGGATTTGAGAGGGGCAGTGACGTGATCTGACTTACAGAGAGCAGACAGTGGGTAGAGACATGGAGACAGATAATCCTGTTGGTAGGTCATCACAACAGTCCAGGTGCGAGAGGGAGGCGGCTTGGACCAGTGCAGTAGCGATGAGGGCAAGGAGAAGCTGGCCATCTGAAATGCTCTGGAGATTGAAGAGACAGGTATGCAAGGGGAAGGAGTCAAGGATGACACTCAGGGTTTTGTCCTGATCAAGTACATTTACTGACACAGGGACCATTCTGTGCCTACAACTTCACAAGGCTGGCTCCTCATCATGATTACCACCTCATGCCAATGTCCCCTTTTTGGAGCATCTTTCCTGACCACCCCTGATTCAATTGAGAGTTCTGAGTTTAATTTTTTTCTCAGGACTAACCAAATATATGAAATTCTCTTTATCTTTTTATTTCAACAATTGATCATCTGGATTTCCTGACTGCAATGCAAACCCCAAGAGAATAAGGACCATGTCTACCTGGCTACATCCTCAGTACCTAATTCAGAGCCTAGATGATGGGACATGGTTGATAAATGTTCATTGAATGAGGCTTGGATGGTGTGAGACAAGTTAAAAAAGGCTGCAGTTTCCTTAGTGTGGTTCTTTTCAGAACCTTGACTAAAGCCATCAGTTAATCAATGAAATAATATTGATTATTTGGTCCAAACTCTGTGCCAGAGTCTGAGAAAGCAGAATTGAGCACAAAAAGTACAAAGCTCCCCATGGAGTTTACAGCACTCTGGTGGAGTGCAGTAAATACTCTTACACACATGCGCTTCCCCTGTGCTAAGAATTCAGAAGGGAAGGTTCCCAGAGCTCTGACAGCATGGGATCTGGGGATCCATTCTTGTCAGGTAAGCACAGGGCAAGCAGCTCTGAGCTGAGATCCACAGGAGAAATCCCCGTGGGCCTCAGGGATGTCTGAGCAGGGTATATGCTCAAATTGTACATCCTGGTTTCCATGGTGCTTCTTGTGAGAGTAAACATTTTGGCAAAAGCTGAACTTCTCCAGTCTTCTCAGGTACTGGGGCTCAGCTGGGTTAGGAACATAGATAAAGACGAGCAGCTGCTTCATGACAAAACTAGGGTTCTGCATTTATCATGACACATGTGCAAAATGGCAACAACACCTACTTAAACCTACAGTCACTCCTAAAGGAAATCAACCCTGAATACTCATTGGAAGGACTGATGCTGAAGCTGTAGCTCCAGTATTCTGGCCACGTGATGCAAAGAACTGACTCCCTGGAAATGACACTGATGCTAGGAAAGACTGAAGGCAGGAGGAAAAGGAGACGACAGAGGATGAGATAGCATCACCAACTCAATGGACATGAGTTTGAGTAAGCTCTGGGAGTTGGTGATGGACAGGGAAGCCTGGTGCGCTGCAATCCATGGGGTGGCAAAGAGTTGGACGCGACTGAGCAACTGAACAACCACCACCTACTTCAACAGGACTGCTAAGGGTGAAAGGTATTGATGTTTATAAAGTGCTTAGTACAGTGCCTGATATACAAGAAACACTAAACAACTAATAATAATTATCATCAGATTTCAAACTCTTGAGGGGATCAATATGTGATTGATTACCCTTACTCTTCCCACACATAAACATCAAACAACACAGTACCTTACACACAGAAGGGGTGTAATAAATATATGTTGAATGAGTGAATGATGGTTGTCTCAATGGCACACTATTTTGGATCAGGCCAACCAACCATTCTAATGAGGGACGGCACAGTAAATAAACAGAAATCAATCAGGCCAAGCCCTTTTGTGAAGTTAAGCTGTTAAATGGTTGGTAGCTGCTGTTAATGATTCTTGCCAGCCAAGGACACTGGACAATTTAAATGGTAGGAAGTCAGTATGGTTGTTGACTTTAAAGTAAGCATAAGTTATATGGTGGGAGGGCCCAGAAGATTCAGTGATTTTATGCATCAGTAACTTGCAATAGGAAAGCTCAGCCAGAGTCCAGGAATAGTTGCTACTGAAATGGCATTTCTTTTGCATTCAAATCTACAAGCTAGATTGGTGCATGTGATTTCTCAGCTGCTACCAGAATATAGGAAGTGGTTTTGAATGAACACTAATCAACCAGGCTCTCCAGGGGCACCTTGTACCTGAAAACCTCTGAGCACTTTGTAAACAACAGTTAAGTCTCCCTGTCCCCTGAGGTATGGGCTCTGGGATTTTTGCTTATATCAAGCAGAGTTGAAGCAGAAAAGCTGTAATCATGAGCAAAGTGGGTGTCAAAAGGGATAATTCTCATGCCCCTCACAAGTCTAAACTTGAAAAGGGTCAAAATTATCTCCAAGGTCCCTAAGGTATTTTACCTGATATTTTACCTGATAACGTTAGTTCTACCATAAGTCCTCCCAAGCGTCTGGGTGGGGGATGAACAAACGGTTGAAAATAAGAATAGCCACTTTAGAGGGCAATTTGATACTGTTATGGTAAAATCCTTCAACTCAGCAATTCCACTTCAGTGCATTTTAACTAGAGAAATCCTGGCACATGTGCTATCTGAGATTAAGTTCAAGGTGCATCTAGCAAGAGGAGAATGATTAAATAAAGAAGGGAACAGTATGCAGTAGTTAAAAGAATAAACCAATACATATAACAAAATAGCACATAAAATAATATGTCCATCATAAAACAGATTACTGAATGACAAGAGCAAACTATAGAATCCTATGTGCTGTACGACATATGTGGTGGTTTAAAAATATGTCCAGAAACTATTAAAATTTGATTCTCTTCTTGTAGCAAGTGGAACCTGATTGACCTCCCCTTGTATGTGAGCCAGACGTAGTGACTCATTTCTCATGAATAGAACATGGCAGAAATGACAATGTGTCATTTTCAAGACTAGTTCAGAAAAAGGCATTGTGGCTTCCTCCTTGATATCTTCTGCTCTCTCTCTCTCTCTCTCTCTCTCTCTCTCATCACTTGCTCTAGAGGAAGCCAGCTACCCTCTTATAAGAACACTAAAGGAGCCCTGCAGTATGCCCAGGTAGCAGTCTTCGGCCAGCAGCCGATGATGGACTGAGGCCTCCAGCCAACAGCCATGAGTGAGCCATCAGGGAAGCAGATCCTCCAGCTCCAGTCCCGCCTTCAGATGACTGCAGTCCTGGCTTATGTCCTGACTACAACTTCATGAGAGATCATAAGTGAACTCCTCCCACCCCCAGTACAGACATCCATGCATTCCTCACTCTTAGAATACTAAAGGTTTTAGCTATGAAAAGTACATTATTTCAAACCGCTGAGTGTTGTGACAGCAATCAATAACTAGTATACCATCTATATAAACATTAATTTTAAAAAATTTAATACATAGAGACAAATGTATAGAGGAAGGTCTGGAAGGATATGCTCCAAAGCGGCACTAATCCCCTGAAGAGTGGGATTGGGACAGTTAAGGTGAAATTAGCTTCACCTTCTGTATTTTTGCTGCACAAGACCCTGTACATGTATTACTGGCATACTTTTCAGTTAAAGGAAGGAAATGTAATTTAAAATTCCACTACTTGAGAATTTCATGGTAAGTCATATAAGGCTGAAGCTTACCTTTGATCATCTCCAAGAAAGAAGGTTGCTTAGCAAACTTGTTTAATAATAAACAAGGTGATTAGCAGAGCTCTCCAACCATACTTAAGAAAGCCAACTCCTGTCAGTTACTCTTACAAATCACCTCAGTCTAAGTCACACACAATAAGTGATTTATTTTATCCATGTTTCTTATCTATTGGTATTCACAATATTCTTACTCCCAAAGAATAGCCAAATTCTTTTGAAACTGACAAAGGTGCCTCCATTGAAAAAACTAAGTTATATATTAATGCACATTGTTCTTATCAAGCAGCTTGAAATCAAAGAGTTTACGTCGTCAGGCTAAGGTTATGGAAAAGGTATTTTTAAAGTAACTTTGTACTGGATTTCTTTTAGGCTTGTGCTAATTTGTTTTTCAACTTTGAGCCTGGGGGTCTGCATCGTTTAATGGAAGTTCTGTGCCAAGGACCCTGATCTCCGTCTGGGGCTAGACTGGCTGCAGGCACCAAAGTTTCATGCATTTTCAGTGGAATTGGGTCCAGAGCTTAGTGCAAAATGCCTTCTGGGTGACTGACCAGAAATTCAATCACAGCACATTCATTTCAAAAATCCCTTTCATGTATCATTTAAAAGCAGCCTGCATATTTAAATTTGCATATCTCTGACCCTGGATTTTGGAAACACAGGAGAAGAATGAATTTCTATTTAGTTTTCGGGATGATGGAAGGAAATAAACCAGAGGCATTTCCTTTCCTTGACTACTGGGTAAATTTACTACTTCTGAAGGATTCTGAACCCGCAATTCTGCAACATAAGCCGCTGTCCCATGGAGCTCGGGAATAACAATAACTAACATTTATAGAGCATTTTATACTCTTACAAAATGTGTTAGTATTCACTGCCTCATTTAACGGGCAGAGAGGCTCTTAATTATGCTTTCTGATGAGGGACAATGATTCTTTCAAACCCAGCATCTGCAGAGATTACTCGGGTTTTCCTTTCAAAGGAACACACTAAAGAAATGATGATGCCATGCTCTAGACTCACCAGGCTGGGAAGAGTACACTGTAGCAGGTGTGAGACTGGTTAACTTCCCCACACCACAGCATGTGTCTAGTTTCTTTCAATGAACTCAAATGTATATGTGACTCTCTGCTACAGGAAGACAGGAAGGTGAGAAAGTAAATGCAGGAACTTCAGAACCTTGGCTTGAATCCTGGCTCGGCCATTTTCTAGATGCACAGTCTTGAGCAAATTGCTTCTTTGTTAAATATTTCAAATCACCAAACTTCTGTTTTCTCATCTGAAAAGTGGGGCTGGTGTTAATGCCACAAACATCATAGATTTTCATGAGAAATACATGGATGAATTCACACAGGATGCTAGAAGAGCGTCTGGTGCATCACCAACACTTGGTAACCATTGCTGCTGTTACTGTTACATACAACGAGCTGCACTTTAGGGTGGGTGGGTCACAAGACACATCCTTCATTCATTCCAGGTGTGACTAAGAGGCTGTCTGCTGGGCACAGTGCCCAGCTCTGAGGATGTATCAGAAGGGTCCCTTAGGAGACGTGCATTTCTGGTGGATCAGTCAGATCCAAACAAAATTAAAAGTGAATGAAGTGGTAGAAGGGTTATGAATGGGGAATTGAGTTAGAGGATGAGTGAGCACAGGTACTATTTGATTTTTGAATGTGAGACCCAGAGTTTCAAAACATGGGGGGAAAAACAGTCTCAGTGGAGGGAATAGATAAATGAGAACCATGAAGGAGGAAGGAGCTGGGCAGGTTCAAGGGCTGATGGACCACGGCAGAGAGATGGGCTGGGTGTGTTCTGGCCATGGCCAAGTGTTATGGTTTTGTTCTGCATGGAAAGGGAAGCCACAGAGGGTGTGAGGCAGAGAGGTAACATGGTTTCATAGAGATTATTTAAATATATGGCATTCAGTAAAAATTTAACATATGTAATTGTACCATGGATAAATATCTATTATACGCCCATACACATATATTTGAATAGAGTATTGGCTTTCATGTGGGCTGAGGATTGGGAAATGGGGTGACTAGAGCAGGAACATAATAACTGAAGAGACACCTGCCAGCAGAAAAGTACAAAGTGTCAGTGGTGTCAGGGGTAAGATGTGGATAAGCAGAGAAGGGGGCACCATCTGAGGTGACCTTGAAGAGGGCGTTGCTTTTAGACATGCAGAGGTGTCTGGAAAACCCAGAGAGCATCGCTAATTGATGTATATCTTGCAAAGAGGCCATATATTAATATATCTTCCCTTGCAGTGTCCCAAATTTATATACAGATCTTGGAAATCTGCAAACAGGTGAAATCTGGGAGAGGGAGCATTTGTGTATCTCTTTTATTCCAAGTTACAGGGCACTTAAAAACTACTCTGTGGAACCCAACGGCAAGGAGGGTCCAGAAGTAACCATGACTTGTCTGCACCCAAGTGGAACTCATTGCCTTGACCTAGCCTTGGCTTCTGAAGGCCAAGGAAACCCATAGAGCCTGACTTCCATTTTCCACAAGGCACTGAGGTCAAAGGGAACCTCTCCACGCCTTGAACTGAAGCTGAGTAAACACAGGCAGGCTGATATCCAAATGAAAATGACCCAGGAAGGACATGGAGCTCCCAGTGCCTGCTGCATCAGCAAGTTCAGACAAAGACCTCACATAGTGATACTATTCCTAGATTCATTTTGCCCACATCAGTGTTCTGTTTATGCCCTATTTCTGCCTGGTGGGCCACCCGCACCTCTCAATACACACATCTGAGATGTTAGCATTGCTGAGAGTTGCTCATACAAGCATTCTCTTTGGATCAGAGCTTTACAATGGTCACACGATTGAAATTCCAAATGACTGTCCCAAAGGTTAACCCACAGCAGCAAAAGAACATGCCAACTAGTTTCAGAAGAGCTGGGTTCAAGTCTCAGCTCTGTCATTAACTGGCTTCATGATTCTGGGCAAGAATTCACATCCTGTGAATTTCAGTTTCCTCTGGGTTGCAAGTTGCCAACATCTACCTCAGACATCTGTCAGAAGGATTAATTATAATGCCATTCCCTTCTCCAGGGGATCTTCCCAACCCAGGGATCCAACCGAGGTTTCCTGCATTGCAGGCAGATTTTTTTTTTTATCATCTGAGCCACCAGGGAAGTACAACTATAATGCACATGAGGGTATTTTATAAAATTCATAAGATACAAGTATGGTACTATCATCAATACTGTCAAATAACATCAAATGTTTGCACAGTACTGAACAATGTTTAATTATTTTCATTTGCTGTATTTAGTTAGCCAACAAATGAGGTCTTCACTAAGTTGGTTCTTTGAGAGGCACAAAATCTTGTCTGATTTTTGTTCCCCAGCAAAGTACCAGCACTTCATGGGTGCTCGATAAACCAGTGGTGAATGAAAGAAGGAAGAATGAACAAAACCACTCCAGGGAATGGACCAACATCCCTTTGTGGGAGACAGAGAATATCATTCCTGTTTCACCTGTCTGGATTCTGGCAACAGCCGGGTTTAGCAGTGCCATGAACTAAAATTTCACAGTTATATTTATGACGGAACAGGGCCTAATCCTGCCTTTCCAGCATCCTAAATTGGTCCACTTTGGTTCCTGTTTTCTCCTACTTGGAATGTTTTTTCCAGTGGAGTGAAAGCCCACTGCTTTCCTATTGCAGTCTTTCAGTTCTCTCTCTTAAGCCATCTGCTCCTTTATGTCAAAACTTATTGATTTTATTTGAAAACTTTTAATTAGAAGCTTCCAGGCAGTGGCGGAGTTAAGTTTAGATACTTCCAGCTTGTCTCATCCTCAGCAGCTGCAGTAAGGCAATAAGGCTTATGATTTAAGTTCATTATTATCTTCATGTTGATGTCATTTTGTTTTCCCTCGCTATTTCATTGTTCCAGTAAGTTACATAAGGCTTAATAGCCACCAGATTAATACTGCTTCTTAGAAATGACCTTCCAGGGATTTTTTCCTTATGTGATCAGATGCTGGCGAAGCTATGATAATAAGTAATAGATATCTCCATTCTACTTCACCTTTAACCCAAAGACTACAGAAAACTTTACAAACATTAATTAAGCCAATCTCATTACACTCCAGGAGAAAAGAATTATCCACTGCAGAAAACTAAAACTGAGTTTAAAGTCATCTCTGCAACATATTTAGAGTCAGGCAGTAAGCAAGAGAATTACATCTGTTCTATGCTATCAAAGAATTGTCTCCACCTTTATCTCTGTGGGCTTGGAAAGTTCTTATTCATCCTACAAGACGCTGCTTGGCTATCACCTACCTCAGGAAGCCTTCCTTACTTTACCTTCCAGGTCCAATTAGATGCATCCCATCTCCCTTCTATTCTACTGTAAGCATCTTCACAGAACCCTCATTGAACATTATAGAGATTGTATTCTCACTTGTCTCTCTTCCCAGACTTCAGTTTACTAAGGATATGCACTCATTTTTCTCACCAAAGATGTGCAATTTATGCAAAATTAATTATTTTAGTGCTCCCCCCCTCCAAATTTATCCCATAGTCTGGCACATAACAGATGCTCATGTTTGTTTAACAAGACTGGATTCCTGTTTTTGTTTTTAATAGACTTTATCTTTTTGAGCAGTTTTGTAACAGTTTTAGGGTCACAGAAAAATTGAACAGAAGGAACAGAGAGTTCCCTCCTCTCTCCTGCCCGTCCATGTCCTCCTCACATTGGCTTCTCAATTATCAACATCCCTCACTAGAGTGGTGGTACAGTGTTACAGTAGATGAACCTGCATCAACACATCACCACCGACCAGCGTTCATGGTTTACATTAGGGTCCACTTGGTGGGTGTGGAAAAGTGGAGAATGATGTATCTCCCCACGGTAGTATCCAGGGTAGTTTCACTGCCCTGAAAACTCTGTGCTGTGCAGAATTCCTTTATCAATCACCAAAGCATACTTTCTGTAGTGTGGTAAGAAATCTCCTAGCTTGTTATTTAGCACCAAATTGATAGGGCAAAACAAAACAGGGCAACACAACCTGTTGTAACTTCTCTGTAAAGTACACAGACTCGTGCATTGAAGAACTTACCGTTCCTCCTGGTCTGGAACACAGTGAATGAAACGGCTTCTCTCTGCCCTACAAGTGTCCCTAGGTCCTAAAAGATTTGATACCACACAGAGCCTGGACCAGCGGCCCTCATTCTGTTTTGTACAGCAACATACAAGGATGAAGTGTCCATGTGAGATGCTCTGATTAATGACTCATTTTTCCTTTCTTCTTTAACTTGAGAGAGAGGGCATAGGGACAGAATTGAGAGGGAGGGAGAGTATCACAATGATCTGAATCCACTGTAATTTATATAAAAAAGCAAAACATTTGCTTTAGCTGTTGTTAGCAGTTAATGATTATGAGAAGGCTAAGGATTACCAACAGTGTGTTGCGATAGCATAGTTGTGCCTGGCAGCCTGCAACTTGCCTTTGTAGACAGTGAGAGCAGCCAATATTCTTAAATAACTTTGGGGTAACAGGAAAGGTATGTCTCACTGAAGCAGACAAACCTTTTCTATATACAACAAAAAAATTAAATGAGATAATTGCAAACAAAGCATTTAGCCCAGCATGGAACAAATAGCAAACACCCAAGGAATTCAGCTATTCTGTAGGAACGGAATACTTAGTAATTATAATTAGTAATAGGAATTACTAATTCCTATTTATTGAGCGCTTATTAAGTGCCAGGAACTACATCAAGTGCTGTGTACGAACCCTCTTAATATTCCCAATAAACCTATGAGGTATTGTTCTAATCGTATTTCACAAATAAAGTATATGGACTTCACATATTTTTTTCACTGGGTCTCAGCTACTCATAGGAAGTGGAAAATTGGGTTTAGTTGCCTCCAGAGCCCAATAAGCTATCCTGTCCCTTTTGAAGCAAATGAGTGGCACCTATTAAGTGCTTGTGTGCTCCACCATGCATTATGCAGCTGCTCTACAGATGACATGAACACTGCCCTCAAGTAAATTCTGGCTTAGCTGGAAAGGACAGACAACATACCCAAGTGAAAGCTAACAGGCTACTGTAAAACAGTACATGAAAGATGGTTATTTTGAGACATGAGTCTGCCATCTTCCTGTCTGCCAGCTTTCCAAATAAAGTCATTATTCTTTGTCTCAAAAAAAGAGACTACTTGGTGAATTGCCATTAAAAATTTTAATCTAAATATGATCTGGGTTTAAGGAAAGAAGAGACCAAGGGGCTGGAGAGGTCAGCAGACCCTTCAGGACTTGAGATACATCTGGTCTATATGCTTGGTTGTGATTTTGTGGGTGGGAAATATATTAGAACTACTTGGAGGGGGCTTTCTAAACTCTACTCCCCTCACCCTTAAGATACATACTTGAAAAATTACTATTGAAGTCTGCAATGGGTATTGATAGAAATAACTAGAGGGTAGTGTTGTGAGTCTGGAGGGCTTCCCAGGCGGCTCAGTGGTAAAGAATCCATCTGCCAATGCAGGAGACACAGGAGATGTGGGTTGGATCCCTAGGTCAGGAAGATATCTTGGACAAGGAAATGGCAATCCAATCTAGTATTCTTGCCTGGGAAATCCCATGGACTGGAGAGCCTGGTGGGCTACAGTCCATAGAACCTCAAAGAGTCAGACACAACTAAACAAGAGAGCACACACACACACACACACACACACACACACACACACATTGTGAGTCTGGGCTCTGCAGACTATGCAGATTTGGACTATGTCCAGTCTCTTTTTGAATCTCAGTTTTCGTATCTAGAAAATGAGGAAAATAATTACAGTAATGAGAAAATGTATGGAAAGCCCCTAGAACAATGCCTGGTGGGTAGTGAATGGTCAATGTATGATGGCTAATAGTAGTAGTTCTCTGGCTTGATGGTGGATAAAATGGTGAGGATCACTGATCTAAGATATCCGTGAGATAGCAAACTTCTCTGAGTTCTCTGTAGGACCTGTACGGCAGAAAAGAAGCTGAGGAGGAAGTGACAAGCACTACATTTTCCATTTATCTTAGGGCTTAAACCTTCTAGTCTAAAGCCACCTTAGACTGATGGCTCTTCTTAAACAGCTCCAACTCCAAATGGCCACTTAAACATAATGGCACACTATGATTTCATATGACATGCTCTTGGGACTGGTAGAATTTCTTGAATGAATAAAATGCTAAAGAGAAAAAAGTTAATGATGTTGGCTAAAATACAAGAATGGTTTACTGAAGGATATTGGATAATCTTCCAGATGAGAGATTTTTAAGAAGAGACAATACAAATCAACAATACGGGCTCAAGTGTATAACTATTTCTGAATTTGCTCAAACATTTCCTGGATGCTTCACACTTCCCACCTATTACATGAGGACAATAATAGTAGTGACAGCTCTATATGAAGAGCTGTGGGAATTAAATAAGATCATGAATATAATGTACTTAGCCTTGTGCCAGGCACACAAATAGGACTCAAGAAATAATCAGCACTCTTGCTATTTCAGGTGCTAAGTTAAGATTCTGGGCTACAAAAATGAATAAAATACCTAAGAGTTCTCATAACAGTTTCTAGTAGTTGTTTCTTAGACGTTTAACCTCAGATATGCAGATAACACCACGCTTATGGCAGAAAGTGTAGAGGAACTCAAAAGCCTCTTGATGAAAGTGAAAGTGGAGAGTGAAAAAGTTGGCTTAAGGCTCAACATTCAGAAAACGA
>NW_011494863.1:7924402-7929057 GCF_000754665.1 Bison bison bison
TCAAGGCTATGGTTTTTCCTGTGGTCATGTATGGATGTGAGAGTTGGACTGTGATGAAGGCTGAGCGCCGAAGAATTGATGCTTTTGAACTGTGGTGTTGGAGAAGACTCTTGAGAGTCCCTTGGACTGCAAGGAGATCCAACCAGTCTATTCTGAAGGAGATCAACCCTGGGATTTCTTTGGAAGGAATGATGCTGAAGCTGAAACTCCAGTACTTTGGCCACCTCATGCGAAAAGAGTTGACTCATTGGAAAAGACTCAGATGCTGGGAGGGATTGGGGGCAGGAGGAGAAGGGGACAACAGAGGATGAGATGGCTGGATGGCATCACTGACTCGATGGACTTGAGTCTCAGTGAACTCCGGGAGTTGGTGATGGACAGGGAGGCCTGGCGTGCTGCAATTCATGGGGTCGCAAAGAGTCGGACACGACTGAGTGACTCATCTGATCTGGAACTCTTTTTGGACAGAGTTCTGTTCTAATCTATTCTATCCATCCCTATCTATCCAGAGTCAAGCACAGAAGTGAAGCACAGTATGTTCTTAATAGTTGTGACTTGAATGAATGAACAGGTGCATGAGATCTAATCCTTGTGCTTAAGAAACTCAGAGGTGGGATGAGAAACACGTGGACAAGAGGTTACAATGCAGTAAAGGTGTTGTGGTCAAGATGAACTCATCTGCAAAATAGAAATAGAGTCACAGATGTAGAGAACAAACATATGGATACCAAGGCGCGGGCGGTGGTAGGACGAACTGGGAGATTGGGATTGACATATTCACTACTATGGATAAAACTGATAACTAATGAGAATCTATTGTATAGTGCATGGAACTCCACTCAGTGCTTTATGGTGATCTAAATGGGAAAGAAATTTTGAAAAGAGTGAATATATGCATACATATAACAGATTCACTTTGCTGTACAGCAGAAACTAACACAACACTGTAAACAAACAATTCTAAAAAAATTAACAAAAAATGTTTTTAAACAAAGGCTCTGTGTTCACAGAAAGCCTGACTGACTAGTATTACTGTCCTGGAGCAAACGAGACGAAGTTGAGGTCTGCCCTGTCTCAGGCTAGCAGGTACTAAGTCATCTGAGTAGAATATACCAACACAGCCAAAAATAAATAAATTTCTAAGCATCCAACTGTAGTCACTTAAAGTCTTCTGGCTGAGCCTCTGTCATTTGGCTAATGTTCCCACACATCAGTGCAGAGAAACCTGTGACCCTCCTGACCCCAGGAACAGTTTTCTGAGCCTGTTGTGTTAGATTTCTGCCCGGAGCACTTGGCCATAACAAAGTGGAGAGGGAAAAATCAATACAACCTGAACCGAATGCACACTTAAAACATCAGCCTTCAACTGTGCAATCATGTCCTTGTCACTAACATCCAAGTGCTTTTGCTCCATGATCTGCTCAGAGTCTTATAAGTAAACACGAAGGAGGAAATGGAAACGGCTCCAGGACATGGGAGAGAAAAGTGCTGTTACAAACAGGGACACACACAGTGACAGCTTCCCAGGGTGGAGGGGCGGCAAGGACACAGCTTGTTTGACTGTCCACCGTGGATCCTTCAGAATTTCCTCACCCTCTTTGAGCCTTAGTTATCTCATCTGGAAAGCATAAGCACTAACACAGTTAAGGTTGTTTGGCAAGTCAGTGGACATCAATGCCTGTAAAGTGACCAGACACAGCCTGGCTCTCGAACAGTGTTCAATAAATGGTAGCTTATTAACCAGCTTTTCTGTTGCTCGTAAGGAAGTGAGCAAGGCCAAAGAGGCCAAAGGCAGTGAACATGATTTATTAGCCACCCAAGTAAATGCTGTAACATAGGTTTCCATAGTTTTGTGCAAAGAATACTAACTAAACACCTACCACCATGTGCGACAGACTCTGTTAAGAGCTAGGAACCCAAAGGTGAATAAGACTAGGGTCCTTCTCTACAAGAACATGAATCATTTTAATATAACTCTTAGGAGAGACTTCATAGAAGAGAGAATGTACAAGGTGACAGGAGGAACTGAGACAAGCAACTAGCTCAATATGCAGAAGACAGAAGTTACACAAGTAACAAGGAAGTCAGCCTTGGGGATTCCCTAGTGGCTCAGTGGTAAAGAATCTACCTGCCAGTGCAAGAGACATAGGTTTGATCCCTGGTCTGGGAAGATCCCACAGGCCATGGAGCAATTAAGCCCATGAGCCAGAACTATTGAGCCTGTGCTCTAGAGCCTGGGAGCTGCAACTACGGAAGCCCACCTGTGCGCAGCAAGAAGAGAAGCCACTATAATGAGAAGCCTGTCCACAACTGGAGAGCAGCTCCTGCCCATCAAAAAAAAAGAGACTATAGAAAAGTCCACGTGGCAACAAGACTTTTGACCATCACAGTCAAAAATAAATAAATAAATTTCAAAGCTTACAAAAATAAAATAAAGGAGGTCAGCCTCATGAAGAAAGGTGGACCAGGCCTCCCAGATTAATAAAGCAGCCCTGAAGACAGACAGGCCTGGAATACCATGGAGTGTATGGGATGCAGGGACCTAAGGCTGGGGCCATGAGCAGGAGAAGGACATGGAAGCCTTGTGGGCCCCCTTTCAACGGAATGTTCCCTGAGAATATATGAGTCTTTAAGAAGGGATGAAATTTATTTCTATAAAAAAAGCTGAGCGCAAAAGAATTGATGCTTGTGAACTGTGGTGTTGGAGAAGACTCTTGAGAGTCCTTTGGACTGCAAGGAGATCCAACCAGTCCATCCTAAAGAAGATCAGTGCTGGGTGTTCACTGGAAGGACTGATGCTGAAGCTGAAACTCCAGTACTTTGGTCACCTGATATGAACAGCTGACTCATTTGAAAAGACCCCGATGCTGGTAAGATTGAGGGCAGGAGGAGAAGGGGATGACAGAGGATGAGATGGCTGGATGGCATCACTGACTCAATGGACATGAGTGTGGATAAACTCCGGGAGTTGGTGATGAACAGGGAGGGCTGGCATGCTGCAGTCCATGGGGTCACAAAGAGTCAGACACAACTGAGTGATTGAACTGAACTGACTGAAGAAGGGATGGATTGGCATTGAGACACATTACTGGCTTCAGGGTGGACAGGATGAGCTACTATGTCACGAGTGTTTAAGGTGTATTTCTTCATTCTTTTCCAACCCAAACAAGTCCATAGCCTCTTGTGGATGTCTGAGGTCAGTCATACAACCAAGGATGACTTCTGCACACTTAATCATTCCCTAATGGATAAACTGTTTCACACAGGCCTCTTTCGGCTCTCACATTTCCTGTCCCCCCAGAGTCCCTGTTCCTTGACCATGTATTTGTCCACTTCCGCTGCTTCTGCAAGATTGAGTTCATCACCCTCTATTAGGCATCTTCACTTTGTTGTAGTCATAGGTTCCAGCTCTTTGGTTTAAGACAACTAAAGTCCCTCTAATTTCAAGAGCTGATCACTTGTGCCAGCAGAAAGATGTCTATATTGTTAAACAGACCACAGGCCCAAAATGGAGTCACTTATGCTAAATACAGCTCAACAAACTGGAAACTTAGTACCTAACCGATTGTAGTTTTTACCCTCCTCCAGGAATGTGATCCCAACCAGTCAGCCTGGAATCTCCTGCTCACAGCACTAGAGAGGTGCTCTGTTTGATACATCCCTTCCATCCCCCAAAGAAAGATGAGGTCATCTGCCTTCCTTGTCCCTGCCCCTCTTCTGCTCATCACAGCCTTCCATTTTGTACAGATGCTCCTCTCTGTCTACTAGAGCAGATGCCGCCCAATTCATGAATCACTAAGTAAAGCCAATAACCTCTTTAAAATTCACTTAGATGAATTTTGCCTTTTAATAGATTTGGTGGCAGCAATGAGATCTTTTTAAGCATACTTTTGCTGACTTTGGGACAAGGAAAAACATGGTGCCCTTTGAACCCTTTGAGTTCTCTTTCTCCCTGTTTCCAAAGGTCATCGGTTCTGAGCTCTGTTCTCTGCACTGAGCTCCCAGTCTAATTGGCTTTTCAGTCCAGGGCAGGTTAGCTTGAGTCAGCAGGTGGCTTCAACTGGAAGCCAAGCCTCTAGCCCTTGGTTCAGTTCACAGTTCCCCATTTGACTGTAAATCCAGTCTTTGGTTCTGTCCCCAGATTCCACGGTGAAAACTGCTGCAGTTTCCCATTTGTTTGGAATCAATCTAAAGCCCCCATTCTTTGGGGTTTGCTGGTTTGATTCTCCCCCTAAAATTGTTCCATGTTGGGAACTGTTGGTGGTGCACACAAGGTCCTCTACCAACCAGTCCACAGTAACATCTCTTTGTTACTGTGCTCAAACTACTGCACAATTGCGCTCATCTTACACGCTAGTAAAGTAATGCTCAAAATTCTCCAAGCCAGGCTTCAGCAATACATGAACCATGAAATTCCAGATGTTCAAGCTGGTTTTAGAAAAGGCAGAGGAACCAGAGATCAAATTGCCAACATCCACTGGATCATCAAAAAAGCAAGAGAGTTCCAGAAAAAGATCTATTTCTGCTTTATTGACGATGCCAAAGCCTTTGTGTGGATCACAATAAACTGCGGAAAATTCTGAAAGAGATGGGAATACCAGACCACCTGACCTGCCTCTTGAGAAACCTGTATGCAGGTCAAGAAGCAACAGCTG
>NW_011494863.1:7929365-7939052 GCF_000754665.1 Bison bison bison
TCTGGTCCCATCACTTCATGGGAAATAGATGGGAAAACAGTGGAAACAGTGTCAGACTTTATTTTTTGGGGCTCCAAAATCACTGCAGATGGTGACTGCAGCCATGAAATTAAAAGCTTACTCCTTGGAAGGAAAGTTATGACCAACCTAGACAGCATATTCAAAACAGAGACATTACTTTGCCAACAAAGGTCCATCTAGTCAGATCAGATCAGTTGCTCAGTCGTGTCCGACTCTTTGTGGCTCCATGAATCGCAGCACGCCAGGCCTCCCTGTCCATCACCAACTCCCGGAGTTCACTGAGACTCATGTCCATCGGTTTTTCCAGTAGTCATGTATGGATGTGAGAGTTGGACCGTGAAGAAAGCTGAGCACTGAAGAACTGATACTTTTGAACTATGGTTTTGGATAAGACTGTTGAGAGTCCCTTGGACTGCAAGGAGATCCAACCAGTCCATTCTAAAGGAGATCAGTCCTGGGTGTTCTTTGGAAAGTGAAAGTGAAGTCGCTCAGTCACGTCTGACTCTTTGTGACTCCATGGACTGTAGCCTATCAGGCTCCTCTGTCCATGGGATTTTCCAGGCAAGTGTGCAGGAGTGGATTGCCATTTCCTTCTCCAGGTGATCTTCCCGATTCAGGAATCGAACCCGGGTCTCCTGCATTGTAGGCAGACACTTTACCGAAGGACTGATGCTAAAGCTGAAACTTCAATACTTTGGCCACCTCGTGCGAAGAGTTGACTTACTGGGGAAGACTCTGATGCTGGGAGGGATTGGGGGCAGGAGGAGAAGTGGATGACAGAGGATGAGATGGCTGGACAGCATCACTGACTCAGTGGATGTGAGTTTGAGTGAACTCTGGGAGTTGGTGATGGACAGGGAGGCCTGGCATGCTGTGATTCATGGGGTCGCAAAGAGTCAGACATGACTGAGTGACTGAACTGAACTGAACTGATGTTAAGGTGCGTGTTCGTTATCTTGTTTTATGTAGATAAAGAGTATTGCTGATAGGGATCTCAGAAGATAAACAGCAGCAAAATTGGGAGGTATGGATGGAGCATTTAAAGCTGCCAGAGCACTCACCACCTAATTGTAAGACTCCTGTGTCAGGATAAGTTGCTCAAGGAACGAGTTAGAGTGATACCAGGTCACTTGTCAACATCAAAGAAACATCTGTGCAATGAGATACACTATAAAATACCCCACAGTCCCCAGCCCAGTAGCACATCCCTTTTAGGCATTCACTTGCCTATGAGAGACTCAAAGTCTTATCTAAAATAATAATAATAGGATTCTTACATTCTAAAGAAGAGCAAAAGATACCAGCACATGTGTTTATTTCATGTCTAAGAACTGTAGTCCCAGGAACTGTAGTTATCTACAAAAATGGCAAAATCTTAATAAAAACAACCTCATTACCATGCCCATTATGTGGAACATTTCAATTAGACAAGATCATTCATTTTTAAGTGACTGGAAAGCAAAGGTTCCCAAACTAACCGAACAGAATGGGATACCTGTTTCAATTGGTATGCAGAAGCTTCCAAAAGGCTTTAAGATTCCAAAATAACTTCACTGAAAGATGCACTGCAAAAGGCTCATGAAAAACTGAAGACACGAGAGGTACCTGAACAGAAGTCAGCAAAGCTGACAAGGCTCCTACCACTCCTCTCCATCCTCCTTTAGCTGAGTGCTCATCTACTCCTTCTCTATCTCAACTGCCTCTCCATTTTGAAGAGATTATTAAACAGCTACCTTTTAAAGTCAAACCACCCCAGGTTACAGGCAGTCCTCCTTAGTACCCTTCACTCCTTGGTCAAAGACTGAACTAACAGTCATAATTAAAGAATCTCCTAAACCCAGGGAGGATTCCCAAAAGATGCTGAATCATTTAGAGCTGTTATAGTGGGCCAGAGGATGAGGCTGCCGGATCTTTGTCAGCCCTGGCACATGCTGGTGGGCCTAGTGAAGCTCCAAACTGGATGAAGGAAAATGAATGGCAAAACCTCAAGGGTGTACTTGAAGAAGTCAGTCTTCCACATGGTCCCCTCATGGACCAAAAAAAGCTAAAAAAATAACAACTGATCTTTTAAGAGTCATTCCTAGTCTTCCCTGCCCATGCAAATCGGTCTGTTATTCAAGAGAGAGATGAATCTGATTTTCAAGTTCATCTGGAAGCTCTCTTTCTAAGGCATTCTGGGTTTCATATAACAGATAAGGTCCCTCAACCTGTCTTGGATGCCCTATTTGTAAAGGGACTCTCTCCTGAGATTACGGGACTGATGGAAAAAACTGGACATCACTAGTTCAACTGAACTTATGACCATAGTGAGCACTGTGAAAGGACTTTGGAGTAAAATTATAAACAAAACCCACCAAGCTATTGCTCTCACAGTACAACAGCTCCAAGGCTTATCACCTAAAACAGTACCTAGAACTCACCCATTACATCCTCCTAGGGGTCCAGCGCCAAAAAGCTGGCCTAGGGGTCAATGTCTCATTTAAAGTCAACTGAAGCACTGGAAAAAAGGTTGTCCCCAAAATTTTATGTGAATTTTTCATCATTAACTCAGATCCCCTCATACGTGCCCCTAAAGGAGGGCTCAGGGCACCTCTCAGAACTGATGAGACCCCAAGAAATTTTCTGGTCAACTGCTATATTATTTCATTAAACAACTAAGGGAAACTAAAATTAATTGTTGTTGTTCAGTCACTCAGTCATGTTCGACCCTTCGAGACCCCATGGACTGCAGCATGCCAGGCTTCCCTGTCCTTCACTATCTCCCAGAGTTTACTCAAACTCATGTCCATTGAGTCAATGATGCCATCCAACCATCTCATCCTCTATCGCCTGCTTCTCCTCCTGCCCTCAATCTTTCCCAGCATCAGGGTCTTTTCCAATTTTATTATTGTAAAATTAATAATAATAATGATAAACATTGCCAAATTCTGGTTTATAGAGTTACACCCTCTACTTTAAATCCCACTTGGAGCCTGCACATGGGATCCTGGAAAACCCGGCCAAAGCCAGCTTGTGGTGAAAATTCGTATCAGAGTCAGTTCTCCTGTATCTCTGTGTATAGTATCCAATAAAGAGAGAGATAAAAAAATCCTTTGCACTCTGGGGATGCCTCTCAAGTCCATGAGGTTGTTCAAACTGCCAGAAATATTTACTGTTTTGTACCCATTGAAGGCGGAGAAGATATTTAAAAGAATTTTTAGGTAGCTCTGTAGTCAGACACTGGCCAGATTGGAAGCTGATATTCAGAGCCTGATAGAAATTTATTTTTAGTCACCCTCCCCTAAGCTAAAATAAAACTATGTTCCCAGAGGGAAAGAGAAAATAAAAACCTTCTAAAACCCTTGTAAAACAATTTATGGGTAGATCAACCTATGATGTCATTTAAGTTGCAACCCAATTCCTCTGGGAATTAAAAGCAACTGTCCTTATCTTACAAATCTTTCACCAAACCAGAAATGCTCCAGGACTTCTTATATAGGTCATTTCTTTAAAATGCCAACTTTGGAGAGGTAATTCACATCAGAAACAAAAAAACAAAAAGGGGAGAAAGGTCTTTTAAAACTTTGGTGAATAAAAATTTTTATAAATGTCTTTTTACTAATATTAGTAAAAAAAAATACTTTACTCATTGGAGCAGGTAATCTTATTTCATATATAGAAAATAATTAAGATTAGGACTTCTTTATAACTAGTGAATTTTGTATTATTGTACCTGATTCATGGCAGTCACTTTAAAACATGAGGTATAAGGTCTTTTTTTGCATCTGTCTATATATTTATGTGTATTTATATATATGGACTCCCAGTGGCTCAGTGGTAAAGAATCTGCCTGGCAATGTAGGAGATACAGGTTTGATCCCTGGGGAAGAAAATGGCAACCTGCTCCACTATTCTTGCCTGGGAAATCCTGTGGACAGAGGAGCCTGGTGGGCTACAGTCCATGGGGTTGCAAAGGAGTCAGACATGACTTAGCAACTAAACAACAAACAAGAAGTATATATGCTATAGATGTATGGTATTTTCTACCTCTGGATAACATTACCAAAATAATTTGTAAAAAGAGTTCCATTTAATTGGTTTGAATAAAATTAAGCACTTATGTGAATTAAGGATTCCTGAAATTAAAAGATGCTTACTCCTTGGAAGGAAAGTTATGACCAACCTAGATAGCATATTCAAAAGCACAGACATTACTTTGCCAACAAAGGTCCGTCTAGTCCAGGCTATGGTTTTTCCAGTGGTCATGTATGGATGTGAGAGTTGGACGGTGAAGAAAGCTGAGCACCAAAGAATTGATGCTTTTGAACTGTGGTGTTGGAGAAGACTCTTGAGAGTCCCTTGGACTGCAAGGAGATCCAACCAGTCCATCCTAAAGGAGATCAGTCCTGGGTGTTCATTGGAAGGACTGATGCTGAAGCTGAAACGCCAATACTTTGGCCACCTCGTGTGAAGAGTTGACTCATTGGAAAAGACTCAGATGCTGGGAGGGATTGGGGGCAGGAGGAGAAGGGGACGACAGAGGATGAGATGGCTGGATGGCATCACCGACTCGATGGACATGAGTTTGGGTGAACTCCTGGAGTTGGTGATGGACAGGGAGGCCTGGCGTGCTGCAATTCATGGGGTCGCAAAGAGTGGGACATGACTGAGTGACTGAACTGAACTGAAAATTCAGAAATATAATAGAAACCAAATCCAATGATTTTCAGATGTATGTGACATGAGATAATTTGTGGTAAATGAAAGCTCGTTTAGGTTTATTGATTAAAGTAGGTATGTCTTCAGAATTAAGAGCATTAAAAATAATTCAGATGTACAACTTTATTCTACTTGGGTTATTGGTCAAATAACTACATATCTGTTGAAATCTGTGAGCAGATGGGGATGACAGCTGACTTTGTCTAATATCACAAGAAGCGTTTGTAGGTAGTCTAAAAAATTTCCCTGAGAATATGTGAATTAATAGATGTAAACAGGATAGAAGTTTTTAGGTGAACTTGCAAAATGGCTTCCTCAAATATTTTTGGTAACTCGAGACATTAAGGTTTTGTTAGTTAAATTAAATTACTGTTGTTCAGTCACTCAAAGTCATGTCTGACTCTTTGTGACCCCAGGGACTGCAGCACTCCAGGCTTCCCTGTCCTTCACTATCTCCCAGAGTCTGCTCAAACTCATGTCCACTGAGTCAATGAGGCTATCCAATCATCTCATTCTCTGTCACCCACTTTTCCTCCTGTCCTCAATCTTCCCCAGCATCTAATGAGGTGGCTCTTCGCATCAGGTGGCCAATTTGAATGCTTCATCATTAAAATTAAATAATGGATAGGCATTAAAGATCTAGATCATTTCTAAATAAGACAATATGTTGAAACACTAATTACTGAACACAAGTTTATTTTTTGCCTCCTTTTACAGAGAAACTAAAGATACCTGATTCTCTTAGTAAATATGATCTGTGCCACATTGAAAAAATTTACTGTGAGAAAGCATGTTTCTAGAAATTATAAAAATGTTTACAAATGTATCAAGCCATAGAATGCTAATGTAAAAGACAGTTAGCAACTGATTACTTCTTTATTTTCACTAAAAATTAAGGTTTTTTATGATCAAAAATTCTAATATATTTAATTAAAGCTTATAAAATTATTTTATATATAATGTATAAAATATTTTATTTAAATAGTGGATACATACAAATATGTATACAAAGTACATAATTAAAGTTAATACAAATAATATGGGGAACATCTCCATATGCAAAGAAAGTAGTGTGTGTGTTTTTGGTAAATGAGAGTACAAAGAATAGAAATATAATTTTATTGAGGAAAAAAAAGCAATTCTGTCCTAAAATGAGACTGTTTATTTCAGTATGGGAAATAGAAAATAAAAGGACAAAAAGTTTGTGGCAAAGGAACCTTGGGAAAAGAATTTTATGTGAGGTCAAGCTGGATGAGATTGAATGAATTCGTTATATGAGTTTCAAAAATAAGCTTTAATGTCAATAATGTACTTAGGTAGATTTTCTGTCATCTGCTGAAAGGACAAGTTTTATTATATTACTGGCCTCCTCTTAATAAGAAATTGTACAACTTTTTAACTTTCTGTAATTGCCTGTGACGTCTTTAGTTGTCATCACAGTCAAAACTATTTCACAGTGACTTATGATCCTATTTGACCAAATGTTTTAAAATCTTTTGCTATTTTTGACAAACTTTCCCAAATCAAATTCTAAATAGTCTTTTTGACTTAGAACTCACTTTGGGATATTCCAAAGGGCCTCCTGAAAATGACAAAAGATTTGTTTCCTCTCCTTATAAAAAGAGAGATGTTAAACCAATTAGGTTTACTGGATACATTAAGAGTCTGGGAAGTGCTGTCAAATAAGAATATTAAACCTTCATTGTGATGTATTTGTATAGGTAGATGATATAACTGTTGCAGAAATTGTGTGAAATTCCTGGAAATCTAATGTTATCAATCACAATTCTAGTTACTTTCTGAAAATATGTCACAGAAATACCCCAAGTCCCTCGTCAATTGCATTGTAATGAATGCTCATCAGCTCTTCAACCGTTTTTGACGTCTTTTGTCACTTACAGTTATTGTTTTACTCTGTTGCCTTTGCAAAAGTTCCTAAAAAAGTATTTCAGTCTTCAAGGAGAGTCATGGAAAAGACTTTGACAAATACAAGTTTCTGATAACTTTAAGATCATAAAACTGAAATGCGTAAGAACTTCCATAGCTAATGGAAAAACTGGATTCAAATAAAACAAGTATTAATTACATGGGACCAAATGCGCTGAGGAGGAGGATTACAATTTTTTAATGTCTTTTTGTTTGAAACATTGAAACATTCCTTAATGTTTTGTTTTTCCAGATTTAAGGAAATCTTTTTTCTTCAACCATGTTGTGAAGCAATTTGGTAAAGCATATTTTTGTAAACAAAGATAAAACATCTGTGTTTTTCTCCTTATCTGATTCCTCCATAATTCAAAAATGCTTGAGTAGTCTAACACAACAATGTAGTTATTTAGTTAAGTTCAAATAGAATCAGTTCTCCTTGTTACAGAATATAACTAGCAACACTTTTTTACCAACAATTTGACTGTTATGTCATATTTGAGAGAGACATGCACAGACTCAGATGTGGCCAAAGCTTAGGTGGTCAATCACTATTCTTGTTGAACTTACATAAATAACCAGGGCAGGTTTAATGCACACAAATTTGTTTTATTGTGATTATCTTTGAAAGAAAATGGAGGCAATTGTACACAGAAAAATTATGTCTATACTTTTGTAGGTATTAGATTCTAGTCTTGTTAACTGTCTTTAAGGTTTTGCTACATATGCTTCTAAATTGAACCAGATCCCAAACTCTTCTAGTTTTCTTAAATATCTCTTTGACTCTCCAAACTAACGTTCCCAATTTTCTCCCATCTTTCTTATTCAGAATCACTGAGAACAAAGACTGCCCTTGAATCTCCTTGGGAGAAACTATAACCCATCTTCCTCACTGCCTAAATGGCAGACTTCAGGGACTTGAACTGAAGTTTCATCTCACAGGGGGCACATCTCGCAGTTGAAGAAGGCTCCACCTGGCCCTGGGACCTATGGAAATGTTGGAGATCTCCAAATGTAACTGACTAGGGAGATAAGTAGCTAACATCAAGGTAGACTGCTTCCCCCAAGAAGATGGGTCAGAAACTTCATACTTTGGGGCTAAATTTTTTTTTTCTTCCCTTTCTCTTCGGTACTCTGGTATTGACCTAGAAAGATAACGTCATCAAGCACATCTCCTAGGCCATTGACAAGGGGGGTCTGAAATCTACCTTTCAGACTGGTACATTTGTCATCAAAAAGTCTGAACTGTGCATTAATAGTGCCACGTTAATGGGAGAGGTTTGTGCCCTGATGGGAATTACCCTTGTCTGTACTGTTTATCATTCATTCTCCTTGGGCTTATGAATGCCTAGATGGCTAGTACGTAACCAGGCAATGCCTCTTCGGTTACCTGTGTCCATAAATCTTCACAAGCAAACTGAGACACCCCACTGGTCAACTTTCCTGAATTTGCATCACTGAGTTAGAAAGAACCTACCAGGAAGCTTTCATGATTCAGGATTTACTTTTTTTTTTTTTTGGCAGGTTCCTACTTGCTAAGCCAGGAGTAAATGTCCTTGAAACTATGATCAGGAACCTCTCTTTAACTCTTAAAGATACTGCAAAATGTGCTGCTAAAGCAATAGCCGTCCAGTGAAAATCCCTAGGCACTCCAGCCAAACTTGATCTCAATAATAGGACAGCCCTTGATTATCTTTTAGCTGAGCTAGGAGGTGTCTGTGCTGCAACCAACACCCCCTGACGCTCTTGGATTAACACTTGTGAGGAAGCTGAAACTCAGTTCAACTTGGCTTGAGAAGGTGACTCCTGCAGTGAGTTCTTTAACTTATTTTAGATTGGGTTAGGTCTTGGGAACCACATCTGTGAAGTACACTCCAAACACTGGGAATTAGCCTACTTAATAATAAAGTGAAGTCGCTCAGTCATGTCTGACTCTTTGCAACCCCATGGACTGCAAACTACCAGGCTCCTTGGTCCATGAAATTTTCCCAGGCAAGAATACTGGAATGGGCTGCCATTTCCTTCTCCAGAGGATCTTCCCAACCCAGGGATTGAACCTGGGTTTCCCGCATTGCAGGCAGACGCTTTACCGTCTGAGCCACCAGGGAAGTCTACTTAATAATAGGCATAGTCATTTCCCTGACTGCTGGGAAAGACTGAGGCAGGAGGAGAAGAGGACAACAGAGGATGTAATGGTTGGATGGCATCACGAACTAAATGGACATGAGTTTGAGCAGGCTCTGGGAGATGGTGAAGGACAGGGAAGCCTGGTGGGCTGCAGTCCATGGTGTTGCAAGAGTTCTGACTGAGCGACTGAACAACAAATAGTCATCTCCCTGGCAAGCTGTATTCTCTCAAAAGCTTTAAATGCATCTTCATAGCTGCTAACCACCAAGAAAATGATCTCTTTATGACTTCAATGCCGGAAAAGGGATGAAGAAAATTATCTACTAAAGAAGTGTGACCCTAAAAGTCATGACCTATGAATTCCAGAGAGATTGTCAGCCAAATAAAAGAAAACCCAAATACCATTGTTAGGGGAGGCACACTGATTGAAACCGCCCACCCTGGCCAGGCACCAAAGTAACAATTTGCATGAGTTGTTTTATGACAGGAGATCATGATAAGGAATAGGGAACTAATAAGCCACCACCACCAACCGGAAGAGTTCGGGAAAGGTCAAAAGGAGACACTGCGTGTCTGTCCACTTCCCAGAATCCCTCTCACTAGCATCCATCTTGGCTGGATGATGTGTGCACCACCAGGAAAGACTCTGAATTAGAATGATTGGCCAAAGACAACCCAAAAACTAATCCCATCACCATAAAACCCGAGACTGCAAGCCACGCGGCAGAGCAGTTCTCCTGGGTTCCCTTATCCTACTGCTCTCCACCTGGGTGCCCTTTCCCAATAAAATCTCTTTCTTTGTCACACATGTGTCTCCTTGGACAATTCATTTCCGAGTGTTAGACAAGAGCCCAGTTTCGGGCCCTGGAAGGGGTCCCCCTTTCTGCAACACCATGACCTGTGAATATCACACAGAGG
>NW_011494863.1:7939152-7958146 GCF_000754665.1 Bison bison bison
CTACAGAGAAGTAGCTGAGAAGGGCGCTAATGTCTTAATTTTTTATGACATCTCTCAGTTAAGCTGACAGTCTGATCAAAAAGAGCAAATTGTTTAAAAATAGCCAACAGGCCCCCTATGGAGTCACTTAATGCTAAGCTCATGTCACCAAACCAAGACAATACCTAAACTAACTGCAGTTTCCACCTCTCCCAGGAATATAATCTTAACTGGTCAGTCTGGAATTTCCTGGTCAACACCAGTGAGGTAATCTGCCTGATAGACCCTTTCTGTCCTCCAAAGAAGAAATAATCTACTATTTTCTTGTCCTGTCCTCTTCTGCCTATAATAGCCTTCCATTTTGTATACCTCTTTGGAGTTTCTTCTATCTGCTAGATAGGATGTTGCCCGATTTTTGAGTCATTAAATAAAGTCATTAAATGTCTTTAAAATTTACCCAGTTGGATTTTACTTTTTAACGGATTAGATTTCCATCTCTAAAGAAAGAGAGAAAACCCCACAAAGAATGATTTATATGTGTGTGTGTAAACCATCAATAGTTACAAGTATGAATAAAAAATTAGCTACATATTTCATTGAAACACAATTAAGAATTTTATTCTTCTCAGAAGTACGAAGAGCTAATAAGGCCAACAATTTAACTCTTGGTAGAAAATGCATAGCTGGAAACAGAGGTTTCAGAAGGAATAAGCAGATTTTATCAAAAGTGTCAGATATACTACTTTAGCAAATTTATAGTCTTTTAAAGTTCCTACTAAGTAAGGATTTTTTATATGTTGTAGAAAATTGAATATTAATTTCAAAAAGGTCACTCAGACTCACAGTTGTAAATAATAACCACAGTAGGCCCATTAATGTCTCCATTTATAAGTTAAAATACAGTTTTGATATGATTTCTGAAAGCCTTTAAATACATTTTTAGTGAGACTGAGCACAGGAAACCCATGTCTAGCCATTGTGTGTGTCCCACATAGTACTGGATAATTTTCAGAATTGCTACCATTCTGGTTAAAAAAAAAAAAAAAAAAGCTTCATCAAGGAGGTGTAACAGCATAAGAGAAATAAGGTTTACTCTCTATTCTTTATTCCTCTGAATTTCAAGGTGACTCCTGTATTCAAAGAGCAGTACCCAGAACATGGAGGGAACAACATACACTTTCCATAATGTGAAGTGAATCCAACCCTTCATGTTGGCATCTGACTTATTATTGAGGACACCTGTACTACTCTAAGTTGCAGAAGTGTTTTGATTGAGCCAAGCTTGAAAACATCAAGATCAGACATTCTTTCTTGACATCCACTCAGCTGGCTTCTATGCTTTCATCCAGATCCTTCCAGCACTGCACATGTTATTTTTAGAACTTGGTTTCCTCATCAGATTTATAGAGAAGTTAGTTAATTCAGATTTTGCATCTCAGGAAGTGCTTGGAATAAATTTGATAAAAGAAACTCATTAGTTCTCCCAAATAGACATCAGAAGGACTTTAATTAAGTCACCTAATTAAGTCACCCTGACACACACCATTTCTTATGTTGTAACGTACAAGTCCAGCAGAGAGTCACCTTGAGAAAGTTGTCTAGACCACCTGTTTGGGGCACATCTTTTCAGAGTCTCCACTTGTCACAGTCTGGTGATTAAAAAATTATTTTAAGATGTTCTTTTAAAAGAAAATGGTTGTTAAGTTACTCATACTGAGGAAGAAAAGAGTGAACCAATGGAGTCTCCTGTAAAGCATCCATTTTACATCCTGAAATTTGTGCCTCGCTTAAATGCAGAGGATGTCTTTGCTAATTCTACCAGCTCATGAAAAGTTGCTCTATCAAATATTCAGTTGTCTTTGAGATATTTTGCTGATGATAAAGAAATAAGTTCCAGTCCCAAAGAAGAAAATTCATTCCACTTTTAAATAAGATGCCTTGGAAAAAACACAAGAGGAAATTTCTCTAAATTAATATGTGTCTAGAGGAATGACCATTTTTCAGAGATATCACTTGGTGTAAAAGACCATCCCATGAAGGAAGAACTGTGAACAAAGGTGGGGAAGAGGTGTGACAGTGGTCTGAGGTTTTAGGCAGCTGGAGACAGACAAGCTAACATCTGATCAAAACTGAGATGGAAAACACATAATTTCCTCTAATAATAGTAGCAACTATTATTATAGCCAATATTGTGTTAAAATCTTTATCTGAATGACTTTGTGGATTTCCAGAAGCACTTCATGAGGTGAATACTATTATTTCCAGTTTTGAATGACAAAGTTGAAGCTCAGAGGGGTTCAGTGCACACACACACACACACACACACACACACACACACACGGTAAGTTGTGAAGCAATTCTCATCTGGTGAAAGCTCCCATCCCTCTCCCCTGCCCTGTGGCGCCCACGAAGAGCTTAGCAGAAACAGTAATAGCACAAAATGTCTCAGGTAGCATTCCTGAGTTCCTCCTTGCATATGTCGAGATTCCACTAAAAGATTAAATTGAGGAGGCAGTCACAAAATAGCCATATGCATGAAAGGGTCTCATATCCTCAAAACTGGATTCACATGCACCCCTATTCTTACCTGTTCAAGGAATCCAAAGAATGCACAGACTCTATAGTCATCTAATCTATAGGCACAGTCCATGGCACTGTGCTCCCAAGACCATCTCCACCCTTAGCTAGGAGACTGATGACTGCCCACTGCCCTACTCTGTAGCTTAGGTGGAATGTGAATGAAGAGTGAGTCTTCCTACTGGACAGGATGACTCTGCTACTGAGGCCAACAGAGGGCCAGAGCCTCTGAAATGGCAGAAGCTTCAGCAATCAACTCCCAATGACATTTAAAAAATTTTAATTGGAGGATAATAGCTTTACAACATTGTGTTGGTTTCTGCCATACATTAACATGAGTCAGCCCTAGGTTTACATATGTCTCCTTCCTCTTGAAACTCCCTCTCACCTCTCACCCCATCCCACCCCTCTAGGTTGCCCAATGAGCAGCTCTGGGGAAAAATATCTCCTAGGAGTCACAATGAACACTTCCATTTCAGAGGCTCTGAAAGATCTAGCAGTTAAAAATTGGTTCCAAATTTGTGGTAGCCACAAACATTTTGGGGGGCTGAAACAGAGCTTCATTCCTTCCTTCTTACCATCTCCAACGTCACTCCCTAGGTCAGGTCAACCTCATCTCTCACCCAAGTCCATGATCATGGTCTCCAAATCTGACCTCTTCATGCTATTCCTGCTAACTTTCCATCCTTTCTTCTCTCAACAGATAGTGATCTCCTTAAAGTATGAATGACAGCTCCTTCCTTCTCTGCTTAGAATCCTTGCTGGTGTTTCACTGTGTTAAGGTGAAATTCAACCTTCCCCCATGGTCTCTAAGCTCAACATCATCTGGTGCTAAAACCAGCCCCTCTGACATCAGCTTTCATCATTCTCTTCCTCAGTACCTTCCAGCCCAGTGGCCTCCTCCCAGCTCCTAAATGAGGGAAGCCTTTCCTGTTTCTGGACATATGCTCTTGCTTCAGCCTGAAATACTCTTTCTGAGACTTTATATGCCTCTCCCTCCCCATCCTTCAGATCTCATTTTAGCTATCTTCTCTTTAGACAAAGCTTTTGTAGCTACCTGCTGCTGCTAAGTCGCTTCAGTCATGTCCAACTCTGTGTGACCCCAGAGACGACAGCCCACCAGGCTCCCCTGTCCCTGGGATTCTCCAGGCAAGAACACTGGAGTGGGTTGCCATTTCCTTCTCCAATGCATGAAAGTGAAAAGTGAAAGTGAAGTCGCTCAGTTATGTTTGACTCCTAGCGACCCCATGGACTGCAGCCTACCAGGCTCCTCCATCCATGGGATTTTCCAGGCAAGAGTACTGGAGTAGGGTACCCGTCAAAAACACAAGCTCCTGTGCCCTGCCCCAGACCTGCTGAATCAGGAATTCGGATGGAAAAGAGAGGCAGCTATCTGTGTATTAACAAGCCTCCAGGGGATGCTGATACAGGCTAAAGTTTGCACTATTCTATGACAGTATCCTGTTTATTTCCTGTGTGTTTATCACAAACTTTAATTATTTCTTCTTTGTTTATTTAACCTGTATTGTCTAACTCCCTTACTAGACTCACTGTGTGGATAGGAGAATTGTAGTCCAGGACCATAACGGAAGTTAATTACTATTTCCTGACACGGAACACACCTTGCGTAATATTGCTTTAAATAGGATATGGATTAGTTTATGGATAAACTTCAAGTGCCATGAGCCACATGCCACCAATTTTTCTCTTTTCTCTCCATTCAATTATTTAATATTCCTTTACATCTCTTATAGGTCAGGCACTATTTCAGACAATATAAACACAAACACGAGCAAGTTCTTGTTCTGAAAGAAATTACAGGTAAGTGAGATTGAAAAATAGGTACATACATGACTTTCATTCTGGCAGGTGTTACAATAAAACCTAGTAAAACTCATCAAAATCATTAGAAATACATATGCACTTGTCTTCTGACTTTGTTATACCGGTTGTAAAAGTTAACTCTGTGAAAATAATCAAGTATGTATACACAGATTTATCAAAAGGACATTTACCATAGCATTATGAATTATAGTAAAAAAAACTCAGGAGCAACTTAGATGTATAAGTATGGAGAATAATTTTTTAATTATCCTAAGCATCAGATAAAATACTGAAAACATTTATGACATATGAAATTGTTCATAATATATTGTTAAGTAGTTGCATTACACTGTTAATGCTATATAAACATAGTTTTATACAGTATGTTGGTGTTGTTTTTTAGTCACTAAGTCATGTCTGACTCTTTGCGACCCCATGGACTGTAGCCTGCCAGGCTTCTCTGTCCATGGAATTCTCCAGGCAAGAATACTGGAGTGGGTTGCCATTTTCTTCCCCAGGGAATCTTCTCAACCCAGGGATCGAACCCGTGTCTCCTGTATTGGCAAGTGGATTTCTTTACCCCTGAGCCAAAGAAAGCCCTAATATAGTATGTACACTATATATTTATATCTGTATACAAATACATTGAAATATATATCTTTGTATAGAAATATATTTAATATATTGAACATAGAAACAAGTATATTGGAAAGGTGCATACCAAAAAATTAATAGAAGTTCCTAGGTGGTGTGGTAACAGGCAATTTAATTTTCCTCCTTCTGTGTTTCTTTATATTTCCAAATTTCCTACAGTGTACCATTACAGAGAAAAATGCCAAGGGCCACGGGCCAGAGTAGAAGAAGCAAGTAAACCTGCTGTGTGGACCGGAGGGTATAAACACAGAGGAGGTGTCATTTGAGCGGTGACCTGAGAATGCATGGGGCCTGGTGTCAGGAAGCGGTGACAGCACAAGCGGGACTCAGAGAGCAGAATGTATTTGGGGGGCAGGAACTAGCTCAGTGAGGCAGGAGCAGTCGTACAGGGGACTTGCAGCTCTCCAGAAAGGTCAGCCTACAGGGAGTGACTTGTTTGTTTACCTCCACACAAGAAGGCAAAGCCCCATATGGACGGAGACATTCTTTATTAATCAAAATCAGAGTCTACTTACGCATGGTGGGCCAGCTAAGCTCCACAAGGCTCTCTGCATTGTGAAAGCCACAGACAGCTTTCCCTTTGTGGAAACGATAATACAAATAAATAGAAATTGTACTGAGATTTCACTCCAGCTGAATTATTCTGAGATAGCATCAGATGGAGGAGAACATTCAAAAATATTCTCCTATCTTAGACCTCAAGCTCCCAGTGCCAGAATTCTAGAGACAGGCCTAATCCCGTGGTCTGGCCATCGTCAATAGCCAAGATGACTGAAAAAGCAGGAAAACACCTTTTTGACGTTCATTCATCACTCAGCACCAATACAGAAATTTCAAAGGCCATGATAAGTGGCTTGACAACCTGGAGACAGATGATAAGGTCTCAGCTTCTGATCACTAAACACAATAAATTCATTGTGAACAGGTGCTACTAATTTTTTTTTAAAGACTTATCTTGTGCTGTCAATAACTGTCAGGTCAATTACATGAGAACCTGTTGACCTGAAGCATACTTGGATTTAGCTAAAATTAAGTCAAATATAAATCTGGGGAAAGATCCATGTGGTTTAAATAGAAGGGATTGCCCTGTAGATGATTTATAGCAGAGGTTACAAACTTAAATATCAACAGAGTAGTGGCAAATGATCAGTTTTCTACCAAATCAGTTCTTCTCTGTTGTCATTTGGTAGAAGAGAAAGAAATCTAGGGATCAACCTAAAGGAAATCAGAATGTGTACATCCTTTAAACCAGAACCCCCTCTTCAAAGATGCTATGCGCTTGCACCTGTACATGACAGATGACAAAGAGTCATTCACTGGAGCCGTGCTTATAGTAGAAAGTTAGAAACAACTAGAAATATACCTGTAGGAAAGGTGTTGAATTCCGGAACATCCATACTATAAAATACAATGCAATCTTTAAAAAGGATAAGATGGCTCTAAATGTACTAAGAAAGAACTCTAAGACCTATTGCTGAACACAAAATACAAGTTGTGGAATAATTCAGTCCCTAACCCAGCAAACATTTATTAATGGTTTATATGTTTGGGCTTCCCTGGTGGCTCAGAAGATAAAGAATCTGTCTGCAATGTGGGAGACCTGGGTTTGATCCCTGGAGAAGGAAGATCCCCTGGAGAAGGAAATGGCAACCCACTCCAGAGTTCCTCCTGGAGAATCCCATGGACCTCGGAGACTGGTAGGTTATAGTCCATGGGGTCACAAAGAGTCAGACACGACTAAGTGAATAACACTTTGACTATGTGTCAAGCTCTGTTCTAGACACTAGATAAACTAATGAACAACACAGACAAAAACTCTTATGGAACTTAAATGCACACAGAATGTATATTTTAAAATCCTAAAACTATACATTAATTAGCAATACATATATTTATCATTTCTCAATACAGAAAAAAAGACATAATGATACCCACAAAATTGCTCACAGCAGTGACCTCTGGTCAGGGGAGTGGAGGCTGAAGGTAGGAATAGTGACTGTTTGGTCTCTATCCTTCTGTGTTGTTTTCATTATTATTATAGGAATGCATTTACACATTTGAATTCCTTTCAATGGAATGCTTTTCAATAATGGAGCCAGAAAACTACCTTGCAAAGTCCTCCTTGGAACCCCTCAAGGCCTATATAGAGAAGACGAGTGAGACAGTCTTCTTCCTTCTTCAACTGGCACCTTCACTTACTTTATTTATTCATACCCACATGTGAGATTTCTTTTGATGCAAGATGTCTGTGGCAACAAAGCTTAAGAACAGCCAACCTTGCTCATTATCAGAAAATTAGAATACACAAAGGAGTAAGGATGAAACCTCATTTGGGCCCAATACTAGACTGATCCCATATCATTTAAAGGGTTGACTGTCTAATTCTTTTATTGTGAAGGCTCCTCTGCCTGTAAAGGACATGATACGAGCTTTTCAGATGTCAAATAGTACTCAATAAACATCACAAATGAGTTCAGATGTGAAAAGCACATTTTCAAATAGAAGAGTTTTTGTTTTATCTTAAAATTGTATTAGCACCTAAAAGACCCCTGTAATAGTGAAGATAAAGTTAATCTAGTAATGCATTTACCATAGCAAACCTCCAGAACAGAAACACATTACTTCCCTCTGATGGAATTTTAAATCAGCATAAGGGATTATACAGTATTATCCAGCTGATGGCCGGTGACCTGGAAAACGCAATGGGTTATGGGAACTGACCCTCATGGGTCCGATCATTTGTGTTGCAGGAACTCTTTTTGGACCTTCCATGATTAATATATCTGATATACTTCTGGGAAGGTGGTATCTTTTCTCCCTGAACTTCTCATTTCATCTTTTCAAAAAAATCTGCACAAAGCAGAACCAGTCTTCATGCTCTTCTTTCAGACTGTGGTTTACACGATCCAGCATTGAATTAAATCAGTGGAAAGGGTCTCCACTTCTGCATTTCCTTGTTCAGTGTCTGGTTGACCAGGGAAACAGAGTACATTCTCCTTTATATTAGTACACCCACCAAAATCACAAATTATGGCCTACCTACTAAAATAAATGCTGTCTGAAGAATACAGAGTAAGTGGACTGAATGACACGCAGAACCCAAAGGCAATCAAAGTCTATCCCTTCTTTCTTTTATATCCTTTCAGTTTGCTCTACATTTGGGTGGTCTCTAAGTTTTGTTCTGTATATAAAAAATAAAGCAACTAAACAGCTATATTAGTGAAAATTGTCTCTCCAGTGATCTGGCTTTGCCTGAAATATCTTAACCACAGAGGCCATTTTTATTTGCCTTTGAGCTTTGGTTTTAATATGAGTTATCCAGATTATCTGTTTCCCTAGCACTTAGTGACAGGCCATCCTCAAAGATCATCTCTTCTTACAAATACTTCATTCTTCCACATTCCCCTTTTCCCCCACCCAGGACATCTGTGCTAATAGGTAATGTCAGCCACAAAAACAAAAAATATCTTAGTACTTATAGGCAAAACATGAGAGAAAATGTCCATTTTGTAGGTTTGGTGAATTTTATGGACTCCTAAGTATTGGACTAATCCAAGCAAGATGAAATTTCTCTGTTTTTCATTCTCTGAGATCTTTGATATTCTAATTTGGTGAATGACTGAACTACACTGTGTTTTAGTTTTCCTAAAAACAGAGAGAATAGGATGGTAATAGCTATCCCATGGATTTTTATCAGAGTTAAGTAAGCTGATGTCTGTGAACTGTTTCACACGCGGTACCTGGCACATGGAAAGCATGGGGCTTCCCAGGTGATTCAGTGGTAAAGAGTCCACCTGCCAAGCAGGAGACAAAGGTTCGATTCCTGGGTCGGGAAGATCCCCTGGAGAAGGAAATGGCAACCCATTCTAGTATTCTTGCCTGGGAAATCCCGTGGACGGAAGAGCCTGGTGGGCTACAGTTCATGGGGTGGCAAAGAGTCGGACATGACTTAGTGACTAAATAACAAACAATAACAGCTATTATTGATGCTATTATTATCACTACCACTAGTACATTTTAAATTTATCTTAAACTGAGTAAAAGAAATGCAGAGTCAGATCCAGGACAAAGCAGCAAAAGCTTCTTGGATCCAGTTTTTAGTAAAAATCAGGAGAAAACACCCTAATGATGGCAAATATATATATTTTAAAAAATGAGTACATTAACATTACTACCAATCTTACAGGAATACAAAAGATTATAAGAGACTGCTATGAACAACTATACATCAAAAGCTGGATAACCCAGATGAACTGGACAAATTCCTAGATAACACACAAATTACCAAAACTGACTCAAGAAGAAAGAAAATATGAATAGACACATACAAAGAGACTGAACTAGTAATGAAATGAAGAAAAGCCCAGGGCTAGATGTAATCATCGTGAATTCTACCAAACATTTAAAGAAGAATTAATACCAATCCTTCTCAAAGCCTTTCAAAAACACTGAAGAGGAGGGTACGCTTCCTTACTAATTTTATGAGGCCAGCGTTACTATGGTAACCAAAGCCAGACAAAGATATTACAAGAAAACTATAGACCAATATTTCTTATGAATATTGACACAAAAATCCTCAACAATATACTAGGGAAAGAATTCAGCAGTCTATTACAAGATTAAACACCCTGACCAAGTGGGATTTATTCTAGGATTTCAAGAGTGTTTCAGGGCCTGAAAATCAATCAATACACTACACATCAAATTAATAGAATGAAGGAAAAAACACATGATCATCTCAGCATTTGACAAAATCCAACACCTTTTCATGATAAAGAAAAAAAAAGACTCAATAAATTAGGAATGCTGCTGCTGCTAGGTCGCTTCAGTCATGTCCAACTCTGTGCAATCCCATAGACAGCAGCCCACCAGGCTCCTCTGTCCCTGGGATTCTCCAGGCAAGAATACTGGATGGGTTGCCATTTCCTCCTCCAATGCAGGCATGCATGCTAAGTCACTTCAGTTGTGGCCGACTCTGTGCGACCCATGGACAGCAGCCCAGCAGCCTCCTCTGTCCATGGGATTTTCTAGGCAAGAATACTGGAGTGGGTTGCCAGTTCCTTCTTCAAAATTAGGAATAGAAGTTATAAAACTTTCTGAACTCAAAAAAGGTCATTTATGAAAAATCCTTAACTAATATCATACTCCTGCAGGACTGAAGGCAGGAGGAGAAGGGGATGACAGAGGATGAGACTGTTGGATGGCATCACCAACTCAATGGACATGAGTTTGAGCAAGCTCTGGAAGATGGTGAAGGACAGGGAAGCCTGGCATGCTGCAGCCGATGGGGTCACAAAGAGTCGGAGATGACTGAGCGTCTGAACAACGACAACAAATATCATACTCACTAGTGAAAGACTAAAAGCTTCTCCCCTAAGATCAGAAATAAGACAAAGATATCTGCTTTGTCATTTTATTTGACATGGCATTAAAAGTTATAGCTAGAACAATTAGGTAAGAAAAAAAAAAACTATTCAATTTGGAATGTAAATTGGAAGTAAAACTATCTCCATCTGTGGGTGACTTGATCTTAAAAAACCCTAAGGAATTCAGGGGAAAAAAATCTGTTATAGCTAATAAATAAATTCAGCAAAGTTGCACTATACAAAATCAATGCACAAAAATCAGGTTTTTTCCCCTCTATATTAGCAATAAGCAATCCAAAAAGGAAATTCAGAAAATAATTCTATTGATAGCATAAAAAGGATAAAACATTTAGAAATAGATTTAACCAAGGAGATATAAGACTGCACACTTAAAACTAAATTTTGCTGAAAGAAATTAAAGACCAAAAATCAATGGGAAGACAGTCAATGTTCTATAGTCAACACAATACTGTTAAGATGCTAACACTACCAAATGTGGTTGGTATACATAACCCAAATTCATATACAAGTTCAGTGCAATTGCTATGAACACTCTACTGGTGGCATTTTTGGGTAGAAATTTAAAAATTGATTCAAAGATTCATATGGACTGTTCAAGTTTTATGAAAATCCCACAGCTTATATCACACTCAATGGGGAAAGTTTGAAAGCTTTTCCTCTATGACTAGAACAAGACAAGAATGCCCATTCACTACTTCTATTCAACATAGTTCTAGCTAGAACAATTGGGAAAGAAAAAGAAAATACATCCAGATCAGAAAACAAGGAGGCAAAGTATCCACAGATGATATGATCTTCTACCTAAAGAAATCTAAAAAAAATCTATTATAGCTAATAAACAAATTTAGCAATGTTGCAAGATGCAAAATCAAAACACAAAAATCAACTATATTTCTATATACCAGCAGTGAACAATCCAAAAGAGAAATTAAGAAAACAATCCTTTTTATTATAGTATTAAAAAAACATACTTAGGAAAAGACCTAATCAAGGAGGTGAAAGACTAGTACTCAAAAATTATACAACACTGATGAAAGAAATTAAAGAAGACACAAACGAGTAGAAAGACATTTTACATTCATGGACTGGCAGGCAGTATTATTAAAACCTCCACAGAACCCAAAGAGATCTACAGAGTCAATGCTGTCCTCATCAAAATTCCAGTGGGATTTTTAAATAAACAGAAAAAACAATCCCCATATTTATATGGAATCACAAAAGACCCAGCATAGCCAAAGCTCTCTTAAGAAAGAATAACAAAGTTGGAAGCATCACAATTCCAAAATATTATACAAAGCTATAGTACACAGTGTGATACTGGCACAGGGACAGACATGTAGACAAATAGAACAGAACAGACAGCCCAGAGCCAAACCCACACACATATAAAGACGCCAAGCACACACAATGGAGCAGACAGTCTCTTCAACAGTGGCGTTGGGGAAACTATATACCCACATAAATATATGTCTTGGCAATTCCCCCACTAGGTGTGTATATCCAAAGGAATTGAAAGCAGGAACTCAGCTACTTGTACACCAATGTTCACATAGGGTTAATCACAATAGCCAAGAGGGAGAAAACAGCCTGAGCTTCCCTGGAGGCTCAGTAGTAGCGAACCTGCCTGCCAGTGCCCAGCAGTGTCGATCCCTGGGTCAGGAAGATTCCCTGGAGAAGGAATATGAGGGCTCCAACTTTTGAGGGCTGAGGCTATTCATAGAACATTGGAGGATCACTCAGCAGGGCGATCCTAGAAGGAATCACACAAATGGCAGAATGCTGGACAAGATAAGGGTCCAAACTGCCTGCCACTTTTAAGTCTAAGCTACATATATGAAGTGGAATATCGCTCAGCCATGAAAAGGAGTGAAGCTGGGTCATTTGTAGAGATGTGGATGGACCTAGATACTGTCAGACAGAGTGAAGTAAGTCAGAAAGAGAAAAACAAACATTGTGTATTAACGCATGCCTGTGGAATCTAGAAAAATGATATAGATGATTTTATTTGCAAAGCAGAAATAGAGACACAGACAACAAATACATGGATACCAAGGGGGAAAGTGAGGGGTGGGGTGTGAGGAATTGGGAGCTTGGGATTGCCACAGAGACACTATTGGTACTATATAAAATAGATAACTAGTGAGGACATACTGTATAGCACAGGGAACTCTGCTTAAAGCACTGTGGTGACCTGAATGGGAAGGAAGTCCAAAAGAGGGGATACATGTATGGCTGATTGGTTTTGCTGGCGCTAAAACTAACACAATATTGTAAAGCAATGAAACTCCAATAAAAATTAAGTTAAAAAGAGTACGTTCCTATAAGAATTGTATACAATTGGTACATTTCTTTCTTCCTTAAGCTGTAGCAACTCGTTGCGTTCCATCCAGCATTACTAATAATTTCTATCCTGGTTTAGTGATAAATTCACTGAAAATACTATTTTTTATCCATCTCCTTCCCAAAGTGTCCAAAGAGCTTATCAAGTTTTCATAAAGAACATCATCTTAAAATAGTTTTAAAATTCCAGAATAGATTTTAGGGGGCCAGATTTCTCAACGAAATTGCAATGTAGAAAATAAAAGTTCTCCTACCCCCAACTGTCTGCATCAGAGTCTTCCCAGTGAGGGGACATGACATGATTAGGAAGGTCATGATAAAGACACAAATGTGATATCCACATATGATGCTAACCTCAAATATCACAGCCTACTTGGAGGCCATTTGAGTGAAAATTGTCAAGGCTATTGTCAGCCCTGTCACTTCGTTTTCTTCCTTTTAGAGACTGTTTTATTCATTCTTGATCTTACTGATGGCATTCAGTCAAGATCTCTCAAGTTAAATTTTCACTCCTCCTAGGTCTTTTCTATCCTGAATTTTCTATAACAAAGAGAAGTGAAGGGAGGAGGTGGGGTGAGTGTCTCAAGTGTCTAAACCAGGGGCAAATGGCCCAGTCATCAAAATAGAGAGCTGGGCCACAGAAGGTGTTTAAGCAACAATTTGGAAAACTCTAAATCTAATCATACACATCTGTGCCTTATATTCTCGACCTGCTGTCTTGCCTGAAAGGAAGGTGCTTAAATCTCCATTAGTGGGGCAGGACTGCCCATCTATGGAAAACCAGAGCTGGACTCCAATCTGCTGTGTGGGTCCCTGGAATAGCCGCCAGCTGATCAGAACACATTTAACGCAGGGCATCCAGTGTGGGGCAGGAGGAACACAGCTGGTTGACACAGTAAGCGCTTACCAACAGCAAGGAAAATGCCATTTGATTCGTGGGCTGAGCCAAGCCGTCTGGGAAATCACTCAAAGAAAAGTAGTTGGAAATGACATTTCGGTTCTGATTTTTCTTGTCAAGTCAGCACCATAAGCCAAAGACTGAAAAATAGCACTCCATCTAGACGGTGTCCACACAGTGACACTTGAATTTCTCCTGCTTTGGTCTTTTGAGAGTGATGTTAGCTCTGCTGGAGATAACACTGGAGACTGAATGGGCTGGCTGCTGGAAACAGTACTGCGCCTACAACTCATTTCCAGAGAAATGGATTACTCCGCCCGCTGTGGATTCTTTATTTCCTATCGTGAGATCTGAACCCTGGGCCCAAGGTACAATGAGGCATAAGATTGGCATTTGCAAAAACCTTGACATTCCACACTGCAGTTCACGACTGGTGTCAGACAAAGCAGCATATTAAATGACTGCCAGCCTGATGATAAGGCCAGTTATTACCGAGGTGTAGTTTCCCCAGGTCTAAAGACCCATAGTGGTGGTACTGAAGCATGCCGGGGAGAAGATAAAACTTAATTATTAATTTCCTTAGAGGCCAACAGTCTATTACAACTATGTTCCTTGCTGTTTTCTGCGATGACCTTACAGCTCATAAACATCACAGGCACACGCTTGGTCATAGCCTCATCCCCAGTTTCAATTTAAGGTGCAGGTTGTCCTACATAATTAGCTAGGCTGAAATGAAGAGTTTTGGTTGCTGCTGCTGGAAAGTCATAGGCTCTGCATAAGGCAGGTGTGTGCCTCCCTCCTTCTGCTCAGTCCAACATCTTGAATAGACAGCATCATCTCCTACATTAATAGTACACATTCTGGACAAAGCTGAGAATGAAGGTGTGCTGCTGAGTTTCAGGGAACACATTTTAGTTTCTGTTTTAATTGGAAAGACTGGACACGAAATTAACTGGCTTTCTTGTATTCTATAGACTGGCTCAATCCAATCGTTTTGGAAACATAATTGCCAAGAATGATATAATAGGGAGGTAGATTTTTTTTTCTCCTACAGTAAAACACTTGTTCTTTTAATACAGAACTACCATTTATTTTGAACCTATTATGTGCGGAACACTTGGTAGAGCTGTGGGGGAAACAAACAAGTCTTAATTATCTCTGGGATTCAGTGCCTAGCATAAAATCTGGGAAAGAGAACATGTTTAAAAAAGTATCTAAAGCATGAATAAATCAATGACTTGATTGTGGGATATTGAAAATTATTGAAAACATGCACACAATTTATACAGTCAGAAAAATAAAAATTAAAAATGAGACTCTTGTGTTTCTAAAATTGAGAACCAATGTATGCTGACTGCCTACTGCCAGACCCTAGGGTGCTCGGGATGCAATGCTGCAGTGGTTCAGACTGTCCTATAACAAAAGTGACTCCCTCAACTTGCCAGAAAAAGACCCAAATGCTAAGTATAACATTTTCTAATTTTATCTTTCTGAATATTCATTGGAATCAGTCCTGAAGGACTGATGCTGAAGTTGAAGCTCCAATACTTTAGCCATGTGATGCGAAGAACTGACTCATTGGAAAAGACCCTGATGCTGGGAAAGGTTGGAGGTGGGAGAAGGGGATGACAAAGAATGAGATGGTTGGATGGCATCACCAACTTGGACATGAGTTTGAGGAAGCTCCAGGAGTTGATGATGGACAAGGAAGCCTGGCATGCTGTAGTCCACAGGGTTGCAAAGAGTCAGACACGACTGAGTGACTGAACTGAACTTTATCTTTAGCATATTCCTCTTCCCACTCTAGGCTACAGCCTAATGAGATTATTCCTTTCCCCTCCACACACCCCATGCTTTGCTCTAGTGCCTGGTCAGAACAGAATCTCAGATGCCTGTTGAAGGCATGAAATAAAAAGATAATTAATCACTGTGCCTTTTGCTGCTAGCATTCTCTCTGGTGAGACATTCTTACCCAGGTGCTGATCCATTAAAACTCTGTTCCCTGAGTCTACATCAAATACTATCCAGAACACAGTAGTGCATTGTTGTTGTCCATTTCATTCATTCATCCATTCACTCAATCATGTATATCTTATCTCATTTAAAATGGCTAAGACAATACATATGTTGATTGAATCGCATGGAAGAATAGGAATATCTATGGCTTCATAAGGCTAGAGTCTTTGGTGCCAAGTCACTTTCCTCCCAATTCTCATCCACATCCCAGCTGCTGCTGATGAAAACTGTTAATACTACTGACAGAACACTTACTATTGGCTCTGGACTATGCTCAGCTCTTTAAATAGAATTACTTCCTCAAACATGCAGCATCATCATCATGTTTATATATTATTATCCCCATGTTACAAGTGAGGAAATGAAAACAGACACATTAAGTAAACTCGTCCTCAAGCTGCACAGCTAATAATGGTAGTGTCAGTATGTCAACCCAGGTCTAAGTCTAAAACTTTGCTCATGGCCACTATAGTATTCTCTCTCTGTTTTCATTCTTAACTTACCATGAACAGATGTGAAAATATGTCTCTGAGTTACGTGCTTAAAGAAGAAAACTTGGGCATTACAGTTGCCTGTCTAATGCCAGCTATTTGAATGTGTGCAGTCACTGGACCACCTGGATATTTAGTCTGCATGAACACAAACATCTGGATATTTGGAAAATGGATGCGCAAGCAAGCATTTCATATTTTATCTGCGTACCTGGCTCCACATAACCCCAAGGCAAGGCATTTTCCCTGAAAACAGAACATAACAGATCTGAAATGGAAAACAAGGCAAAAGTTTTAAACAAGAAGTATCGAGTGCTTAATTATTACCAGTGGAAAAATAAGTTTCCCTTTCAAACGATCATAACTTTTCCTAGAGGCAGTGCTGCCCTAATGTGATACTTTATGAAAAGAGTTCATTTGCACCAGATCTAATCCAATTGAGATTCAAACAAAGTGAGAAGGAAGATGCTGTGAATAAAGGGGATTTTGGACCAATCCAGATTTTTCCCCATCCACTGCCACAGAACTAGAGATAAGGATATTGAAAGTCTTGACACTGATGCTTCAAATCAAAATAAAGATGCCATTCTGAACCCCTTTCCATTTAGACTGTCCCAGTTTCAGTATTAATCTAGGATGCTCAGGATGCAGAAGTTTCCCCACCTCTGTGTTACACCCATGATCTCTCCCCGACTTACAAAGTTAGAGTCAAGAGAGATGCTCACAGTAATCAATACTTCAGTCTACTTATCAATGACTGCCCGACTCCTGATTCGTAACAGATTTTCTGCTTTCTCTTGATTTTCACTCATTGTACAAAATACACCGTATCAATAACAAAAGGCATGAGATCCTCTAACACAAGAATAGTTGTTTTCTTTCTTGCCCATTTTTTTTTTTTATAGAGTTGGCTCATAGTTTTCCAATCTCTGCTTCAGATATGGTGACCACCTTGGTTTCTGAACACCCCTTGGTTATTTCACTACATCAACTGCTTGATTTAACCAAGGAGAGATGGGGTGTGTGTGTGTGTGTGTGTGTGTGTGTGTGTGTGATGGTGAGGGAAAGAGTTGGGGGGAGAGGGAAAAGGCAGGGGGAGGAGAAAGAAAGAGATCAAGAGAGACAAAGGAGGGTTAAGTGTGGATAGATACATGGATACAGGATGATTTATCAATACAGAAAATATTCTTCCAAACTGCTGTCATATATTCTGACTCAAAGTGACATTTTAGGAAGTTTCCCCCAAATACACATTTATGAAGCTATAGTAAATATTATTAAGATATCGAGAAATGAAACAGCCAAGTGTTTATGAATAGAAGCTAGATTAAATAAACCAAGGTACACTTATAAAGCAGATTATTATGCATAAAAAAGCCATATGATAGAAGATGACAATGACATATTTGTGATCGTTTTTTATGACAGATGCAGTCATGGCCACAGTCTCATCTCCAGGTTTAATTTATGACTCAGGTTGCACTGAATAACCAACAAGGATGAAGATTTTCAGATGCTACTACTGGAAGTATCACGGGCTCTGTATAAGGAGTGTACTACAGCATGTACTAAAGCCCTCATTTTGTTAAAAAGGTATGTGTGGACAGACTTAAAGAAGGAACTTATACTTGTTGGGTGGGGGAGAGTGGGGGAGGGAATAGTTGGGGGGTTGGGATGGACACGCACACACTGCTATACTGAATATGGATAACCAACAAGGACACACTGTCCAGTGCTGGGAACTCTGCTCAATGTTATGTGGCAGCCTGGAAGGGAAGGGAGTTGGGGGAGATGGATACATGTATATGTATGGCTGAATCCCTCTGTTGTCTGCCTGAAACTATCACAACATTGTTAATTGGCTAATATAAGATAAAAAGTTCAAAAAGATTTCAGTTCAGTTGGTCAGTCGTTTCCGACTCTTTGCGACCCCGTGGACTGCAGCATGCCCGGCCTCCCTGCTCAACATTCAAAAAACTAAGATCATGGCGCCTGGTCCCATCACTTCATGACAAATAGATGGGGAAACAAAAAGACATATGTGTGGAATAAAGGGAAAAACATCTCCACCAAAATGTTCACAGAATGTACTTCTCGTTGCTTTAGGAATCCTGTGTTCCTAACCTATCATTTTCTCTTCAACTGTTGATTAAATAGCATAAATAATTAAAATTTTTTTCCATTTATGCTTTCCTGCATTTCTTCCTATTTTCTACAGTCCACATAATTCTTGTAGTTAGTGAAAACCACAGTAGTCTTAATTAATGTCAATGGCTATAAATAGTTTTAGAAACACTCATCTAACACAAAAGAAATTTCTTGAATGTAGGTGCCTTTCTTTGCAACTGTCACCGGACACACAAGTGCAGAAAAACAGACTCGCAAGTCCCTGTAATGATTTTCTGCGAATAGGAGACAAAGCCTCTCAGGACCAGGGATGTTAACCACTAAGTGGCAACTCCATCCAAGGGCTCTGCAGGAATGTTGTCGTTATCTGGCTGGTGGGCAGAAGCAGCAAGAAGCTGGGTTTCTGCCTTAGTGAACCAGATGGGTAACTTCCCACATCAGGAGGATATCAGGGAGAAATAAGATAGGAGTGTGTATGTGCCTCTTCTTGTGTGTGCCCTTGTGTGTTTGATTCAGCAAATAATTCCTAGACCTACAGAACTTGGCCTACAAATGAGGATGATGTTCAGTAATGGTGAAAGTTGATGAAGATACCTCAAAACCTCCCAAGAGAAGAACAACAGGCTGGTTAAAAATTTAGCCTTTCTTTTTTTTAAATGAAAATAAGAAAATGGAATGTTCCCATCTAATTTCTCCCTAAA
>NW_011494863.1:7958246-7968268 GCF_000754665.1 Bison bison bison
CATCCAACTTCCAGTTTTGTCTGTATTATGGAGCTATGTGTAAAGAAGGTTTTCTCAATAAAGGCTGATCTATTTATCAAACTACCTGCCTACCTCTCTGGAATTCCATACGGAATCTCAGTAACTAAAACTAAGAGTGGGACAAGTATAATCTTGATCTCCTAACAGAATGAGTTTTGATGTATCTGTATAAGAAATATAGTCAATACTGTTATGTCAAGGATATTTCCATGTCACCCTGAAAAACAGGTATGAGTGAAAATTCTTCCAGATCTATTTCAATCAAGTAAGAAACATATTAGCACTAGTAACCCTGGTGTACAGTTGATTCAAGATGCCATTCTGAGGCTGGGGGGTTCAAGAGGGAGGGGACATATGTATACCTAATGCCGATACATGTTGATGTCCGGCAAAAACCATCACAATACTGTAACTATTCTCTAATAAAAAATATATAAAAAAGACACCACCTTGGGAGAATGGAACATTTCCTCCACCACAGTCTTATCTGTCCTGTTCACATCTTAATAAGTATCATAACTTCTGGCAAAGGCAGATCAGAAAGAACATCAATTCAGAACTGGAATTCTAAATACATACAATGTGACTATATGTTGGTCTTAAATTTACTACTAAAAGTACTAGATCAGACTGACAAATATATCAATGCAATTTATTTTCCCCCAAATTTTAGTTCCTAAGAAGAATGGCGGCCAAACAGATACTAAAACATCATTTATTTTTCTATTGCGGTAATTATCACTACCTCACAAAAGAAGGTTCCCATACCTTAACTTTACAGAGCGTCAGTGACTTGATGAGTTCAGTCTTAGACATACTAACAAGTCAGAATTATGAAGTTTCAGCACTGGACAAAAGTTTGGATTACAAACAGAGAAGCAAAGAGAACCCAGAGTGTACACAATACTCTTGAGAAGAAGTTCCTCAGCAGGGCCATTTCTGAGTTGCAGGATGGCTCCAGAACAGCCCCCACTCTCTGTCCCTTTCTTTCCGCTCCTCTGAGGCACACGCTTCAGCGAACACTGCTTCAAACGCATTACTGTGGTTCACCCAGACTGTCAAGTTAAGTGCTCCCGGAGATAGTCAGCCAGGTACCCATCAGGAAGTCGGCCCCTTCCTGTGCATCCCGTATCCTGATAAGATAGACACCCCCCTTTCCTGAAACCCCTGGCTGCTATATCACTCAGGGCACCCAGGGAGCTACTGACAACCACATAACCATCCATGAGCTGCTCTGGGGGCCAGGTTACTTACAGGCAATTGAAGATATTTATATTGCCCTCTGTGTTCTCTGAGTTAGTTTACAACTCTTTACCGTTTTTTGTTTTGTTTTGTTTTGTTTTAAATAATCTGTTTTATTCCTTGACTCATTCTCAGTGTTATTCAAAGAGGGATGATTTGATTTGATGCCCTATCTCTTCATATAGCCCCTCAAACCGGCAGAGAAAAAAAAATGAAGACACATTTGCATATAATGTAACCTATCAGGTTCCTTCTCCTTACAGATCAGTCTTCAGAGAAAGTGAAAAGACTCCTGAAAGCAGTAAAATGTGGGACCTCTACAGTTCCCTTTAATTCAACCATCTCAGCAAACTTTTCTTTATGACCAAGCTAATGAAGACACATTATTTACTTTATAGCTTCTTCTAATCCCAGTCCAATGCCTAATGCTTTGTAGGGTTTATCTTGTTCACGCCTTGCAACATTATGAAGTACTTCTTCTAACAAACCCCCTTTTGCAGATGAAGACACTGAAGCATATTTGTCCAAGGTCAGTGGGCTCTTTAGTAGCAGATCTAGGTTTGAATTTCAGGTCTGTCAAAAATCAAACAAATAAAAACAGTGCTTATGACTACTCAGTTATTTTCCTTCCCACGGCCTGTGCTGGGGGTTGTAGACTCAGATGCCTGACAACTAATTTCTGTGAATAGAGCAGGCTGGGGAGGCACTGTGGCAGCCTGGGGTCTCAGCAGGAGTGTCACCCGCCCCACTCTGCTAGTTGTGGCCATGAAGGGTCTATGTGCTCACTGTGGCCAGGGGATCTGAGTTTTCGAGGAAAGATGGAAATATGGATATTATGAAATCATCTGATTTGGGGACTTCCCTGGTGGTCCAGTGGCTAACACTCTGAGCTCCCATTGCAGGGGCCCAGGTTCAATCCCTGGTCAGGGAGCTAGGTCCCACATGCTCCAGCTAAGACCTGGAGCAGCCAAATGAATAAATAAGTAAATATCCCTGCCTGAAGAATCCCAAGGACAGAGGAGCCTGGTGGGCTACAGTCCACAGGGTCACAAAGAGTCGGATACTACTAAGGCAACTTAGCATGTACATACACGCCTTTAAAAATCACCTGATTTTTAAATGTTGGCAACTTATTTAAAATATTTAAACAGTGGGCCAAACCTATACTCGCCAATGAATGCCATCTTTAGGCAGAGTTCAGCTTATGGGCCACTAGTTTCCAATCCCCGTATTTTTCCTTCTTAAAGTTCAAACCTTGACTGGTAATAACATTCTGCTTCAAAAACACAAATTATCTCTGATCCAAGCATCACATCTCTTTCTTCCTCGAGCCACTGTGGTCAGGCGCAGAGGGGCTAACTCTCTTTGCCATCTCTGCTCTAGGAGGCAGCGTTAAAACCGAGCAGACTTGGTGGAAAGCTGCTTTTCTAGCTGCTGATGGGAATTGGTCTCTCTTCCCTCCAGGCTCTTGTGTCAACATCTCTGGAGTTGCCTCCAGCTTTCTCCTGCAGTTCAGCTACATGCTGGCTTCCTCTGAGTCTAGCTAGATTTTGTGTCTTGGAGGAAAAAAGAAAAAAAACGCCTCTGAAACTTTAAAAAATACAGTTCAGCTTCAACTTTCACAGGTGATGGTAAACTCCATACATTAACCATTTTTTCTCTTTAGTTCATCCCGGTTAAAACAAATCATTGTTCTCCAAAGTAGGGAGGTGGAATTTGGGCAGATAATTAGCATTAGGTAACTTGGAAAAGCGAAGTGTTAGTCACTCAGTCGTGTCTGACACTTGGTGGCCCTGTGGACTATAACCCACCAGGATCCTCTGTCCATGGGATTCTCCAGGCAAGAGTACTGGAGTCGGTTGCCATTTCCTTCTCCAGGGGAGCTTCCTGACTCAGGGATCAAACCTGGGTCTCCTGTACTGCAAGCAGATTCTTTACCATCTGAGCCACCAGGGTAGCTAAGCCCTTTAATCAATTAACTTATTTGTTTATTGGAGTATAGTTGCTTTACAATGTTGTGCTAATTTCAGGTGACAGCAAAGTGAATTGGCTATACATACACATATATCCACTCTTTTTTAGATTATCTTTCCATTTAGGTTACCGCAGAGCACTGAGTAGAGTTCCCTGTGCTATACGGTAAGTTCTCATTAATTGTCCATTTGATGCATAGTATCAAGCCCTTTAAAATCTGTGGTGAAGGATTTTCTTGAAAGACAGTCCTTTGCTTTACAACGAGATGCCCTGCAATAACAGAAGCAAGTCTCTCTGCTCTGGGGGTTAAGCTCCCACAAACCATGGCATTCGTTCATCCTCCTGAGTTTCTCCCTGAGAAACTTAGCATCAGGAGACCTTAGCATCAGGAAATCCATCTCGCTTACTGTTGTACCCCCAGCACTTGGCTAAAACATTAATGTTTGCTGAATAAATGAATAAAATGAAAAAAGGACTCAGGACCAAGATAACATCTCTGCCGTGATTTATTCACTCAAATATGTTGCCATGAGCTCAGGTCCCCAAGGAGCGGGCTTGAGGAACAAAAGGTGGCCACTGTTCAGATCACTAGGAGACTTCTGTTTTGCTGTGTAGGGTGGAAGCTGAGGGCAACAGCTGATTTTCTCAGGACAAAGGAAGGGAAAAGAGAATTTCAGAGGGGATGTGAGGGTGAAGAGGAAGGAAAAAATACCCGAAACTTGGGGGCAAGTGGGTAAGTCACGGGACAGAGCAAAGAGGCAGCGGGCTGTGTGATGCAGCCCTCCCCCAAGTCTCTCCATAAAACTTCCAGTAAAACAGTCACTGTCATCAGTGGTTTTGGAGTCAAGTAACCGTCTGTATTATAAGCATACCTAGCACACGTGGTCGATGCGGAAAACAAATATAAATACAACAAAGCCCCTTCCTTGGAGGAGCAAATAGTCTAGGGTAAAACAGCCATGAGAAACTGTCCAAAGATAAAAAACACTAATGATTTATGCAAAGACACTGACTGTGTGTGCCAGGCATGTGCTGGGGCCTGGTGATGTGGCAGCAAAGTAGACAGTCAACTTCTCCTGCCCACAGGAGAAAGAGGCAATAAACCTAAGGGATGGGGCAAAATCAGTAAGGAGGGCTTTAAACGTATCATATGAAATGATATAATGATAGATGGGATTCAACATTAACTATGTGGTTAGGATTGGCCTTGATGAATGAGCGGTGACAACTGAGCTGAGACCAGAAGGATGGGAAGTCACTATAAGGAGATCTGTGGATAAAGCTTTCTAAGAAGAGGGGAGAGCTGCATACAAATGGACCAAAGCAAGTGAGGTACTAGGCAAGTGACCGGGAGGAGAGTATAGAAGATGATCAGAGAGGCAGGCAAGGCCCAGATTACCAGACAAAGTTACTAGGTCTGCAAGGGTGGTGGATGGACTTGACAAGGCTCAGAGACGTGACTGAAAGATGCAAAAGTAAAATGTAATCACAACACAAGGGCCTTGGCATGCACCATCTCTGGGGGGATGTTCTCAAAACACTGGCCCTCCAGGGGGCAGGAAATAATGTAGTCTAGTTAATTGCCCTTGGGGACTGCTCTGTGTATGAATGTAAAACTAGGGATTATCCAGCCCTAGATGCAAATGAAAAGGGCACAGTGGGTCACTGATTTTCCAGAAGACTCTCCTCACTCGAGGTAGAAGTGAGATTGCCAATTACCCTCATTTCTGTGGAAAGAAACCAGGAGAGGAGAAACACCCAGAGAATTGTGCTTTGGATTGGCTTGCAAATCATAACAACCACCCCAAAATAAAGAGAACAGGAAAAAAAAAAGCCCCTTTACTCTTGGGACCTTAAGTGATTAGAAAGAGTTGTTATTTGGCTGATTTTCACACTTCATTAGCATATGCATAATTTAACAAGGGAACATGCTGGGGGCTGGCACGGGTGAGGGTGGCTCTCCATACCCATGGACTAGAATCTGGGGCAGCAGCACTGGGAGGGCTTAATTACGCCAGCAAGGCAACGGAGATCAGCGTGCAAAGGGGGATGAGCACGCAATGTGCAACAAGCACGGAGAGTCTGTTTTAACCCACATGCACCTCTGCACTGAGCCCTGTCCGAATATTCCCCCCAATAACACCTTGGATCAGACAGCCACGTTTTCTTCTCCAAAGATGTGGCCAATGCCCGAAAGAATAAAGGACTAGGTTATGACTGTTCACTTGGCACTGAAGAGAAGCAGGATGTAGAATATTGCTTTAGGGCTGAATAAAATGGACACTAGGAGAAGGGTCAGGACTTCAAATTTTAATCCTCAATTTCCTGATTAGATCCACAAGCAGAACAGCAAAGGGAAAAGTACTGTTGGAGTGAAATCTCACAGGCCTTGAAGAAAAGTGGCAGGAATTCTACAATTTTCACACTGTATCTCACATTATCACCACCGCACATGATGTCATATAACTTTAAAATTATGTCCATACAATATATCTTGGTTCATTGGCCTATTCTGAGATGATTTACAGGTCTTTTTCTGCTTCTGGTGCCTTTTCAGCATCAATTCTCCTCTCCTCTCTTAAGAAAATATTAATTTTCCTTTATCTCAGTCTAAGCTGCTGTGTGTGGTGTTTGTGTATCTTTAAGGCCTGAACTGCTAATTGGCATAGTCTATCCCCTTCTCGATAATGAGTGGGTTGGGCCTAAATATATATATATAACCCAAACTTGAACCAATGAAGGTTAGGTCCAGACTTTTGTTGCTACACTGAGAAGATTCCAACATATTACTTTCCCTTCCTGACGCCAACGCCTCACAGCTCTCCAAACATGTCAAACATTTTAATACCTCTGTGCTTTTGCAGATGCTATTCCACTTCTCGAATGAATGATGAAATCCATCAGTTCTTCCATATGTTATTTTGGCTTGAATCCCCCAAACCTTATGCTATCATATTTTACTTAATAAGCATGAACTCACTATACCATACCATTGGCTGTTTCTGTCAGGGGAAGCACACTGACTTAAACCGCCCACCCTGGCCAGGCACCACAGTAACCATTTGCATCAGTTGTTTTACAACAGGAGGTCCTGCTAAGGAACACGGAACTAGTAAGCCACCACCAACCAAAAGAGTTTGGGAAAGGTCAAAAGGAGACACCACATATCCGACCACCTCCCAGAATCCTTCTCTCTGGCATCCATATTGGCTGCACAAGGCCTGCACCACCAGAAAGGACTCTGAGTCAGAATGATTGGCTAAAGACAACCTGGAAACTAATCCCATCACCATAAAACCCAAGACTGCAAGCCACGTGGCAGAGCAGTTCTCCTGGGTTCCCTTACCCTACTGCTCTCCACCCAGGTGTCCTTTCCCAATAAATCTCCTGCTTTGTCAGCACATGCGTCTCCTCAGACAATTCATTTCTGAGTGTTAGACAAGAGCCCAGTTTTGGGCCCTGGAAAGAGTCCCCCTTCCTGCAACATTTCCACAACAACCATTCTCTCCTTCTTCTGTCAACAATCAGTTCTTTTTCCTTTCTTGTGCTCGTGTAGCATGAGAGTTAGACCCAGTTTGGCTTATGTCCAATAGGTATTCCATCTCACTGAGTACAGGGAATAGACATAGGGATGGTGGTACAGAATCCAAACAGAGCTAATGATACGTAAGGAGATATTTCCTAAGGATTTAAGGTGATGTGAAGCCTTGCACTCTGACAGCCAATTTTCTACCACAAATGGAGAGCCTGGAACCACTGCTGGGTCTACACAAAAAGCAGAGCAGACAAATTAGCATTAGAAATTAGCTGAGCTCTGGATCAAGCCTTACCTGAAGCTATTTTTTTTAAAACTTCTAAATTTGTGTGTGCCAATCTTGATTAAGCAAAATTTCAGAAGGATTTTTTCAGCCCTTCAACCAAAAGATTTCTGACCAATAGAGTGACAAAAAATGTCAAACAGCTCAAGAGCCAATATAGAAATATGTGAGAAGCTAAATTATATTCTAAGTCAACTCCAAATTGCTCATGTATTCATCCACTCAAGAAATATCTGAACACTTATTATATGCCAGGTACTGTTCAAGGACATTGGAGGTTACAGCATAAACAACAATTTTTTTTTTTTAAAGCACAGATTTTAGTGTGGGGGGATATATAATAAACAATAACAATGGTAACATGATAAAGTATATTGTATATTAGAAGATTGTTATGAGAAAAAAAAAATAGGATCAGTTAAGGCAGATCAGGAAAGCCAAAGGTGGAAGGGGATTTCAACTTCAAATAATTAGTCAATATAGAAAGAAAAAAATATGTATAAGAAAGAAGGCTGAGAACCAAAGAATAGATGCTTTTGAACTGCAGTGCTGGAGAATACTCTTAACAGTCTCCTGGACTGCAAGGAGATCCAGTCAATCCTAAAGGAAATCAGTCTTGAATATTCATTGGAAGGACTGATGTTGAAGCTGAAGCTCCAACAATCTGGCCACCTGATGCAAAGAGCTGACTCACCAGAAAAGACTCTGATGCTGGGAAAGATTGAGGGCAGGAGGAGATGGGGGCAACAGAGGATGAGATGGTAGGATGGCACTGTTGACTCAATGGATATGAGCAAACTCCAGGAGATAGTAAAGGACAGGGAAGCCTGATGTGCTGCAGTCCATGGGGTCCCAAAGAGTAGGACATGACTGAGTTAACTGAACAACAAGTCAATATAGGCTTCACTGAAAGGACAATACTTGAATCAAGACTTGAGGAAGTGAAGACATTGGCTGTACAGATATCAGGGAGAAGAGCAGTTCAGGCAGAGAAAACAGCAAGATTTAGGGCCCTGGGGACGGGTGAATTCAAGTAGCAGCAAGAAGACTGTGGAGAAGGGAGAAAGCAACAAAAGTGAACTCAGAGGGGAAACTGAAGTCCCACCATAAGGACCCGTTCTCACTGAGCGAGATGGAGAGTCACTGAAGATTTTGAACAGAGGAGTGACATGATCAAACCTAAATTCTTACAAGAATCAGTCTGGCTACTGTATAGAGAAGAGATTTGGGGCTCAGAGGAAAAGGTGGAAGCAAGGTATTGTTGCAATGATGCCTGTGAAATAGTAGCTTGGATCAGCAGGGTAGCAGTAGAAATGGTGAAAAAGAGATTGGGTTTCGAATAGATTTGAAAGAGCTAATAGGATTTCCTGATGCATTACATGTGGGATGTGAGTCAATGATGACCCCAAGGTTTCTGGTTTGAGAAACTTAGAAGAATACAGTGGCTATCAACAGAGAAAGCTGCAGGTAGAAAAAGATTGTTCAGGAAATGATCAGCATCTCACAGTTTGAAGTCTGCGATGTTTTACTGAACATGAAAGCAGGTCTTCTTTGGAGACCTGGAGAAGCTGGATGTATGTCTGGAGTTCAGGAGAGAGGAATGAACTAAAGTCCTGAACTTGGGAGTAGTTAGCATTTAAACAGTGTTTCAAGTCACAAAGTGAAATGAAATAATGAAGAGAATAATTGTAGATGAGAAGAGAGGATTTAAGGTCTTAATTTATTAAGTTAATCCACTCATTTAATACCCATGATAACCTTATAAATTCAGTAATTATTACTCTCCTCATATTATAGGAAATGAAGAAATCAAAGCTTAAAGGAATTAAGATCACACAGCCACTTGGCCAAGAATACACTGTGTATAAACGTGTATGCTGTCAAGCTGGGACTGAAACCCAGGAAGTCCAGGTCCAGAGTCTGTGCTCCTAACCATTACTCAGTATTGCCGCATGTTCCCAAATGGAATTGTTTAGTTGACTGATAGATGTTTAGGATTAGTGATAAAAACAGTGTACGGGACCTAAGAATGGCCAATAAGCTAAAATAATTAGGTTTTCTGCCCCTGGAGCTCGACTGGGCTACAACACAGTGCCAAGACCAAAGGCAAGAGCTGAAGTTGTTGTATCCAAACACAGGAAAATCTGTTTGCTCAGTGGTCCCCAGACTAAGTGTATATCAGCTTCACTCGGATCCTGCTAAGAGATGCAGGTTTCTAGACGACCATCCTAGATGCTGATTTAGTAGACACTGAACAGAGCTTGGGAATAGCATTTTGATATGTGTCTCAGGAAATTCTCAACACCTACTTAAGAAGCACTGCCATAGGAAATCTACTTTGGTCTACCTCTGTCCTTTAGCTTTCCCCCCAAAAGGACCATTAGAATTGGACTTTAATTCAACTTAGCTCCACAAATGGGACTGGGGCAAAAGGAAGATATCTGTATATAGCTAAGGACTACAGCTTAGCTTAGAGAAACAATTTGATATTCTTCATAAAAATTGTTAGTCTTCTTTTGCTAACTAGCAAGCAACTCCCAGTTGTTGTTTAGTCATTCAGTCATATATGACTCTTTGCAAACCCAATGACTATAGCCTGCCGGGCTCCTCCATCCATGCCATTTCCCAGGCAAGAATACTGGAGTGGCTTGCCATTTTCCTTCTCTAGGGGATCTTCCCAACCCAGGGATCAAACATGAATCTCCTGCACTGGCAGGCAGTTTCTTTACCGCTGAGCCCTGGCCAGCCCAAAGCAACTCCTTGCTTGAACTAAAATTAATCTTCAGTTCAGTTCAGTCACTCAGTCGTGTCCGAGTCTTTGCGACCCCATGAATTGCAGCACGTCAGGCCTCCCTGTCCATCATCAACTCCTGGAGTGCACTCAAACTCACGTCCATCAAATTGGTGATGCCATCCAGCCATCTCATCCTCTGTCATCCCCTTCTCCTCCTGCTCCCAATCCCTCCC
>NW_011494863.1:7968410-7973483 GCF_000754665.1 Bison bison bison
TCAAAAGCATCAATTCTTCAGCACTCAGCTTTCTTCACAGTCCAACTCTCACATCCATACATGACCACTGGAAAAACCATAGCCTTGACTAGACGGACCTTTTTTGGCAAAGTAATGTCTCTGCTTTTGAATATGCTATCTAGGTTGGTCATAACTTTCCTTCCGAGGAGTAAGCGTCTTTTAATTTCATGGCTGCAGTCACCATCTGCAGTGATTTTGGAGCCCAGAAAAATAAAGTGTGACACTGTTTCCACTGTTTCCCCATCTATTTCCCATGAAGTGATGGGACCAGATGCCATGATCTTCGTTTTCTGAATCTTACTCTTTATTTATTTGTGTTAGTAAATAAAATTGGTGCTTGAACTTTGCACAGCAAATGGTGGATTTTTACTAAATGCTCATTGAGAAGACGAGATAAGTGAGAAATTTATGTCCTACGCTTGTTAGCAGCGACCCAAGTTTAGTTGGATACCTTCACCCAGTGCCAGTTGCAATCAAAGTGTAATAGCATTTAAGTTAAGCTAATAAGTGACTACCCTTTATTTTAAAAATGCTAAAGCAGAGTGGGTTAGTGTGAATGTCCACCTCCTTTTTAGTTTTCATTAAATAGACAAGTACAGAGCTTCTCAGAAATGTACGTAATTCCAATAACTCAGCAGTTGAGTAAGCCCAGAAAAACATGAGGAAAATAGCTAATATTTGTTCCCAATTTGGTCAGACTCTAAAGGTAATTGCACAAATGATTTCCTCCAATACCAAATGCCATTGCCAAATGTTTGCACATCATATTGCTTTCTGTTTCTACTTAGGGTTTGGAAAACAGTCCTTACAAATTGTCTCTATTTTAGGGATGTGGATAATCACCATATTAATATAGTGGAGTTTAATTTTCATTTCAGATTTTTTTCAGAGCCACTGACTCATCCAATTTATTAATTTCATTGGGAGGCTATGAAATGGATTTGAACTAATTTCTAAAGCAGGAAAATCAAGACAACTGACAGTAATTTCTGCCTCTATCTCCCCTCCATATTTTTGTATAAATGAAAACATGGAGGCAAGAAGGAATAATTTCCCATTCCTATCCAACTGTCCATCAACAATTCAATCTTTTAATCCTGTTGTATTAAATATTTGTATAGCAATATAGTATAGTGATGAAGATCATGGACTCTTAGTTTCATGGCCTTGAGTATTGATAAGAAACTGATATATTCTTCATCCATAAATGTGGCTAGGGAAAATACCTATAAGGATTCTTAGGAAGATTAGATGGGACAGCATACATAAAATTCCTAGTGTAGTAGTGTCTGGAACACCATAAATGCTCTGCCATCATTGGTGATTATCATTTTTTATCAACACACATGCTCTGGGTATACACATGCACACAGGCGAGCCCTACTTTTGGCCACTTTGCATTTCAGTACTGCACGCAGCTGCCCAGTTCCTGCCTAGTAAGCATTTCTGCTTCACCTCTCCCACTGCAGCCATTCCCTCGGTGGTTGTTGCTGCTGACTCAAATGGTGCTACACCATGGGATGAGAACACCCACATGAGAGTGGCCCTGCAGGGATCTGACATCTGAAGAGGGTTTCAAAATGCAGTGGCATCATCTTAGGGAGAAATGAAAAAAAAAAAAAGCATCTCCATGATAGGTCCACATGTACTAGTTAAAGGAGGGCATTCAGGTGATCTGCTCCCATGCTTCCAAGTCTATATACATAACTGCCTGGCAGTCAAATGATTATAAAAGCATGGCATGAGCAGAACTTGAAATTACCCATCTGCCTTCACCACGGGCAATGCAGTTTTTATTAAGGAACAGGTATGGGTGATGAGCAGACAAGAAAGCCACTTCCCTGGCATCTGACTGCCTTGGTAGCTACAAATGGCAGATACTTCTCTTTCTTTCCATTTACACTCCTGGAAGGCTCCCTATGTGCCAAACACAAGCAGGGGGAAACAAGAAAATAAGATCCCTGAAGTCAAAGTGACAATAACCCACAGGAGACACTATTTCTCTAACAAAAGAGCAGCAAAGGACCTGGCCCATAGCCGATGCTTAATTAAGATTTGCTGAAGAATGAGTAAATATACAATTTGGGCAGTCCCATATACAAACAAGGGTAGAAAATAAAACGGACCAAGTTTAGCAAGTGCTTGTTGGTGGCTACCATTGCCAGAAGGCATTCTTTGTCTAAATCTGGCCAGAAAGCCCAAGCTTTGACTTGGACCATCGAATCTTGGTAAGTCCATATACCTGTGCTTACTGCCATTATTCAAGGTCTTTTCCTGGTCTCCTGAGAAGACAGTGACTTGAAATGGAACCACTGGCAAGGGGAAGAATCAGTCTGATGTCACCGGTCCACGTGTCCATACTGGAGGAAATCCCCCTTTCAAGGTGTAAGTAGGAAATCAGCTCAACTCTTCTGAAAATTTTGGGAGTTGATGTATTGTTAGCTCCTGACATCCTTGCTGTGTCCCAACAGCACGGGGATGATCCACCATGATCATGCAATAACAAGCACTGTCTATTACAGTCAACAGAATAAAGGGCTCTGATGTACATCCCCATGGGCTTTCATTCGTAATGTGAACACAATGATGCTTTAAAGGCTTTCAGGATGCTTATAACTTGATGCACCATCTGTGGATTCTTGTCATCACATAAAGCAAATAATTGCTATTTAAAATATCCATGCCACTATTGCTAATTTTTTCATTTCCACAAGCTACCCCACTAACCACCTCTGGGTATTTACACAGTTGATTTAATTATCCTGTAGCTTTGTGTGTACTGAACATTATATAGGGGGGATCCATGCATATTGAACTCGCTGTCCTGATGTTTAAAACCAGCCCTCTTTGCTTTGTTTCTTGTCTCTATTTTTAGCAGGAGGACAATAACCCCTGTCTTTCTGGCCCCTGGAGGGATTAATGGCCATAAGAGCTGTAAAGCTGAAAGATGCTGCCTCTGTGCTGAGTATGATATAACAAGATATATTTGTAACCATGTGCTGAAAGAGAACTGTCTGCTGGGCATCTCCCACTACCAGCCTGTTCCTGTCATCAAATGGTATTTATCAAACACGCAGCAAATGTCTCGTGAGCTCTAAATTAATGGGGGGACTCCTGAGAACCTAATTTTAACACATTATCCCCTTCTTTGTTATCTGTATTTGTTTGCTTCAAAGCCTGACACTTTAATTGGCACTGCAGACTCCAACGCACAACTGCAATTTTCCTTTTGAAAGTTTAGAGCATTGCTGCCTAAAGATGCCTGGGTTGAGCCACTGGAGCTCACAGATTGGTAGGGAATCGCACAGCCACAGGTGCCCGGAAATGCCATGGGTATGGGAGAAAACCGGAGCCTGTCTCAGGGCGGCTGCGAAAGGAACGCGCATGCCATTAATCTTCTCTCAGAGTCACCCTTCGTAACCACTCCCTTCCTGACAGGCATTTGTCTTATTTTTAGTTTCCGTCTCAAGAGCTTTCTGTTTTAACCCCCTGTGTCCTCAGGGGCTTGCCGAGTCCGGTTTTGATTCTCTAATTGGCTTTTACCCTTCAATCCTTTTTGATTCCCCCAGAACGATAACTGGCCCATGCCTTTCCTGTGTTATCCCAACTTCTTCCACTCTGTCACCTCATTTCACCTGTTTTTCATCTTCCAGTGAGACTTAACCTCCCTTTTCCCCAACATGTCATGGGGGAGATTTGTCAAGTCTCTCAAACCCTGGCTTCCCTGACCTTGCCCAGTGAAGTGCTTCCCAGGGGTAATTTATTCCTCTGATCCTCAAGTTCCACAATCCTTGGTTTGGATCTTCCCTATAACACGTTCTATGCCGATTCATATCCATGAGTTTCTGATTGATAAAGATATGCCAGAGAACGGACTTCCCTGGTACAGAGGATAAGAATCCACTTGCCAATGCAGGGGACATGGGTTTGATCCCTGATCTGGGAAGATGCCACATGCCATGGAGCATCTAAGCCTGTGCACCGCAACTACTGAGCCTGTGCTCTAGAGCCCATGCTGTACAACAAGAGAAGCCACCGCAATGAGAAGCCCACAGACCACAACTAGAGAATAGCCCCAGCTTGCCGCAGCTAGAGGAAGCCTGTGTGCAGCAAAGATGACCCAGTGCAACCAAAAATAAATAAATAAACAAAAATTATACATAAAACATACGCCAGAGGATCCACGTTCCCATGCCATACAACACTCCGCAGAGTACTGCCGGAGCAGGTGCTCAGGAGATATTCTGGGACAAATGAATGCCTTGTGGCTCAGCTGGAAAACAATCTGCCTGCAGTGTGGGAGACCTGGGTTTGATCCCTGGGTTGGGAAGATCCTCTGGAGAAGGGACAGGCTACTCACTCCAGTATTTTTGCCTGGGAAATCCCATGGACTATATAGTCTATGCATGGGGTCACAAAGAGTCTGACAGGACTGAACAACTTTCCCTTTTTAAATTGTATCAGTATTGAAAAACAAAGTCCTACTAATGTTAAAATCAACACCTGCTGCTGCTGCTGCTGCTGCCAAGTCTCTTCAGTCGTGTCCGACTCTGTGTGACCCCATAGATGGCAGCCCACCAAGGCTCCCCCATCCCTGAGATTCTCCAGGCAAGTACACTGGAGTGGGTTGCCATTTCCTTCTCCAATGCATGAAAGTGAAAAGTGAAAGTGAAGTCGTTCAGTCGTGTCCAACTCTTTAGCGACCCCATGGACTGCAGCCCACCAGGCTCCTCTGTCCATGGGATTTTCCAGGCAAGAGTACTGGAGTGGGGTGCCATTGGCACAGCTAATCATGTATAAGTACTAAGAAAAAATACAAAAAGTAACAACAATTAGGATCTAAGATTCACTGAGCACTTACCAATGTGTCAGACACGTGGCTAGGTGCTTTGCTCAGGGTTTCCTCTTAGAACCCTCCCCATAACTTTATGAGGAAGGCATTAATATTCTAGATGGGGAAATGCAGCAGGACACAGAGTTCACTTTCTCTGGGGCAGACAGTGAGCTAACAACTGGCCAATCTGGGATTCAGGTTCAGGTCTGTTTGACTCC
>NW_011494863.1:7973583-8003233 GCF_000754665.1 Bison bison bison
GTTTGACTCCAGAGTTTGCTCTCTTTTCCACTTCATTGTATTGTCTTTTTTTCCCTTGTGGGCCCGTTTAGAAAGATCTATTAGGGTGAAAACTAGAGTGATTCTGCCTGAGACTTTATAAAACCTCGTATAGAAAAGGATAGGTGATGGACACACTGAACGCTCAGAGGTGACTTTTCAATTTCTATAGGGAATGTCTGCTGATTTCTATTCATGGCAGATGGAAAAAAAGCCAAGGCTATAGACAGTTTATCTAACTCTCCAGTTCTTAGGTAGAATAAAAATTTCTTCACTTAACAAGGAGGGGGCCAAGCTAGATTCTCATATCAAATCTTGTTACTTGGCAATGACCATACTTTTCCTGGTCTTCGTCTTAGAGGTGACTTGCACCAGGCTAATTTAAATGTGAACACAGTGAAAATTTCAACCCAGAGAGAGTTTGAGAGAATGAGATTGGGGTGGTGGTGGTGGGGAGCTCTATTTACTTTTGGTTAAATGCCAGTACTGCAAGAGTCCAAGGTCAATAAAAGAAGTGTGAAACCAATTAGGGTTTCTCACCTTCTGGCTGCTTAAGACTAGGCATATTGCATACCCGAAATACATGATTTTGCAAGGGAGCATTTCTGGGCTACAGTCATGCTGCAGAATGGCACGGTGCCAACCTAGCCTGGGACAACACATGTCTACTTTTCAGTCCTGGGTTAAAAGTGCTGTAACCCAAAAGAACAGAGGGGAACAAAAGAGATACAGCAAGAATGTGAATGAAGCATGAATCACAGAGATTACCATCAAAAGCTTAAAAAAAAAACTCTGCCAAAGCTCTATAGCTCTCTGCTAATGACTATCACTGTAATTTCTGCATATTTTAACAGATGTTCTGTTTATAAAACTGCAAACGGATTTAGGGGTTATGAATAAAGCCAGGAGGCCCTGGAGATGTTTCTTTGTATGATTAACTGACCACAGGCCATTTGTTTTACAACAAAGATGCTCAATGATCCATGGTCCATGATTTATACCAGCCCATGTATACTAATGGCTGATGTCTCCATGGTACTTCTCATTAGCAGTTGAAGAGGGATTGGAGGAAAACAGATTATGGGAATAGCTCCCCATTGCTCAACATGCTAGTTCATTAGTGGGTGTGGAATTGATCCGAAAGAAAACTAAGATAATCATAAGCTGAAATTTGAATTATAAATTATAAGAATTAAAGAATTCAGTTCAAAGATGAAAGAAAGAATATAGCTTTTCATAATCATACCTGTACACACCTTGGTAAACTGGGAATAAGAGGAAGTTTTGAATATTCTGAATAAGAGATAAATTATGTGAAAATTTCACTAACAATAAATATAATAATAGTGCTGACCTGATTATTTAACTATGCATCAGCATTCTACTGGATGATTTACATAAACCATCTCGCTTTACAACTATATACTACAAGGAGCCCCACAAACCAAAACCAGGAAAACATCAAGGTTGAGGGCATCCCTAGCCACTGGCTACCTTTTACCTTTCTCAAGGCTCCTCTCTGGTATTCTCGCCACCAAATGAATTTCTTTACTTACTCCTATTCACTGCTGTCATATTACTTCAAAACCCCAACTTGACTTCTTGGTTTCATTTCCTCTTAAACTTTCAAAGTTAAATACACCGGTGGTATGTTTTGGTCTAAATTCCCAAGAGAAGGGATCTGATAACCTCAACATTTATTTATTTATTTATTTTTGCTATTAGGTTACATCAGAAGTCATAGCCAGCCTACTGATTGGTTGCTGTGTTGTCAGGCTTTCTCTTCTAGTCCAATCAGCTGTGGTTGGACAAGATGTAGATGACACAGGGCACCTAGTAGAGCCCCTCTATTAACTCTTGGAGTAGAGATTGGCACAGGGCCATCAGATGGTGGGGAAAGGCATGGGCCTTGGAGTTAAGCTGTCTGCCTCTGCCTCTTACTAGCTTCAGGATCTCAGGCAGTCATGTTCCAAACCTGAGATTCAGTCACCCATCCATAAAATGGGAAATTTATAATTACCTATTTCATAAGGTTGTTATGAAAATGAAAGGGATGTACAGGTGCTTAGCACAGTGCTTCCACATCTTATCAATGCTAGCTATTCTCATAATACTATTAATATATTTTACAAATAGCAAAGTATAATTGCAATAATAACTTCCTCCATGGTAAGCCCAAATTTGAAGATTAGTAAGTGCTTCAAGGGGCACCCACTTAACCACACTGGAGTGTGAGAGAGGAGCAGCTCAGTGTGTCTATCATTCAAATTAACTGGGTACTTTTGATTTTATTGTACACAGACAAAAGCTAGTCCTCAACTCATTCTAAATGATGAGATTCTTTGTCTAACAGAGGCCAGGGGCTGGGGGTGGGGTGCTCCCAGACCTTCCCAAATGACACTCACAAGTGCCTAGTGGTTCTTGGGGCTTATAGAGTAACATCTGGCTCCAGGAACTCACCCCAAATTTCTCATCCCCAGTCTCATTCTCCTTTTTCAGTCCTATTGAGAGTCCCACTTCCCTAAACTGCTCTCTCTGGAATGTACCAGATCCTTCTATTTGAAGTGTCGAGGTCAGCACCTAACATCTGGCATAGCTACTCCCAAAGTTGTTGGATAATTAAATTCTACCCAAGAACTCAACAGGGGGTGGTGGCAAATGAATACCTGAGGGCACTGCCTGGCTCTCCAAGCTTCATTTGAGTGCAAATTATCACTATCTGTATGTATTTGTGAGCACAAAAGAATTAGTAAGTGCTCCTGGATATGATCTCTCTCTCGGTCCATCTGCTACCAAAGTTCACATTAAGTACCAAATTCAAGGGAGGATAATGAGTTATGTGAAAATGAACTTGCGTTTGGAATTTCAATATCCCCAGGTGATGCAAATAGGCACAAAAGAACTTGCCCAGAAAATTCCCAAGCTTTGGGACCTGAACATATGGTCCAAGTTATTTTGCCAGATGAGACGTGGGATTTCCCACAAGTAGGGTTTTGTTGGCAGCTTGGTAAACAATTGTCCCTCAGCTTGGATGCTCCAAATGATGGCAGGGGTGGGACAAGGATGGATCAAGGTGTTTCTGCAAAGGACATTCTCATAAAAAAAGACACCAAATCTTCAAGCTATGCCCCAAGGCTCAGCACCATAACTTGAGTTATGCAAGAGATTGGAACCCAAAGGACTTCTAGGGAACTGGAAGGAGTCCAATACTACTATTAGAATTAGGCCTCAGATAAATTTACTCCTGTTCTCACAACCAACATTAATAAGATGCTCCAGGAGTAAAACCAGAACCATAAAGGAATGTTTATGCCATGAAAGGGAGGATACACGAACCTAGCTTATCGCTCCCTTTGTATGGTCCAAATGTTTACCCCATAGAGCACATGCCTAACTCTGTCAATTCCTCTAAATGCTTTACAGCTATTATTACTTAGCCTGAGTTAGAGCATTTTTAAAGTATTTATTAGCAGACCAAATCCCCAGGTAATTTGTGATGCCAAATTTTCCTACACTGTGTATTTGTCAGTGCTGTGTACAACCCACCATTAGAACAATGCAAGCCCACCAAAAGCCTTGTGCAGAAGAATGTTCCAAGACAGGGCTGGCTTTTTATCAGCCCCATTTGTTAACTTTAGCACAACTGAGACACTTTAAAAGATAAAGGTCATTAATATTTCAACACATCATTAAATTTAAATTCAGAACTGAGAACACTTATAAGTGAGAATCCAACCAGTTTTAATTAGGCATTTAATAAAAATTCTCTATGTGAAGAGAAATATTCACTGAATAGTAAGGGAAGAAAACCACAATAGAATAAATGTTTGAAAAATGTTATATTCTAGGTAAGTCATACAGCTTGAGTCATCATGAACAGAGCTAGCAAATTAAGTTTCTCAAAACCCTGGGATATACATAGCTCCTGAAAATAAAAGGAAGGCTTAGCCTTGTCAGCCTGGGGTCATGGTAAGGAATATGAATGCCTACGTCTGGCACCCCTGTGTTGAAGCCTGCTACTTATAAACTATGAGATTTTCGTTTCAATACATATTTTTGTCAAGTGAACAACTGAATGAATGTTGCTTGGAAAGATAAGATCAGGTTCTGTTTAGAAGCAGCAAGAAGTCCCTTAGAAAGATTGCGATACAGGTAGGGCAGAGATTGGAGACTTTCTGAAACTGATTACATACTGAATAGTAAACTCTTCAAACTGGAAGAAAAGGGGGCCAACAGAGTGATGGCAAAGTGTGGGCTTATGGCCTTGACAACAAACAAAAGCTGCTTGCTTGAGGAAAAGCATACTGTTCAGTGGTGTACACTCCGTGCTGGGCTCTGGAGGAGGAACGAGGGAGGCAGCCTAGTGAGGGCTTTGTAACTAGAAGTGAAAGGAGTTCTAACATTGATTTGAAGAAGGGGCAACTTCTCCAGCTCCAAGAGTTGCTTTGGCCTTCAGGATAAAGCTAGTGGGGTCCCAAGATGGTAACATAAACAACAGCAATTCTCTTCCCTTAAGCTGTGGGGGTCGGATGTTATGGGCTGAGAAGAGATTAACTTTATTGCAAGGAGAGGGATTTAATTGCAGAGAGTGATTAGCCAAATGATTAGATCAATAGAATGCAGGTCAAACTGTGCTCAGAAAGATCCGCAGCTCTTATTAGATGGAAGGTTAAAGACCGGGAAACCATTTGGAGACTCTTGAGTTATTTGAGCACGAGGTCACCTGGAGACTTTGCTATAAGACTGCAGATGTACGCTTTACACAGCAAAGATGGCATGCTGACTCAAGAACATTTGCCCCCAGCCCTGGAACTGGAGAAAGCCAACAGAACAGCTGGGATCCTTGAGTGCTGATTTTTAAAGAGGGAAAAGAATCTCGCCTCGTCTAGTTCTTCATTCTCTAATTGCAGTAAAAAATCAATTGTTCTGAAAATGGAAAGCAGATCTTTCCCATTTATCCATGAAGATACTGGGGTAGAAGATGGAGTGGTGACATTATCTAATATACTTGTTTTTGATGAGCTAAAGCCCTCCTATCCAATCAGATCTGTATTAGTATTAACCTTTAGAAAGAATTCATTGATAGCAATGGAACATGGTAAATCAGATATGTCTAAACGATGCCTCAGCCAAAAAAAATGGATTGGTTTGAAAGTGGTATTTTATTTAAGGATACCTTACTATTTCACAAAGCATCCCAACAAATTGAGATTATGCATGAGGGGATGTGTCTCAGGGATATTTGCCATCTCACCCAAGTTGGGAGTCCAAAATACATGGCTCCATCTGTGACCCAGACCTGATAGGCAGAGGCCACAAATCCATTCAATTATCAATAGCTCAACACATCTGAATTGACCTTTATCTCTTAGAATCCAAATCATATGATGGCAAAGACCTAGAAAACTGACCCTACCATGGGCGCCAAATCAGATAAAGAGATAATAGGGAGATAAAGGCCAAATCTTGCAGAATTCTCTAGGAGAACTTCAGGTGCCACTTAACTCTTCCTAACAACACAAGTGTGAAATGAGGTGGATGATAATGTGAACTGGGTATGCCATTGGACATACGGGAAAGCAGGGAGGTAAGTGGGCATGTGTACGCCTGGGCTGCGGGTACACACACACCCACACGCCTTTATCTAAGGTCACTCAGAGTCAGTAACAATGATAATAACTGTTCTAAGTTGCAATCCCTGTCATCCAGGTGTGTTAAGAAACTGTAGTTCCTGCCTACCAAGGAAACGTTTACTCTTTGGTGCTGACACTTTGGTGCTTTGTTTCCACCTTTCCCACTCAGAGCTGCCTTTCATTTTAGGCTCCCTTGGGATAAAATCTATGACTCCTGGAAATGGCTTGTGTACAGGCTTTAGACACACCACTCCTGCTCACGTGGTGGTAACTGCTCTAGAATCCTGTTGTTTAGTGATGAAGAAAGAGAAAGAAGAGACTTGACTCTTTCTACGCCTTCATTTTTGCTGTGTGCTATCCTAAATGCCTTTTCATACTATCCATGGGGTTCTCCAGGCAAGACTACTAGAGTGGGTTGCCATTTCCTTCTCCAGGATCCTGATGCTGGGAAAGATGGAAGGAAAAAGCAGGAGGGTGACAGAGGATGAGATGGTTACATGGTATCACGGACTCAGTAGACATGAATCTGAGCAAACTCTGGGAGATAGTGGAGGACACGGAAGCCTGGCGTGCTGCAGTCCAAGGGGTTGCAAAGAGTCAGGTACAACTCAGTGACTAAACAACAACAAAAACATCCTAAATGCAGATGAGCCACTGAAGTGAAGTGAAGTGAAGTGAAGTGTTAGTCGCTCAGTTGTACCCAACTCTTTGCGACCCTATGGACTTCAGCCCACCAGGCTCCTCTGTCCCTGGGATTTTCCAGGCAAGGGTACTGGAGTGGGTTGTCATTTCCTTCTCCAGGGGATCTTCTGGACCCAGAGATTGAACCTAGGTCTCTTGTACCACAGGCAGATTCTTTACCAGCTGAGCTATGAGGGAAGCCCAAGAGGGCTTAGAGATGAGCCACTAAGTCCCCGAAAAGACTTAGGGTGTCAGCCCTCATCACATCCAGCCTGGAGCCCCCTTACAACGGAGAATGGGGTGACAGAGGGGCACTGGTACAATGGAAGGAGCCCTGGGGTAAGAGCGGGGACATCTGAATGTTAGCTCCAGCTCAACTAGTAGTCACTAGCTGGAAGAGTGGGGGTAAGGGGTGGGAGTAATCTTCATCCTTTATTATCCTTGGCTGACAAGGGGAAAAGGAAGTATAAGACTGAAGGACATTTGCAAACTGCTGAGTATCATGTAATACAAGAGACTTCAGCCGACCGGGGAAGGGCAGAAGAGCACTTGACACTGGAGCCGCCCACATGTTAGGAGAGTTTAGTCTTGGTTCTGCTGCTCACTGTCCTATGACCTTAAAACCTTCCCTTCTGGGTCTCCATTTCCTCATCAGAAATATAGGGTATTGGTCTTAAGTCCTGGACTCTAAGTGCTCCAATAATCTTAATACTTTATGTGCGGACCCAGGGCCAACAGCTTCTGCAACACCTGGGGGCCTGGGAGAAAGGCTGAACCTCTGTCCCCTCCCAGATCCATGGAATTAGACCTGCACCTAACAAGCCTCCCAGGTAATCTGCGCATGAAAGCCTGACAATCACTGGTCCTCAGGATGCCATAGAGCTTGGTTATTCTATAATCTTACTATATATGGTCCAGTGCCTTGGCCTTTTACAGAACAGTCACCTCATGAGATGCTGCAGAACCTGCTATCGATGGCCAAGGAGACACGGCATATTTTGTTGTTTCTATATATACTTCTACACAGTTAAACAAGTCCAGTCATTTCTCCCAATTCCTCCCCTATCCCTTTGGTCACAAAGTTTGCCAACGCTGCTATCTAGATCTGTGTTTAGGTACACAAAGATCATATTTCACATGAAAAGATACTAGACCAAGTTTGCTAAGATACAACTTGTACCAGTATTAGTGAAAAAGTTGGCTTAAAGCTCAACATTCAGAAAACTAAGATCATGGCATCTGGTCCCACTTCATGGGAGATAGATGGGGAAACAGTGGAAACAGTGTCAGACTTTATTTTTTTGGGCTCCAAAATCACTGCAGATGGTGATTGCAGCCATGAAATTAAAAGATGCTTACTCCTTGGAAGGAAAGTTATGACCAACCTAGACAGCATATTAAAAAGCAGAGACATTACTTTGCCAACAAAGGTCCGTCTAGTCAAGGCTATGGTTTTTCCAGTGGTCATGTATGGATGTGAGAGTTGGACTGTGAAGAAAGCTGAGCGCTGAATAATTTATGCTTTTGAACTGTGGTGTTGGAGAAGATTCTTGAGAGTCCCTTGGACTGCAAGGAGATCCAACCAGTCCATCCTAAAGGAGATCAGTCCTGGGTGTTCATTGGAAGGACTGATGCTGAAGCTGAAACGCCAATACTTTGGCCACCTCATGAGAAGAGTTGACTCATTGGAAAAGACCCTGATGCTGGGAGGGATTGAGGGCAGAAGGAGAAGGGGATGACAGAGGATGAGATGGCTGGATGGCATCACTGACTGGATGGGCATGAGTTTGGGTAAACTCCGGGAGTTGGTGAAGGACAGGGAGGCCTAGTGTACTGCAGTCCATGGGGTCACAAAGAGCCGGAAACAACTGAGCAACTGAACTGAACTGACAGCACCTCTGGGGAGTAGCTTCTATTTTTATCCTTATTTTCCAGATGAGAAACATCAATCTTGGAGAAGTTGACTAGCATAGGATTATACAGCTGGAATTTAGTTGAACTTGGGATTTGAACCCAGATCTGTCTCATACCAGGGTGCACGTGTTTGATCACCATAGGACACGCCCTCCCTAGCCACATGGTCATAACTCCTGTGGCACCTTTCCCTAGGTATCCCCACTCAACCTTTGTGTCCTGCATATTATTCTTGCTGCCTTTCTTTTAATTATACAGTATTTTAGAGCTGTGTTGTCTGATGTGGTCATCAGTAGCCACGCATGACTATTCAAGTTTAAATTAAAATCTCAGCTCCTCACTGCATTAGCAACATTTCAAATGGGCAGTACGCACACGTGCCTAGTGGCTGCCATACTGGACAGCACAGAATTAGAGTATTCCCATCATCAGAGCAAGTTTTATTAGATAATGTTGTTTGGAGAATCAAATTGCTGAATGTTACTACTCTATCACTGACCTTGCCCCTTACTCATTACTTCTGAGTCCTGAATGCTCTACTCTCAAATGTACACTCTTAGAAAACTCATCTCTGCATCCTTCCACTATGGGGTAAAAGGCTGCATGGGGAAGAACTAAGAGACCTTGTTTATCCAACAAGACGCAAGCCCTAAGACTTGACCCTGATTTCATGTTCAAAGACCACATCCACAAGAGGGGGAGTCAGGCTTCAGTGTGCACTGCCAGCCTTGTAGCCTTGGCCTTTATGATTCATTGTGACAACGAATCGTTTCTATCAGGGGAACAAAAAGTCCAATCAGGCAGAGTTTTATTTCCTCCCTGAAATAAAATAGAACTGACTGGCCAAGGCATCTCCAGGGACATCCGCTACTGGGCCTTAAATTACCCCATAACACTTCTAGTCAATCCCACTTCCGTGTTGGAGTTTGCAATCAACATTTATCTCTATGGGACAGACCATCCGTAGGTTCTAATGCCACTTTTATTATTACCTTGTAAATGTAAAATCCTCCAGGCAGAAATGCCAGCTGCTAACACAGGAGTGTGTATAAGTACCCACTTCTCCAGTGATAAATGTCCTGGAGCTGCAGCAAAAAAAAAATGTCAAGAATTTGCCTGCAAATTGTGTATGGATCCAAAGTTGAGGGGCTCTGGGACAGAGCTTTCCAGTGATCCCAATGATCTTCTCCTTCTCTGTGAGGTGTAAAACCATCCCCTGGGTTGCCAGTCTTTCTACTTTGGAAAATGAGGCAAATAATGGGAACAGAAGACAATCGTTTCCAAATGCTCCTAACCAGACACAGTACAACAGTCTCCCTGAAAGGTATGTATGAATACAAATAGCTATTATTTATTGAGAGCTCCACTTTCATTTTTCTAATTTAGCAAATATTGATCAAATGCCTATCTTGTGTTGGACATGTGCTATGAATTGCTGAGTCCCTAACAGAACAGTCTAGTCTCACAAAGTTCTCAAGCTAGCAAGTGAACCAGACAAGTACTCTAGTAAGCACCCAAATAAATGTTTAATGATGAATTTTAACAACGGCTGGGAATGAAAGAAATATGGTAGTCGGGTAGAAATTTATATGAGAGGTGTGTTTAGATAGTGGTCAATGAAGACCCTCTCTAAGGAGGTGGCCTATCCCTGTTGGCTGAAAGGTGAGAGATGAAGCAGACAGCCAGTGTGGGCTGAGCTCAGTGAGACAGGCTGGGAGATGAGGCCATCCTGCAGAGGTGGCCCGACTGTGGGGCTAGAGTTAAGAAATTTAGATTTTCTACTAAGAGCAAGGGGAAGTGATTGGTTGGCTTGAAGCAGCCCAATGACACGGACTTTTTGTTTTTCAACCATCATTCTGCTGAGCTGTGAAGAACAGTAACCATTCACATGAGTTATTTTATGACAGGAAGTCCTGGTAAGGAACACAGAACTATCAAGCCACTACCAACCAGAAGAATTTGGGGAAGGTCAAAAGGAGCCACGTGTCCTATCACCTTCCAGAATCGTCCTCATTGGCATCCATCTTGGCTGAGCAATGCATGCGCCACCAGGAAGGACCCTGAGTCTGAATGACTGGGAAGAGACAACCCAGAAACTAATCCCATCACCATAAAAACCCAAGACTGCAACTCACATGGCAGAGCAGTTCTCCTGGGTTCCCTTACCCTCCTGCTCTCTACCCAGGTGCCTCTTCCCAACAAAATCTCTTGCTTTATCAGCATGTGTGTCTCCTTGGACAATTCATTTCTGAGTGTTAGACAAGGGGTTTCCCATTCTGAAACAAAAGTACTTGCTAGCTGACCTGTTTTGTGTTGGGAGGTAAGATGAAGAAAAAAATGAGGAATCAGAGATGACTCCCCAGGTGCAGGTTTGGGCAGCTGCTGAGTGGTGGTGCCTTTTGCCATCACTGGGTGGGGTGCTTTGCATTCATTATTTGCAAGCCTGATGATTCACCTTGCAAAACTTGTATTAACATTTCCCTTTACAAATTAGGAAATTCAGAGAGATTAAGAAACTCATCCAAAGTCACACAGTTTGTGAATGCTGAAGCCAGGATTTGCACCTTCAGCAAACTTCTGGGTGCTCTGGGTTTCCACTAGATTGTCATACTGACACAATTTCTCAGTTGCCAACTTCAAATCTCTATGACTCTTCTCTCTCTATTGGTCCATATTACATGCTCTCTTGGGCTCATCTCTCTGCTCCAAACACTTCCTCTGCCTTGAAAACCTTGTCCCCTACCACTATCTCCATGTGGCTCCCCCTTAGCATTCTCTCAAATCTTAAACACAGCTTTCATTCTCCTGCAATTTGCTCCCTCAATGTACATTCAACTTTATAGCAATGACTTGTCTAATGATTTCCCAGTTAGACTTTAAGCCCTATGAATGCAGATACCTTCAATGACCATCACTGCCTTGCTAAGGCCTGGCACAATTCCTGAAACAATGCAATAATAATTCTGTGAATATTTGCTAAATGAATTCCCAGTCACTTGGAGAAGGCAATGGCACCCCACTCCAGTACTCTTGTCTGGAAAATCCCACGGATGGAGGAGCCTGGTAGGCTGCAGTCCATGGGGTCTCTGGGAGTCAGACATGACTGAGCAACTTCACTTTCCCAGTCACTGGTGAAGGTGAGAGACATCTTGTCTATTTAACCCAAGAGATCAGGAGCCCAGATTCATGTTCTTTTCACATGCTGCAAATAAACTGGGATTTAGGAGATCTGGGTGAACTTGAGGTTTCTATTACTATCTAGTTAGCTCTGTGATGCTTCCCAAGTCTCATTACCTATCATTTAGCATTCATTATTTCCAAACCTGATGATTAACTTTGCAGAAGGCTTTGCCTTTTAGCTCAAAATAAAGGAAATTAAAACCTGGCTCTCTGACCTCACTGAGTGAGCATAAAATCCAAACAGTTGTGAAAGGGCTTGAAAAGGTATAAAACTACCCAGGTGGCTCAGTGGCAAAGAATCTGCCTGCCAATGCAGGAGATGCAGGAGACTCGGGTTCGATCCCTGGGTCAGGATGATTCCCTGGAGGAGGGCATGGCAACCTACTCCACTATTCTTGCTTGGAGAATCTCACAAAGGACTGATGGGATGACCCAGAGGTGAAAATCCTGGAGTCCAGCAGAATTGAGGAGCCCTGGTTCTAACACTTAGCTGTTTATGGTTGGGTAAGTTATCTTCTCTGAACTGAACTAATGAGAACAGCACTAATTTCACAGGGCTCTTCTGAGGTTAAATAAACTCTAGTATATTGCAGTTATTGCATGCACATGTGTATGTGTGTGTAGTATATAGTAGCATGCACATGGAATACATATACCAATTCATATTCCGTATTGAGAATTGGGGAGTAGGGTTATATTATTCACAAATGGGAAATACGTCACTGCCAACCTCAGAAGCAGCTTCTTTAAGCACAGCTTTCTAGAACTTTGTACAAAGTAGGTTGTCACTCCAAGAATAAGATGCTTTTTTTGTTGAAGTCAGTGGCAGCCATACTTAAGGCAAGAATACACAGGTAGCTCTGTTCCACAGGAACAAATCCAACCAAGCACTGGGAGATGCTAGAGTCCTCAGTGAGTTGAAATGGGTCACAGAGGAAGATAATTTTTTAGCAGCAATATAGCATTGCCTTCCTGAAACTCCACCTTCTGATACACAATCAAAACCTTCCATTTTCCACTGCTCTGCTCTGCTGCTACTCTGGTTATTAGAAAATCTGCTGCCTGAATGTGTTTGGCTCTCCAACAGTAAACTAATCAAAAGATAAGGGGCCTTGTTTAACCAGCAGGAAGGATCAATGGTGGGACAAAGGGCACCTAGACAAATGGCAAGAAGAGCACAACCCAGGAATAAGCGGGACAGAGCGGAGAGAGTGAGATGGAAGAGTCCTGGCAAGATGGCAAGAGTTCAGACAGGACAGGAGTGGAAATGACAGAGAAAGGAGCCAATCATGACTAGAGGCAGGAGGAGAAGGCGATTCCAGAGCAGTGACCGAGGCAGGACTCCAGCACCTGCTGAATATGGACTCTCTGACTCTTGGATTCCTCCATCTACAAAAGGGACTGCTCATTATCATGAGGATGAATGGACTACTGTACACAGAGTACTTACCACAGAGTCTAGTACAAAGTATGCACTCAGTGTGGTGGTGGTGATGGTTTTAGTCCCTAAATCATATCCAACTCTTATGAATCCGTGGACTATAGCTCTGTCCAAGGGATTTCCCAGGCAAGAATACTGGAGTGGGTTGCCCATTCCTTCTCCAGAGGATTTTCCTGACCCAGGGATTGAACCCAGGTCTCCTGTACTGCAGGCAGTCCCTACATTGCAGGTGGATTCTTTACAGACTTAGCTGCCTGAGAAATCCATATGCATTCAACAGATGCTTTAAAATAGATTAAGGGCAACAAAATGGGGGTAAAAAGAAAACAAAAACCCTCATGAAATAAATACCAAAGGAAAAGGAGACAGCTAAGAACAACTCCACATTCTTCTGTCCCTTTTTAAACAATGTTAGTTTTCTGACTTAACAGTTTTTTAAAAAATCTCGCCTGCTTCCTCTCAAAGCTCCTCTACATGGAATCCAAGAATGATTCATCACCAAGGGAGAAAGGGGATACAAAGCCAATGGTACTACTCCTCTCCCAGGACCAGGATCTCCTTCATCGCAGCCCTGAGGGATGTGCCAGCTGCCTCTGCTTCCACCAACCTGCTGGGAGCAGGGGATGGGTGGTGCCTCCAAGAAGCTCCCTTACCTTCCTTGAGAACTCGGTTATAAATGCTCCTTTTTGGCAAGTCAAATACACCTTACTGTTAGTAGCAAACACAGGTCCAGATTAGACCTTCCAGAGTTGAATTTCCATATCTATTTTTTCCAATCTCCATTCATTTGACACCACCCTATTCCTACAGAACTCTTGAAGGCACAGAAGTTGTCAAGTTTATTTCTTCATCTAGCGTCTCACACACTAGCACACAGTAGGTGCTCCATCTACTTCCACCAGGGCTTCCCAGGTGGCTTAGCAGTAAAGAACCCGCCTGCCAGGGCAGGAGATGCAAGAGACATGGGTTCAATCCCTCAGTGGGGAAGATCCCCCAGAGAAGCAAATGGCAACCCACTCCAATATTCTTGCCTGGAAAATTACATGGATAGAGGAGCCTGGCAAGCTACAGTTCATGGGCTCGGACACATCAAGCAACCGAGCAGACAATAGAGATGTTCAGTAAGCATCTGAATGAATGAATGACATGCACAGCATCAAAGGATTTGAACAACATCTACTAAGAGCTCATCAATTTAAAAGCTTTCAGGAGCCCAGGCAGGTAAAATAAAACAGGATTCCATGCATGTAAAATAAACTGGGGAGTGAATGTTTTGCCCAAAGACATTTGAATTCAAATTGTTTTAGAAGAGTCCATCAGCTCAAACCCATTTACTGCTGGAGTGTAGCTCCTGCTACAGGACTGTGGGACTGCAATTCCCTTCCTCCAGCCATCAGAAATTCGAGTTTCCTCAGTTACTTCCTTTACAAATGCTAACTCACCCTGCCTCCAGCATCCCTAAGGATGGGGCAAGCAGGACCTTCAAAACTTAATCACTTGAAAATTCATTACCTTCCCCTGAAAGCTGTTTCCTGGCAATTTTTGTTAACTGTCCCTTTGAGGCTGGCAAAACATACCGACTTCTTTTTCGGTTTGATTTCCCTGCAAATATTTGAATATATTTACCACCTCCTCCAAGTCCACAAAATCTTCTCCAGATTAAAGTTCTTTCGGCTGTTCCTTGTGTCAAGATTATGAAACTCCTGCCATCCTGTTCACTGCCCTGTGTCAATATTCCTCTTCAAAGTGTTGGTTCACGCAAGCATGCACAGTGTTATAATAATAGTGAAAAAGTTCAGAAAAGATCCGAATGTCCAACAAGAGGAAATTGGTAAAGCTTGGTACCTCTATAACGGATGGTTTATGTACCTATTAAAAGTCATGCTGATGAACAGGTAAAAGTGTTCATATTCGAATATTAAATAAGGAAGTCACATGAAAAAACATTGCATACCCTACTGATCCTAATTTTACTCCTCTATTTCATTTAAAACCCATTTGAGTAAGATTGCAAACTGGTATGAAAACTATTGTCCTGAAATTACAGTCATAAAAACAGGTTACTATTTTTTTAAGTATTTTTTCAGAAATTAATTAAACATTTCAGATTGCAAATCCTTTGACATTGAGAAGTCCAAGGGGGCCAATGCCTTGATATAGGCCAATGTTTCAAAATCAGAGGCCTATATGGGAGCAGCATTTCTGAAATTTACATGGTTTAATCCCTCCTTCTCCTTCCCCTAACTGGAATATAATCAGATTGAAGGGTGAGGACTGCTCAGATTTGGAAAAAGAATTGGAAAAAGACTCTCAGGTGATTTTGATGCATACCACTGGCTAAGAATTAAACTAGACACTAGATTTCTGTTCATGCTGCCAAACACCATATCCCTTTTCTTGGCAGCCACAGCATTCTTTCGGCTCACTCTTAGAGCTAACTAAGACCCTGGAGGCTTGTTCTGATGAGCTGCTCTTAAAGAACTACTCCCCTCCCTGCGTGCATGCAGGTGGCTTTATAGACTTCAGGGAAGATATTGGCATTGATCCCCACACGATTTGTGTTATTACTAGATTTGGCCCATCAATCTAGACTGTCAAGATCTTGCTGTTCTGGCTCCTCCTCCCAGCTGGGAGTCATCCTAAAATCTCAATCAGAATGACACTTGAGGTACTTGTCCTGCACAAGTCCTCTTTCCCAAGATAATCATTCCCAGTGTCATTAACCAGGAAGCCTAACACACATTTTTCTTCACCATCTGACCTGGACATCCTCTGACATAAGTACTGCTGTGTATCCTGGTCACCACTGAAGATAGAGGGCTATCTTCCTTCCCCCTTTTTATTTGGATAATGAAATATGATTTGAAAAGGTCCTTTTTTGTTGCTTGAAAGTCTCCAACTAGAGTTTTTAATTACTCAAGTAATATTGGCTTATGGTAAAACATCTTGTAAACACTATAGGCATGCGTTCTCAGGAATGTCAAAAGATGTGCTGTATGTTTTCCCAATCACTTGGAAATTCTACCAGCTAATTAAAAGCATGTTGTTTAGTCACTCAGTCGTGTCTCTTTGTGACCCCATGGACTGTAGCCCACCAGACTCCTCTGTCCACGGAATCTTCCAGGCAAGAATACTGGAGTGGGTTGCCATTTCCTACTCCAGGGGATCTTCCCAAACCAGGGATTGAACCTGAGTTTCCTGGGTCTCTTGCATTGGTAGTAGGCAGATTCTTTACCACTGCACCACCTGGGAAGCCCTTTAAACACTTTATGAAAACATATAAATAAGAATCTCCCTCTATCCCCAAGTTCATTCCTACCAGGCAATCACTAACAATTTGGTGTATACTGAAAGCTCTGTGTGCACCTCTCTACGAAGTTTGATTTTATCTCTTTGACCAACAGTCAAATGTCTCTGTCACCCATTTCCTAATAATTACTTATTTTGGTATCAGTTTTAAAGGATTAATTCAGTTCATGGCTTTGGCCTCCAAAAACACCATCTAAAGTAATGCCATTCATAAACACGACAGGCAGAGTCAGTTAGGAATTTCAATATGCATATGATATTCAATAGATTGTTCTGAATGAATGAATGAATTGAATTCCAAGGATATCCATTTCTGCTAAAAAAAATCATGGAGATATTCATACTATTTCTAATTTAGTCTCTGTTCCTTCCACTTGGTTGATGGATTATTTTCTCCTCACCCTTATCTCATATTGAGAGATATCCAAAATTTATAAACCATTACATTTTTACTGACAATATCTTAGAGAAGCATCAATATCAGCCCCATTGTTTCAAGGGAACTCACATATTTTGAACATCAACAATGTGCGGATATGACTCTCATGCACCTTATATTTCATTTTTTCAATGCCCCAATGAAGTAGTTTCATTATTTCTACTTTATAAATGAGAGAAAGATCACAGAATAAGAAATGTAAAGAGTTTTCCATTGTTTAACTGGTAGTCAATGGAAAGGATGCTGGCCTGGAAATTGGGAGATGTGAGTTTTAGTCTATTTCATGTGAAATAGACTTGGGTGACCTTGAGCCAACATGTAATCTTCAAGTTCTGACTTCCTTGTAAATAAGGATAATATCTGAAGATGAATTAAGACCAGGCCTTCACAAGTTTCTGAATAGGAATAAAGCACAGCATGCTGTAAAGAGTGATTATTCCTCCTCTTCCCCCTAGCCCCAAGAACCAACAGATGGCCTTCTCTTCATTTGAAAATCAAACACTCCTACCAAGGTCAGTTATGCGTACAAATCAATGTAGGCTTTCTTCTCCTGCACAAAATCTCCAGCTGGAAATCAGCTCTAATTCTTTCTTTTGCTCAGGCCTTGCTCTGAATAATATATTTTAAAAATGAACTATTTTGAGGCCAAGAAATCTGTAAATCTGAGCTGATTCATCACTTTCACCATCAGGCTTTTGCTTTCCTGTTTCTTCTGCTTTGTCAGATAAAGACATTTTATCTCCACCAACAGTTTCTCAGTGGGCTATGTGGAGAGTTCTCCTTTGTCACAATAAGATTCTCTGCAAAAGATTAAAAACATAAGGAAGGGCAGAGTCTTAAGAAATAAATCTAAAGTAAAGAAAACACTGGGTTGGGATGTGCATATACTGACAGAGACACAATTGCAGGAAAGCAGAAACTAAATGGATTGTAACACAACACCTGTCTTTGAACTTGGAGATTCCAGTAGTGTCAACTGGCCATTGTCTCAACTAATAGAACAGGGAGACAAAGGATAATTCCAGAAAATGTACTAGTTAAAAACCAGCTCTAGTTAACTTTGGAATGCTTGTAACTCTCTCCCATAAGATTTACCTTTCTATGCTTTTCTCAGATAAATGTATATTAACTACTCATTGACTAGAGATATATTAACATGTCTTGTGTTACTCGAATGTTATTGACCAGAGTGTTTCAATATTCATTTACATAACAAATAGCCGGCCAAAGGCATTAGTTTCTGCAAAAATCCCCTCTTCAAAAAGTGTTAAAATGAGTTTACTTTGAGGAAATAAGGGACATATCAATGGTTCAATGGTAAAGAATCCGGCTGCAATGTAGAAGACACATTCCCTCAGGCAGGAAGATCCACTGGAGGAGGAAATGGCAACCCACTCCAGTATTCTTGTATGAAAAATCCATGGACAGAGGAGCCTGGTGGGCTACAGTCCAAAGGGTTGTGAAGAGTCGGACATGACTGAGCAACGGAGCACACAAGAACACATCCTTAAAAATATGCTCAGTAGAATGCAACAGCCAGCCTAAGAATAAAAACAATTGCCATGGATGCTCATTTGTAGATGACTGTTTTCTAAGGGGGACAAAAACATCAGAGAATCTCTGATGTTCAGTGGGAGTTTTAAATGCTATCTAAGAGAGAAAGGCAATCACAAGAGTACACCAATATTACATGAGAAAGGCCATCCTGTGTGGGGACCTTTCCTCCCATAGCTCTTCTCTAGGCCATACCTCTCTAAGCTTTGGACCTGATTTCCAAATCCACCCCTATACTGGTGTCTCCGTGTGGATGTCAGACTGCTCCAAACCAGAGAGTCCCAAATTTGTTCCCATCTCATCTTCCCTCCAAAACTCCTTCTACCTACTCTTTCCTCATTTAATTTCCTAGGACTCCATCTACATACACCACTAACAAACTAGAGTCTTGGGTCACTTTCTCAGCAATATCTTGACATAGAGAGAAGCCCTACTGATTCTGTCTTTAAAATACTGCCCTAATAAGCCTACTCCTCCATACTGTCTTAATTCTGGCCCACACCATCTCTCACCTGGATTTGTGCACTAGCCTCCAAATAGGCCACCCAACTTGTCATTCCCCTGTCTTGACAGTGGCATTTCCAGGCACATCCTGCCCTCCCATCAGCTCTAAGCACACGCACACACACAAACACTCCACAGACAAAAACCACACACAAATACACACTCTCAACACCAAAAAAAAAAAAAAAATCCACAGACAACACACACACATCCACAGATCCAACAGAATACATTATCAAGTCACACCAACCTGCCTCCCATTCCCTACTCCATATCTCTCTCCCATTTCAAGACCTGTGTTTGGGCTATTTTCCTCCTAAGATGTCCTTGCTTCACCATCATACCACTCATTAATGTCCCTGGAAGTTCTTACTTATCCTTCCACATCAAATTCAAAGCACCCCTCGTCCATGAAATCAGCTGAACTTGTTCCCTCCCCATTCCAGGCTGTCAGATCCCAATGTACCAACAAGTTTTGTTAGCCTTGATTCCCTACCAGGCACTGGAGTCCTGAAATGAGCAGAATTTAACAGCACAACATGAGAGAAAGGAGAGGTGGGATAAAATCTCGGCCATCTCTTACTAGCTTGGGAAAGTGAACTCTCCAAATCCCAGTTTCTCACTTCAGAAACAGAGGTCATGGTTGGAATCAAAAGTAAATGAAAAAGTACATATTACCTAGCACATAGGCAAGATGTAATGCAAAGACAACCATTATTATTAAAACTATTCAGATTCTCTGTACCCAACAAATGTTCAATTGCATGAATGGATGTAGTTTTCAGTTCCTTCAATTTTATAATAAGCATATTGGGGGTGGGAGGAGCAGGGGACGACAGAGGATGAGATGGTTGGATGGCATCACTGACTCAATGGATATGGGTTTGGGTGAATTCTGGGAGTAGGTGATAGACAGGGAGGCCCGGCGTGCTGTGGTTCATGGGGTCGCAATGAGTCGGCCACGACTGAGTGACTGAACTAACTAACTAAGCATACTTTCAGACCAGAGCTCCCCAGGAGTTATGCAAGGCAAGCAAAAAGGTATTAATCTTCTCCTTTAATACCAAGGGGAAATATAGATTGAGAACATAAGGAACTTGGCTTAGGACACAGTAAATTAGTGGCCCTGCTGAGACAAGAACTCAGCTTTCAAATGTCCTATTACATGTAAAACAATGACTCACATTTAAGAAAACGAATCCATCTAAAAATAGCATAGCTATCTAGTCATTTGCACTGTGCTGGTTCCTTGTTAAAATATGCTTATTTTACAAGAAAAGAAATTAGTAAAATAACAAGTCAGAAGATGCCAGAAAAAGGACTGGCTCCCCAATTTAGAGCAGAGCCTTGCAAATAAGAATGCAGATTTGAAAGAGCTCTTTTGGAAAGCATAAATCCAATCACGTCATCCCCTGCTTACTTTTAAGCCCTCCTCAAACTTTACAGTGCCCTCAGAATATAACCACCCTTTGTGTCATGGCCTCTAACCTGCTATGTGGTCTGTAACCTCCTACCATCCCTGTCACTCTATCCTTCCACTTATTCTTTATGTCCAAGTCCACTGTCTCTGTTCTTTACACTCTCCAGCATCATTACTGCCTCCAAGCATTTGCTGTTTTCTCTGAGGGTCCTCATTCCCAAGATTTCCCCCCTTTTGGTACCTTTTGTTATTTAGGTCTTCAGTGTCTAGAACTTCCCTCTCTATTCCATTTGATAGTGGCTCCCAACTGCCCATACTCTCTATTATAACATGTACTTGCTCTAGTCTCTTCCTATCATTTATCATCCTGTAAATTCTTATTTGCTCTTTGGATCTTTTCCTTCATGAGACTATAATGTCCATAGAAACAGAGATATACCTTGTTGATCTTGCTCACTGCTCTACCTCTAGCACCTAGAACAGTTCCTGGGACATAGTAGGCATTCAGAACATATTTGTGAAATGGATGAATGAATAAGCATCAGTAAAACACCAAGGTAAATTGTTCTATGCATTAGCAGTCTAGACTGATAGAATATCCTTGAACCTAAAAGCAATACAGTCCTCAAAATTAGAACTCATGGGAAGAAGTGAGGTAATACGGAACATCATTTTCACATCTTTGAGAACAAAGGACTCTTGTTTTTATTTATAACCAAGGAAAGCTGAGTTTTTTGGCAAAGAGAACTATTTAGAGACACTCCTTCCATTTGAACCAAAAGGTCACACATGTTTCTTCTCCAGCTTGGAGCTCAGCCCCCTGGAGCTCTGGTTTCAATCTGGAGATTTTATCTGACAGTCTGCATGTCACTGCTTTTGGTGAACTTGCTCTGTTGCCAGAGAGTTAACTTAGAAGATATACCACACAAAGAGAAAAATGTGCATCAAGAGGGGAAGAAGGGATCTTTAAAGTATAATAATTTAATTTCTATGATGTACTTTAAGATGATCTAGAAATTTCATTTGCAATGTCATAATGAACAATTTACTTTAAAATGAAAAATTCTGGAAACTGATTCAACTATCCATGACAAATACACATTCTTCTCAAGCAGAAGGATGAAGTAGTTCTTCTCTTTATCCTTCTGAATTTTTCTCCCAATAACATGAAACAGTAACAAGACCTGTAATTTAGCAGAGTGACTCTGTAAAACCTAGCAAAGCAGAAGTCCCTATTGTTTTGTTTCCGGTTAACTTTAGAGAGCAAAGTTGGAAAATGACTCAAATTTATACTGTAATGATCCTTGCTAACAAGTAAGCCGGGGTGTCCTAGGTGGTAAAGAACTTGCCTACCAATGCAGGAGATGTGGCTTTGATCCCTGGGTTGGGAAGATCCTCTGGAGAAGGAAAAGGCAACCCACTCCAGTACTCTTGCCTGGGAAATCCCATGGACAGAGGAGCCTTGTGGGCTACATACATTTCATGGGGTCACAAAAGAGTCAGACACAAGTTAGTGACTAAACAACAAGTAAGTAAGTACCATCTGAAAGGTTAGGGTTGGGAATCCATTTCTTTCTAGGTCTTCAGTGATTGATGTACATGCAAAGTGAGTCCAGGCACAAACTGCAAGCTCTCTCTCAATGAATTTGATTTTCCTCTTCTTCATTTTTAAATAGCTGAGTCACAAATTCCTCTTCATCAGATACCACAGAAAATTACAGAAAGCAGGATTTTGATTGGATATATGTAATCATGTCAAATATGATAACTGAAAATTGAGAAGCTTACTGAATGTGAGGTTATTTCTATTACAAAAGGAACACAGAGTCAGTCTCCGCCTCCCTGCCCTCCTCCCAGCCTTAAAACTCAGATAGAGATTCATGACATGGAAAAAATCACAGGAAGGTGTCCAAATTGGTGCCCCCAGCTCAGGCTGCCTCAGTTTATGTTCTCACAACTATCTCTCTGGTCTTATGGTCAATGAAGGCAGATATTGCTTGCATAGCAGCCCTGTTCTACTCTTCTTAATGTATGAGTCAGCCCTTTGACCCCCCAGGGCTAATTCTTCAATAGCTACAGGATTAGCATCTATAGATTTCCATTTGGCTTTTATCATCACAGAGGAGGGCTAGCCATACATTGAATAGTTGAGTTAGGGAGAAAGCACTGGGTAAAAGAGGGAGGAAGTGCATATACTAAAAAAGTAGATTTATGAAACTCAACTGTGATAGACTGGCAGTTATTTAAATAGGCTTGAACAGACATAGAAAGAAGGTTGTATAAAGGCACTTCACAGTAATTAATTGAGCCTTTCCTAGTTCTAAATTGAGAAAAATACAAAAATCAATAATTTCAAATGTGTCATACTTATTGACACTAATGAAACCTCCTGAATAAGCGTTTAATGCAACTCCACTGCTATTTTAAATTTATGTTCCCCACTGAGTGAACATTACAAGGTCAGGTCAGCTCCCCTGGGCTTCAGAGAGCTGATGCTATCAAACAGACAGGACTTTGTTCATGCTGTATATGGAACAACCCTTCAGAGAGTTGCTGTGCTGTCCATGGTGCTGAAAAAGCAGCTCTTTCCTCTTAGGTTCCTCGAGAGACACATATTCAGAAATGACACGGTATCTTAATAGTACTGCGACCCACATCTCCGTGTTTACTTGGGGGGGGGGGAAAGACTTTCATCATACTCGAATTTCCTGGAAAGCTTTGATTATGCTATCTCACTAAAATCTCTCATTTTTACTCTTTGTACTTTTAGATATTAACTGTAATGAGATATATTAATTTGCATTTGCTTGCATTATTCTTAATAACTGTTCTATATCTCTAAATGGACTGTAAGCTCAAGAGCCATGAAAATACTCATGGACTTGTTGAATATTTGGATTCCAATTTAGGCTCTACCACTTACTAGTTGGGTAATTTGGTTGACTGAGTTAAGTTATTCTCTGTGCCTTAGTTTCCTTATGTGTAAAAAGAAGCAAATGCCACCCAATTACTAACGTTTTAGGAGGGTCAAGTACAATATTATATTTTAAAGTGCTTTGAAAACTAATGAGCTATAAAATTGTAAGCATTTATTATACCAACTTTTTTAGCATCACATATTAAAATATTCTTGACAGTGAAATATTCATTCACAGTGAAAGTTTTTGTTGGCTTTCTAATTCCCAACAGGCATGTGGAATTCACAACAATTAAAATAATTATTTTTAGATTTCATGCCTGAGGAGTCTACAGAGGCAAGGAGAGACCAACCAGAAGAAGGTAAACAACGCTGGAAATGGAACTGAACATTACTCAATGTTTTGAGTAAAGCACTTAAAATTAGGATCCAAATGCTTAGTCATCTCCAGATTCATTATCTCTACCTTTCAGTACTTGTCAATTCATTTTAACAATGCTCCAGTCAGCATGCTATGTATATATACATTATCTAATTAAACAGTGTCAGACTTTATTTTTTTTTGGGCTCCAAAATCACTGCAGATGGTGATTGCAGCCATGAAATTAAAAGATGCTTACTCCTTGGAAGGAAAGTTATGACCAACCTGGATAGCATATTTAAAAGCAGAGATATTACTTTGCCAACAAAGGTCCATCTAGTCAAGGCTATAGTTTTTCCAGTAGTCATGTATGGATGTGAGAGTTGGACTGTGAAGAAGGCTGAGCGCTGAAGAATTGATGCTTTTGAACTGTGGTGTTGGAGAAGACTCTTGAGAGTCCCTTGGACAGCAAGAAGATCCAACCAGTCCATCCTAAAGGAAATCAGTCCTGTGTGTTCATTAGAAGGACTGATGCTGAAGCTGAAACTCCAATACTTTGGCCACATCATGCGAAGAGTTGACTCATTGGAAAAGACCCTAATGCTGGGAAGGATTGGGGGCAGGAGGAGAAGGGGACAACAGAGGATGAAATGGCTGGATGGCATCACTGACTCGATGGATATGGGTTTGAGTGAACTCTGGGAGCTGGTGATGGACAGGGAGGATTGGCGTGCTGTGATTCATGGGGTTGCAAAGAGTCGGACATGACCTAGCGACTGAACTGAAGTGAATTTAATCTGAACACTCATTTTGTAATAAAATAACTGATCTAAGAGTGATTAAATAACCTGTCCAAAGCAATAGAGTGGTATAGCCAAAGTTTGAAACCATATTATTTTGAATCAAAAGCTTCCTTCTCTTCACCATCATGTCCATAGCCCTCTATATCTGAATGGGTTCTTGGACCTTGGTTAACCTAGAAGCTGGCCAAAATTCTTTTGGTTCCTTATGCCGGAGAAGAACTTCTGAGATCACATTATCTAGCACATTAGAGGTGATAATGAAAACAAGTCTTATTGGGAGTAGAGAGATAAAAGGAAATTTGCTGTAATCTTTGCCTTATGAGTTCTAATCCAAGGTAAATTCCCAAATCACATGATGCAACAAGTGAGAAGGGGAAGAGACTCCTGGAATTACATGTGCACTGACTTACAAAGAACCAGTTCAGTACCTCTAAACCACTTAGAAGTTATTTCACTGCAATACAAAGGGATTCAAATAAAGCATATTTGGTGTAATTTTTGTTTTTTTCTATTACAACTCAAAACTTAGCAATGTTAACAATTACACTATTTTAAAATTGCATTTCTTGTGCAACTCCACCTCCATCTAAATCCTTTCCATTCTTAAAGACCCAGATTATATTCTTTCTCTATGAATATTCACAGATGGCTTCTAGTCAAGGTAATTTAAACTTTCTCTTCATTCCTGTCACTTCTAACCATACATTTCTCAGCTAATCCTGTATTATCCTAGTATATATCTCCATTTTCCTACATAGATATTTAACATATATTAGCAAATGATATATGATTATTAATACATTTATACCTTATTTCTTTAACATTACTAGAGACTGATTCATAGGAGGTGCTCAATAACTAGTTGAACTAAAATTTGAGAGTTTCTACCATTGAAATTGATTGTTGATATCCTGCTTTCTCCCCATCCTCTCATGGATCCTCATTAGATCCTTGAAGTCACGGCTATTTTTTTTTTTTTGTCATACTCACTACTGTACCCCTTATGCTACACCCATCATAGGGGATTATGTAATAGTTGGAATAAATGAAGGAAAGAATAAATGAGCCAACTGAATTGACAGAGAGTATTACTCTACACTGAAAGCCCACACCCTCATCCCTACCCCAACAGCTATTGGTAGAAAATTTCAAATTTGGATTTGAATTAACTGTGGATTAACTGTGTTCCTAAATGAATTTATGTAATTTGACAGGAGAATCCCTTTCAAAGGACCATAGGAAATTTGTATTTGGAAATTCTATCCTTACATATCCAAAAAGGTAGCATGGGTTATAAAAACTTAAATGGAAATAAAAGGGAAAGGGCACTTAGAATATATTATTTTCTAAATATTTCATATCAAGAAAATATTGAGAAATTACATTTCACCACAGAACTGAATAGGAATTTATTCCTATTTTTATTTATTTATTTTATTTTATTCCTAATTTATTTTTCAAGAGCATGCAAGCTGCCCTAACTTGATATATTTATGTATTTACTCAATAATATTTACTGTAGTAAATACTGGAGACAGAGAAATGAACAAAACCAGTATGGTTCCACCTTCATAAAACCTACATTCTAACCTAATGAGAAAATTTCTCCCTTTCATTTATGTAGTAAGTATTGATAAAGATTGATAAAGAAGCACTGGGTTTTCTTTTTCCTAGTCTCACTGCATCACTGATATTACTGTGTATAGAACAGATGACAAAAGCAGTTAATCTGATTTAATAAATCCTTTAATTCTCTTGGTAAATACTGGAGAAGCAAGGGGATCACAGAGAAAGAGGGTCCAGAAATGGATTTTAATCCCCTTTTCCATCTTCTTCCTATACTCTTAACCAGAAACACTAAGACAGTTCCTTTAGAGGGAGCAAACTCTGTCTTGCTTAGGGGGAAAACAGTTGGGAGTATCCATAGATATACGGAGGGGAGGGGGAACATGATTAGGGAGAGAGAGAAACAGTCAAAGACACTTTTTTTCATGGTTATCCTGGCCCCTGCAATGGACAGAGTACAAGATGGTTAAGAAGCAACCTCTCCTACGTGGACATGCGTATACTTCTGTGGAGTCTATGATTCTTTAGTTCAAAGGTTTTTACTCACACCCTTTTATTTGCTATGATGGAATTTTCTATTATATTAATGCAATATTTATTATAGTAATCCTGTATTTCCCTCAAGTTAAATATTCAGTTCAGTCACTCAGTCATGTCCAATTCTGTGACCCCATGGACTGCAGCACACCAGGCTTCCCTGTCCATTACCAACTCTGGGAGCTTGCTCAAACTCATATCCATTGAGTTGGTGATGCCATGCAACTATCTCATCCTCTGTCGTCCCCTTCTCCTCCTGCCCTCAATCTTTTCCAGCATCAGGGTCTTTTTCAATGGAAGTTGGTCTTGTAAAGATGCCTTTGTGGTAAGTCACTTCAGTTGTGTCTGACTCTTTGTGACCCTATGGACTGTAGCCCACCAGGCTCTGCTGTTCATGGGATTCTCCAGGCAAGAATACTGGAGTAGGTTGCTATGCCCTCCTCCAGGGGATCTTCCCAACCTAGGAATCAAACTCAGGTCTCACACACTGCAGGTGGATTCTTTACCATCTAAGCCACCAGGGAAGCCCAAGTTAAATATTACTTTTCTCTAAAACAAGGGATTCTCTTGCAATTTTACATACAGAATTACAGTTATTACTATCATCATAAAGGAGAAACTTATGTATCAAGGACCAAATCAATGATCAAATCCTCAAACCAGAATCAGGGCTTGGTATATGCCTTTAAAAATGCTCATTATTTATAGATAGCTTAATTGCATTAAGTGCCAAAGAATGTACCGCTTTCTTTGTAATGAGTTTTTATGGTCTTAGTCTTTAGAAGCTCAGATTCCATCTGTGACAGCAGACTGTTGTAGAATTCAGCTATTAATAGCTGCTGGTACACACTTACTCAGAGCTAAGAGGCCCAGGGCTGTAGAGACAGCCAGATGGAGATAATACCACAGGGTGACTGTATGGACAAAAAGATGATCTATTTTTTTCCAACACAAAACAGACAACACTAAAAACATGACACTTCTGTTTCATTGCAAGCCAAACTCTCTATGGAAAAAAAATTTTCCTTTGGAATTCTCAACTCTGGTTCTAAATTACATTTGATTTATCACTGTTTCTGTTGTTCACGTAACTCCTTACGTAGGTTACAAAGTTAAAAACATCCAGAGGACTTAGTAAAATGAAATCCTGATACAGAAAATCAGGAATGAAACACTTTGGCAATTAATTAAGGAAAAAAATAAACTCTGATACTGGACAGTCTTAATCAGAAATATGTTCTCTGACACAGAGAAAAAGGGAAAACAAATGGATTGAATAACACATTAGACATTTCCTTATAGAAAGAAAACACTAAAGGAAAACAAGCCTGTTTAATGTGATTTAACATGATTATGGTCTCAGTTCATTTTTATTCTAATGAGAGAAAGAAAAACATACTGCAAAACAAGAGAGACACAGCTACCAAGTTTAACATCGGGTTATGCTTCTTTGGGGACTAAGTTTTATAATGCTAATTTTTTGTCTGTTTTAGAAATATATAATAACTTCTGATATTATAGGTGATAAATAGAAAACTATTCTTCAATATGTGATACAAGGAAAACTACTTTTTAATATGTGATTCAGAACAAAACTGAATGACTAAAATATCTTGGTGGGGGTACCTTTGTAAGGTCCACAAAATGAGTTCTATTTTTTTTAAGCACAGAAATATGAATGGGGATGAATGGGAATGCATGTATGCAATGCAAAACATCATCATTGAAAAATAGGCCAGGTATTATTTAGCATATCTTCTCATTTGGTTACAACATGGGTAGAATCACATTGTGCGAAGCCAAGCACAGCTAAATGCAAGAGGTACAGCCTCAGCTAAGATGCTGGGGCTGAGATGGACACTCTCTGCTCTCACACATTAAGGAAATTCCAGGGAAGTTAGTGGATTGTGTAAGTACCTGTAACCTATTTCATAGAGATATCATATAAAGAGTTCTGAAAGTAAAGCAAATAAAACTGACCTAGACAAAAGAGGGAAAGGTGACAGTTTCAAACAGGTGGGTAAGGAATCCAGGATGTCTCAGACTGTCCAAAGAATCCAGGTTCTGACCGATGAACTCACATTTACTCCTGTAACTGTCCTTACATTAGAGGGAAGTAGTAGTCCTAAATTATGACTATCTATTTTTATTACAGCAATTTGGTTAATAGTTTAGGCACTAAATTATTTACTATTTAGGCACACTAAACTACTAACTATTAATGACCAGAGTCATTTTCAATGAGTTCACAGTCTTTGTCTACATCTTACTAGTTGTATAAAACTGGGCAGGTTCTTAACTTAAGCCTCTATTTTCTCAGCCACAATTTAGGTACAGTACGATCATGAGGATATACAAGATCTTCTGTGCAAAACATATAGTCTAGTGCCTGCTACACAGTCAATACTCAATAGATACTTCCTCTTCTTTTTCTTTCTTAAGATGACGCTGTTAAAGTGCTGCATTCAATATGCCAGCAAATTTGGAAAACTCAGCAGGGGCCACGGGACTGGAAAAGCTCAGCTTTCATTCCAGTCCCTAGGAAGGGCAATGCCAAAGAATGTTCAAACTACTACACAATTGCACTCATTTCACATGCTAGCAAATTAATGCTTGAAATCCTTCACACTAGGCTTCAACAGTAGGTGAACCGAGAACTTCCAGATGTACAAGCTGGATTTAGAAAAGGCAGAGGAACCAGAGATCAAACTGACAACATCCACTGGATCATAGAAAAAGCTAGAGAATACCAGAAAAATATCTACTTCTGCTTCACTGACTATGCTAAAGCCTTTGACTGTGTAGATCATAACAAACTGTGGAAAATTCTTAAAGAGATGGGAATACCAGACCACCTGACCTGCCTCCTGAGAAACCTGTATGCAGGTCAAGAAGCAACAGTTAGAACCAGACATGGCACAATGGACTAGTTTAAAATTGGGAAAGGAGTATATCAAGACTGTATGTTGTCACCCTGCTTATTTAACTTAAATGCAGAGTACATCATGTGAAATGCCAGGCTGGATGAAGTACAAGTTGGAATCAAGATTTCTGGGAGAAATATCAATAACCTCAGACACACAGATGACACCACCCTTATGGCAGAAAGTGAAGAGGAATTAAGGGGCCTCTTAATGAAGGTAAAAGAAGAGAGTGAAAAAGCTGGCTTAAAACTCAATGTTCAAAAAGCTAGTAAGATCATGGTATATGGTCTCATCACTTCACAGCAAATAGATGGGGAAACAATGGAAACAGTGACAGACTTTATTTTCTTGGGCTCCAAAATCAGTCTGGATGGTGACTGCAGCCATGAAATTAAGACACTTGCTCCTTGGAAGAAAAGCTATGATAAAACTAGACAGTGTATTAAAAA
>NW_011494863.1:8003333-8049027 GCF_000754665.1 Bison bison bison
CCCACACCAAGTAACAGCCTATATACTTACTCAATGCATACCAATCTTTCCTTTTAAAAGTCAGGCTTCAAATAATTTTAGGGAAAAAACTCCCCTTTAAGTGATCTATCTAAAATACAAAATGGGAGAATAGATATTTTAAGCCAAAGAGGAATGGTGAAATGAGTGAAGGTAAATTAAGGGGCCTCTTAATGAAGGTAAAAGAAGAGAGTGAAAAAAGCTGGCTTAAAACTCAATGTTCAAAAAGCTAGTAAGATCATGGTATATGGTCTCATCACTTCACAGCAAATAGATGGGGAAACAATGGAAACAGTGACAGACTTTATTTTCTTGGGCTCCAAAATCAGTCTGGATGGTGACTGCAGCCATGAAATTAAGACACTTGCTCCTTGGAAGAAAAGCTATGATAAAACTAGACAGTGTATTAAAAAGGAGAGATACCACTTTGCCTACAAAGGTCTATATGGTCAAAGCTGTGGTTTTTCCAGTAGTCATGTATGGATGTGAGAGGGGGACAATAAAAAAGGCTGAGCACCAAAAAATTGATGCCTTCGAACTGTGGGGTAGGAGAAGACTCTTGAGAGTCCCTTGGACAGCAAGGAGATCAAGCCAGTCAATCCCAAAGGAAATCAACACAGAATATTCATTGGAAGGACTGATGCTTAAGCTGAAGCTCCAATTCTTCAGCCACCTGAAGCGAAAAGCCACCTCATTGGAAAAGACCCTGACGCTGGGAAAGACTGAAGGCGGGAGGAGAGGGGAATGATAGAGGATGAGATATTTGGATGCCATCACTGACTCAGTGGACATGAGTTTGAGCAAACTCTGGGAGATAGTGAAGGACAGGGAAGCCTGCTGTGCTGCAGATCATGGGGTCGCAACAAGTTGGACACGAGTTAGTGACTGAAGAGCAACAACATGCACAGAGCTTCTTTCTTAAAGTTAGAAAGATCTGAGTTTGAATGCTGACTGGGAGTATTTGATCAATATTCCTCAGTTTACTCAACTGTAAATATATAGCTAAATATAGAGTAAACGTAAATATAGAGCTAAATATAGCTCTAAATGTAAATATAGAGCTAATTGTGAGTAGCCTCCCATACTTTATAGGAATGTCACAACTAAATTAGATAATTTATGTCACACACTTAACACACTATCTGACACAGGCTATCTCCTGCCTGAAAATTAGCTATTATGAGTCCTTCATCATAAGCATATCTACTCAATAAGGCTGATGCAACACTTAAAAGCAATAATGTACATAAAGGACAAGTGTGATGTCTGAATCTTAACAAATATTAGTTCACTCTTCTTCCAACTTGGTTAGCCAGGCTGCATGTATCACATACTATAATTAACCAGTGGTCTCATCTGTTTACCAGCTTTAATATTTATTACCTCTAAGGTCATTAGGTGACATGTTATCATACTATCATTTCATAAAGCAATTGAGGTGAATGCATCATATACTCTCTGCCAACTTGACAGGGGACATAGATTCGTCCATGTTGTCATACTCCTGTTAATACCAGAGGTAAAACATTTCTACTTTCAGCAGATAACCCACAGGCTGCTTTTGCTTACTTTGTTTCTAGCATTCTCATTTCTGAATCTGCCACATTAGCTTCTTGCTTTCAAATGCTTTCAATGCCAATGTATCAAGCTCATCATCAAAAAGGACCCCTTATGCATGAGTTCGGCATGCAGAGCTTCAACTGGCACATTCCACAAAAGGATATTTTTACCTGCATTCCTAGGTGGCAAGGAGATTTTTGCTGTGCTTCTTTCCTTCTCATGGAAAATACTAACTAGCTCTTAATTTCATTGTCATCTTTAAGCGTTTTATCAGTCATAGCAAGAGCATATGTAAGGGTCTGAATAAGCCAAGATCTTAGGCTGCCTTGAAACAAAACCTGTCTGTATCATCACACCAAACTCCCTCTGGCTGTTTGGATGCTGGCAATGGAAATACAGCGTTTTCTACCCAGGCTTTGCCTTCAACGTGACAAGGCAGGGCATTCAACGGTTATGAAACCTTGATATCTTACTTACTATGGGGATGACGTGTTGAAACAGCTCTCCCATCCTCCAAGGCATTTTCACATTAAGCCCTGGTGACTGGGAAGTAATGAGATGGACCACTGAGTGGTCTGTCAGGCAAGCTGTGTGTCTGTCTCCATCTCTCTGTCTCTCCCTCACCCTCTCTCTCTTCCCATCCTCCCCACAGCGGCACAGCTGACAACTTCAAACATTTATTATTATCGATCCCCTCATCTCTTAACAATCAATAGTCGACATCCAAAGAACCAAATAACATTCAAGATGCAGAACTGTATTTATTTTTCACATAATACTGTAGGGAAATTAGAGATGACTCATTATGTGAGTCAGTTTCTCTCTTTAAGGAATGACTGCCCTTTCTAGCCACATCCTAGAGTTTTAGCTAATGTGGCTCTAAAACAGACCTGGTGAAATGCTCTTACTACTTTTTGGTGACATTAATCTATTGTCTAATGATCTCCTTGGTAAAATATAATCTTATGATATTTAGAATTTTAAAAAAGGATACTTGTTAAACATGGTAAATTACTTGTCTTCTAATAAGAGGAGTAGCTAACATTTACTGAGGCTGTGCAATGCACGGGGCAAGGTCTTAAGTGTTTTACACAGATAATCCATTTTATTTGCATAATAACTCTATGGAGGTGAGTCCCATTGTTGTTATTCATGCTTTATACAGATGATGGCATTGACATTTTGACAGAATGGTGATTTGATTAAGGTTACAGCTAATTAGTGGCAGAACTAGAATTAGGATTATTCTATCTGAATCAAGAGCTGAAAGTCTTCACCCTGCTTTACATACCTTTCTTGATGACTGGAATGATTTCAAACAGTTTCTGTTTCGGTTTAGCTATAAATATTTCACTTGTGTCAACTCACCTAACATCCTTGTTATCAGGTTTCATTTTCAATGCTCAGAGCTGTAAGTAATGCTGATTGCTTTCTCCAAATGAAAAATAATAAAGGTTTATGATTGTTCAGAAAGGTCAAGCTTTGTTTTATGTTCCAAAACTGGATTTCAAAAACCAGAATAAAAGATGATCTCAAAATATTTTAAGGACCTATTAACCCATTTATAGTTACAGTCTAGGGGGAAAATGTTCATGGCTAACAATAATACAATTTAGCGTTATATGATTTTTTCATATATTATGTTTGAGAAGAAAATAATACTAAAATATCCCTTCAAGAAATAAACTGTAGACTGCGAGAGGTGGCCAAGTCACAGAGAAATTGCAGAGACTGTTCAGAAGAGCTTCTTGCCCACCACTTCAACACCAAGCCCACTTCAGCAACCTCACGACGGAGGTTCAGTGCTAGAAAAGATGTTCCTCTTTGGTTTGTCGGCTCTCCATTGTGAATGTGGAGTGGAATGACCACTGTTTCACATCCCTCCTTTTCCTCAATTTTTCAAGACGTAGAGAACTAGAACGCTGTACAAAACCTTACAACTCAGTGTATTCCAGCCTTCACAGTCTACAGTCTTTAAACAGGCCCAGAAGTAGCTTCCTGGTATCCTCCACCATACCATGCTTCCTGCTTCCTCTCTACCTGAGGCTGCATGGTACAGATAACCAGTAGCAGATTCATCATTTGTGTTAAAGGGTGACAAGAATATCCCCTCCTCTTAAGGTTAACCAGAAACTGTTTTATTGTAAGGAAAACAGATGCTGCTAATTCTTCAAAGATACCCTGTATGTTATGATCATTACAGCCTAATGATCTGGGTTAGGGTCCCAGTTCCAGTGGTAAGTTGTGTGACTTTTGGTTAAGATACAAAACCTTCCTGAGCCTGGTAATAAGGTGATGATCACACCACCAATCTAATTGATATATAAATGCAATCATTCATATTTATTTTTCTGGGCTCCAAAATCACTGCAGATGGTGATTGCAGCTGTGAAATTAAAAGACGCTTACTCCTTGGAAGGAAAGTATGACCAACCTAGACAGCATATTAAAAAGCAGAGACATTACTTTGTCAACAAAGGTCCATCTAGTCAAGGCTATCTATGGTTTTTCCAGTGGTCATGTATGGATGTGACAGTTGGACTATAAAGAAAGCTGAGTGCTGAAGAATTGATGCTTTTGAACTGTGGTGTTGGAAAAGACTCTTGAGAGTCCCTTGGACTGCAAGGAGATCCAACCAGTCCATCCTAAAGGAGATCAGTCCTGGGTGTTCATTGGAAGGACTGATGCTGAAGCTGAAACTCCAATACTTTGGCCACCTGATGGGAAGAGCTGACTCATTGGAAAAGACCCTGATGCTGGGAAAGATTGAGGGCAGGAGGAAAAGGGGATGACAGAGGATAAGATGGTTGGATGGCATCACTGACTCAATGGATATGGGTTTGGGTGGACTCCAGGAGTTGGTGATGGACAGGGAGGCCTGGCATGCTGCAGTTTGTGGGGTCACAAAGAGTTGGACAAGACTGAGAAAATGAACTGAACGGATTCATATTTAATACTCAACAATATGTCTAATACATAATAAACAATATCTATTATTTTCATTATCCTTATTAGTTTTCAAATTCTGGCAGAAAATTCACTATTAGGTCTACAAGGAATTCTGCCCAAAACTCTCTGCCCATTCAACTGCCAACAAACATACTGTAGTCAATATACCAGTTGATGAATTCTCAAATGCATGAAAAAAATTCTAACTCATTCCCCACCCTCATCACACACACACCCCCCCACTACCTGGAGTACAAACCCCTGTGAAATCTCTTACAATGTGTATTTTGGCTGTGGTTCACCACAAACTTCATAAGGTTCTTCACTGGGGAATGTCTCTGATAATGTGATTAAAAAAAAGTTCCAAACAGTATGGAAGTTCCTCAAAAAAATAAAAATAGAGTTGCCATATGATCCAGTAATCCCACTCCTGGGCATATAACAGAGAACACTGATTCAAAAAGATACATGCACCCCTATTCATAGCAGCAGTATTCACAACAGCAATACATGGAAACAACTTAAATGCCCATCATCAGATGAATGGATAAAGAAGACTAGGTACATATATGCAATGGAATATTACTTAGTTATAAAAAAGAATAAAATAATGTCATATGCAGCAATATGAATGGACCTAGAGATTATCATACTAAGTGAAGTCAGAAAGAAAGACAAACACCATATGATATCACTTTTACATGAAAGCTAAAATATGACACAAAGGAACTTATTTACAAAAGACTCACAGACATAGAGACAGATTTTTGTGCTTGTCAAGGAGAAAGGGATACGGTAGGAACAGACTGGGAGTCTGGGATTAACAGATGTGAGCTATTATATAGAGAATAGATTTTTAAAAATAAGGTCCTACTGTATAGCACAGGGAACTATATTCAATATCCTGTGATAAACAATGGAAAAGAACATGAAAAAGATGCATAACTGAATCATTTTGCTGTGCAGCAGAAATTAACACAGCATTGAAAACCCACTATATTTCAAAAAAATAAATTTTAAAAAACATAAAAAAGAAAGTCCCCTCTATGGCCATATGACAGCAATGCATGGGCAGGTCTCCTACACAAGGGTATTTTGTCAAGATTATTGTATTGGAAACCATGCAAGAATTGTGTTTATTTTCTGATTTCCTTGGCTTAAGGTACTGAGTTAGAATGAAGCGACCCTGTTCCAAATTCAAGCTAACTGGACTCAAGTCATATTTTGTATAGTTGAGCTGATTCTGTTTAGCTCCTGGAGGAATGCTATTTGCTTACTTTCCTGAGATGAATCCTTAGTAACTGCTGTTCTTTCGACTTCTGGACCTCTCAGGGTAGAAGGTGTCTTACAGGTTCTGCAGTTTGCTAAATGAGTGGCAGCCGCGTATCTATCATATGCAAAGCACAAACATTTATGCAGTTCTGAGAACTGTTCCTTCTAGCGACAAGTCATTGCTCAAGGTCACAGAGCTAGCTGCAAACCCAGAGGTAGTCTGAGGACATATTGATCAGCCTTGTGCTCAGATCTTTACTGAATAATTGGTACAATACTCTTTTCATGAGATCAGCTGACTTTTTGACAATTTGCAGCAACTGAACTTGTCTTCTACATAAAACACATTAAGAGTCTATGTTCCTCTGAAGCTCACAGGCTTCAGAATATAGCTCCTGCCCATGTATCCATCCATGCATCCATTCATCCATCAACAAATATGTATTGAAGTCTGGATGTTAGGTGCTATGACAACAAATGGCAGTATCAATAATAATGGTAGTGTCCTAGAGGACTTTATAATTTAGAAGCAAAAATAATCCATATGACCAATATGTTAGATGGCAGATGGGAGAAGAAAACTGTGTGACCATGAAGTGCCACAGTGAAGCTCGAGGACAGCATGTTCAAAAGAAAGAAAATATGAGCCACATATGTGGTTTCAAATTTTTTAGTAAGTACACTAAAACTTAAAAAAAAAAAAAACAGAATATTATCTTTAATTTTATAATTTATATTTTATTTAACAAATGTATTAAAAATATAATTTTTACATGCAACCAAGTGGTAATGTATGGATGTGAGAGTTGGACTGTGAAGAAAGCTGAGCACCAAAGAATTGATGCTTTTGAACTGTGGTGTTGGAGAAGACTTGAGAGTCCCTTGGACTGCAAGGAGATCCAACCAGTCCATTCTAAAGGAGATCAGTCCTGGGTGTTCTTTGGAAGGAATGATGCTAAAGCTGAAACTCCAATACTTTGGCCACCTCATGCGAAGAGCTGACTTATTGGAAAAGACTCTGATGCTGGGAGGGATTGGGGGCTGGAAGAAGGGGACGACAGAGGATGAGATGGCTGGATGGCATCACTGACTTGATGGACATGAGTTTGGGTGAACTCCGGGAATTGGTGATGGACAGGGAGGCCTGGCGTGCTGTGATTCATGGGGTTACAAAGAGTTGGACACAAGTGAGCGACTGAACTGAACTGAACTGAACTGAATGTTAAAATGTTATTAATGTTATATACTGAACTAAGTCTTTGAAGTCTTATGTGTACTTGACACTTAGAAAGTGAAAGTGAACGTCGCTCAGTCGTGTCTGATTCTTTGCGAGTCCATGGAATTCTCCAGGCCAGCATATTGGAGTGGGTAGCCTTTCCCTTCTCCAGGGGATCTTCCCAACCCAGGGATCAAACCCAGGTCGCCCACCTTTGCAGGGGGATTCTTTACCAGCTGAGCCACAAGGGAAGCCCTTGACACTTAAGAGCACACCTCAAATGAAATAACTACATTTCAAGTACACAGTAGACACATGGGTGGTGACCTTTTTGGATAGCGTACCTCTAGGAAATTCAAAAACAGGGAACAACTGCCTCCAGAATAGAGGAATCACAGATGTTGAGTAATGAGGAATCTGGGTATTTGAACTGAGTTCTGGGCTAAGTTCGCTCCCTAGTTCCAACCTGCAGTAAAAGAATGTCTTTCTCAGTATTTTATGAGCCCTTAGTGGTTCTATGCTTGTATCCCTAAAAGTGAGCCTAGCATATATCCATTCTGGTGTTAAAGTCTTTACCTGCTGAATAAAATGCATGAAAGAAAAATAAAAACAGCTGTCTCCCACTTGCCAGAACCGTGTTGGTATTTTGCATTAATTCTCTCTAACACAATGAATTTGCAAGGAGCCACATATATCTTCCATCTTATAGGACAGGAAGCTAAAGCACAGAGTAATTAAATGATTTTACAAGATCACAGAGCTAGGAACAAGGGAGGGAGAGAGAGGAATGGGCCGATGGAATAGGAGGGAGACGATACGGGCAGGAAGATGGGGGTAGATTACAGCTTAAAGTGAGGGTGGGAACAGGACCTAAGATATGCAAAGCATCTGCCCTTTACTCCTTCCCTATAGTTCGCGCGTGTGTGTTTGTGCATGTGTTACATTAACACGTTTATGACTAACATATACTAGCTTATTTAACAAATCTTAAACAAATCCTTATATACTATACTTTGGGCCACCACTGTCTCTCCTGATAAGATTTCTTTGAAATAATCAACAAAAACAAATTCCTAGCTTCCAAGGGCAAAGGGCATTTTGGGGAGTGAGAATTAACGAAATCCTGGTCAGAAGAGGCATGAGAGGTTAACTCAATCTTCCTCACTCTACCCTCTTATCACCTCTTCAAAGGGGATCTCTATTCTCCCAAGAGGAGAAGGGGGTGACAGAGGATGAGATGGTTGGATGGCATCACTGACTCAATGGACATGAGCTTGAGCAAACTCAGGGAAATGCTGAAGGACAGGGAAGCCTGGCATGCTGCAGTCCATGGCGTTGCAAACAGTCAGACATGACTTAGCAACTGAACAACATCCTCCCTGTAAAAGGACCATGTCCCCAGCCTGTCTCTTCCACTCCTTGATGGCTGAGTACCAGAAGACTGTTCCACACAGAGACCACCAGTCTCCCTTTGTATAGCTTCTAATTAGGAGCGAGCTCTCATTGTGCTCTACACAAAACTCTTCTTCAGTCAGATTATCACTTGCCTCTTATTTTTGATGCTGGTAGGGGTGGCAAGCATTATTTATGTAGCACTTGAATTAAAAGAAGCACAGATTCAGATTGAGTCCTAAAATGCAGATGCACTTTCTAAAAAGTTAAAAATCATGTATTTGTATCAGCTGGGAGGTAAGTGTAAGAATTAGAATTTGCCCCTATAAAACTTAATATCAGGGCTTCCCGGGTGGCCCAGTGTCTAGGACTCTATGCTCCCAATGCACAGGGCCTGGTCAGGGAACTGGACCCCATGTGCTGCAACTGAAGGTGCGGCTGTGTGCCACAAGTGAGACCTAGTGCAACCAAATAAATAAACCAATGAGACTAAATTGAAAAATAACTTAATATCAAGCACATCAAAACTACTGTGAGGTATCACACCTCCTATCAGTTAGAATAGCCATCTTCAAAAAAATCTACAAACAATAAATGCTAGAGAGAGTGTGGAGAAAAGGGAACCTTCCTTTACTGTTAGGAATTGTAAATTGGTACAACCATTATGAAGAACAGTATGGAGATTTCTTACAAAACTAAATATATAACTACCAATTGATCCAACAATCTCAGTCCTGGGCATATATCTACAGAAAACCATAACGAAGAGATACATGCATCCCAATGTTCACTGTAGCACTATTTACAGTAGCCAAGACATGGGAGCCACCTAAATGTCCATCAACTGAGGCGTAGATAGAGAATATGTGGTACATATACACAATGGAATATTACTCAGGCATAAAAAAGAAAGAAATAATGCCATTTACAGCAACATGGATGGACACAGAGACTGGCATACTGGGTGAAGTTGGTCAGACAGAAAAAGACAAATGCCATATGATATTGCTTATATATGGAATCTAAACAAATGGTGCAAATGAACTGATTTACAAAACAGAAATAGACTTGCAGATGTAGGAAACAAACATGGTTATCATGGGAAGCAGGGGAGGGATAGATTGGAATAGATAACTAATACTGGCTTCCCAGGTGGCATTGGCAATAAAGAATCCGCCTGCCAATGCAGGAGACATAAGACATGTGGGTTCGATTCCTGGGTTGGGAAGATCCCCTGGAGGAAGAAATGGCACCCCACTCCAGTACTCTTGCCTGGGAAATCCCATGGACAGAGGAGTCTGGTGGGCATATAGTCTATGGGGTCACAAAGAGTTGGAAACAACTGAGCAACTGACAGTTTCACACACATAAAACATTCACTTTGCTGTACACCTGAAACGAACACAGCCCTGTAAATCAATTATACCCCAATACGATTTAAAAAACTTAATCTCTCTCTCTTTTTTTTTAAACTATAGTTTAGGAAAAGACTTTTAAATCTGCTGACCACATGGAGTAGTCATCAGTGACTTGGGAGAGCCAGAATTCTGTTAAAAATAAAATTGCAAAGCAGAACAATAAAACAAGATAAAGTTCTAACTAGCTGCTTTTTGGCTATGTCTGGATGGCAACTAGCCCACCCTACCCTGGGGGTAGGGAGGAGGAGACAGAGACTAAAATGCAAAGAGTGTTACCATTTTGGCAACTTTATTTTTTCCAAATGTTTATTTTTGTTCCCTTAGGGTATCAGGAAGAGTTTGTTCTAACAGTTCTCAGTTCCTGGCTGAGTTGTTGCCAGGAAGTCAAGTTTATCTTTAGCATCATCTCTGGGCAAACAGCACAGAGGAAAATGATATTTGGGGCCAAATGTTGAAAACTCAAGTTTTATGTAGCTTGAGCAGAAAAAGCTAAGAGCAAAAACGAAAAGCTAATATTGTTGGTTCTGTGTTTTCTCTACAAGAAATTTTCCTTAGAGGAGAAACAGTAGTGGAAAGAAGATGGGCTTTAAGGACCAACAGCTTTGGGTTCAAATTCAGGCTTGGCCCACTGCTGCCCATCAAGGACTTTGGATAAATTTAATTCAACAAACATTTAGCTGAATGATACCTCTGTACCAGATACTTGGCTCTCACAGAACTTAAAGTCCAAGTAAATTAGTTACCTCTCTGAAACTCTTTTTACAGCTAATAGAAGAAAATACATGCCTCTTTGCAGGGTTCTTTTGACAATTACATGAGATAACATATGTAACATTACACAGACCAGTGCTTAGGTAATGTGACAAATCTTTGTTTTCTCTGTCTTTAGAATAACCAAAGTAATCTCTCATTCAGTCAACTGGAGGTTTAAAAGTACTGTTCTAAGGATTTAACTAAAAATAAAACCAACAGAGAGTTTCATAAAACCTAGACAGTCCGCAAATACCCCATGTTTTTTGGCAGGTCCACAACAACCAGAGTTCAAAGATCAGTCTCAGATTCTATCACTTCCAATGGTCCTACTTTGACTCCAACTTGGTTTTACGCAATAGCACTGAAACATATATATTACCATACGTAAAATAGATAGCCAGTGGGGGTCTTCCGTGTGGCACAGGAAACCCAAAGCCAGTGCTCTGTGGCAACCTAGAGGGGTGGGATGGGGTAAAGGACAAACGTATACCTATGGCTGACTCATGTCGATGTATGGGAGAAAGCATCACAATACTGTAATTATCCTCTAATTAAAAATGAAAAGTAAATTGCCTTTTCAATCACCAGTATGGTATATGTAGCATAAAAATCAGAGCTATAAATGATGCTGAAATATTAGAACTGCTCATTCAAAATTATTCATTGATTGTCTATAACATGTGAGACACTGTGATGAAACTAAAGTCATAAAAGAACCAGATGTGTCCCTGACCTGATGCATCTATCCCTCTAGAGGGAAAGATATAAAGTTCACCCTCAAGGAGGCTACAACCAGAAATAGAAACAAGGCAGATATGCATTAAATAATAGTGGCCAATATGCTATTTTATAAGCATTACAAATTAGAATCCCTGATGCTGGGGTTCAGAAGAGATGACATAGTCAAGGAGACTTTGGGGGAAATATGGAATTTGAGCTGAGATTTTTTAAAGATGAGAGAGGATTTTTCAAGGTCTTTTTTTTCTCCCTATAACATAAAAATCAAAACTCAAAGCAGAAGTTAGAGGCAGTAACACCTTCTCTATCAGAATGTGTGTAGTCCTCTCTCTGCTCTTTAATTATTCACTAGTACCAATTCTACTTGGGGTCCATCTCATCCAAAAGGCAGCATTAACTACGCCTGGGTAAAAGATACATGTAAAGTATCATTGCAGCATTTTTAAAAGAACTATTCTTTCCAACTGACTCTGCTTCCTTTTCCCTCCCAAAAGGAAAAGAAAAGCCCAGGTTAAATGCACTGTTTGCATTTCCCAATTGTCCTACAACCAAGTACTGACTCTTAGAAAGTCTGGCTCCTCGACTCTCAATTGGCAAATTCAGTTAAAATAATTTTTAAATGCAGACTTTTTTGTCCTTATCCTTAAAAATTATCCAGGTGTCAGCTATGAATAATGACCAAGTTGGGTCTTGATTCCATTATTTTTATTAGCTATTTGATGACACTTGGTAGTGTACTGAACATTATTCTCGGCGAAGTACATAAACCTAGTTATTTATGTACATAAACCTAGTTATTTATAAACCTAGGGGCTTGCAATCAAACTACTTTATCATAAGAGAGATTGTGAAACTGTCCCCCTGCCCTCAGAAGTATTGGAGTATAGGAGATTAGGTTTTAAATAGTCCCAAGGGAAATGTGGTCCCAAGGAGCTCAGATTCTACTCTATCCATTCCTAAAAGGGGTAGGGGGGTGGTGGGGGGCTTCGTAATGGACTATAAGACCAGAAAAGTCAGTGGTGTTCTCTCACAAGAGAGAAAAAAGGTACAAGTTAAAAGATATAATCTCATTGTCCTTTGGGCCACAACTAACCACGTGATTCTTACTTTCTCAAAGCCTCTGTATTCTTCTCTGATTTGGAAGTGGTTCTGCTCAGTTCATCTATTTTACAGAATTATCATGACCATGAGATAACAATTTCAAAAGTATATTAAAATATTCCAAAATGTCCGGCAAATAAAACTCTGTCTTCTTCTCTGGTCTCCTTGGATCTTTGTTGCTCCTTCCCACACACTAACAAACTGTTGGCAGGATCTTCTCTTGTTGGACTTCAAATTCTTTAAACTCTACTTTCAGAGTCCCTATCATTTTATAGAACTGAAATAGCTTCCTAAATGATCTACCTCCAACCTATTTTTTCCCAACAATAGCCAGAGTAAGCCTAAGAGTACATACTTTATGTTCACCCAAGGATAGTTCAGTTCAGTTCAGTCGCTCAGTCGTGTCTGACTCTTTGTGACCCCATGAATCGCAGCACGCAAATGGATCCTAAATCCTTAACCTAGCCTTCAGTTCCTGACATAATGCTAGCTCCACTTTAACCCTCCTCTTTCTGCCTCCTTAAGAGTCCACACTCCAGCCATTTTCAACCCTGTAAAGTTCTCTAAAGGTGCCCTGCTTCCTTTGGCTTTTGGACTTTTGTTCTTGCTGTTGTAGCCCATATCCTTCACCTTCCTTGTGTCAGTTCAACTCCTATCCTGTTCTCAGTTTAGAGTCAAGGAAAACCACTGTGTCTGGTGTGTAGGATTCAAGGCAAGGGCGTTCTCCTGGCCACCAGCACCTTTTCCTTCCCATCCTCACCCTCACCCTCACCACCCTCATCACCACCACCACCACTAGAGGGTTTATGACATGGCAGGCATGTGCGAGGCACTCTCCACGATTACTCTAGAGTCTTCACCATAAATCCTTGAGTTGACAGCAGCCGTAGAAGCCTATATTTATCTAGTACAGTATGCCAAAACTGGTTCTAAGTATTTCACAGGTATTATCCCAGACCTCAGGACAATTCTCTGAGGTAGGTACTATTATTATCCTACCGACTGATAAGGAACTAAAGCCCAGATAGATTGAGTAAATCATTTAGCTTTACAGCTGGGAGTTTGAGCTCCTGTAGTTTGCCTTTGAAGTCTGTTATTGATTCACGGAAGGTTTTATCATTTATTTATTTAAAATGTGTTACATGCTACAAATGTTGTAGTGGAGTTCTTTCTTTCTTTCTTTGGCTAAGCAGCACAGAATGTGGGATCTTAGTTCCCTGACCACGGATTGAACCTGCACTCCCTTCTGTGGAAGCGTGGAGTCTTAACCACTGGTCCACCAGGGAGGTCCCCATATCACCATTTTAGAGATGAGGAAATGAGATCAGACGGTCGAGTAAACTGCCTAAAATGGTCAAGACAGGATTTGAAGGACCAGTAGGATGCCCCACTGTTTCTCCCCATCACTCTATACGTCCTCCTTCATCATACCGCATTACAACTGCCCATCAGCTTAGTGGATTCCCTCACTAAACTACAAGCTTCTTTCTCTTTAATTTTTAAAAAGTTTTATATTGACAGAAAAATTAAACAAATAGCACAGAGAATTCCCATATACCTCTTGCAGAGTTTTCCCTATTATGAACATCTTATGTTAGTATAGGACATTTGTTATAATTAATACACCAGTATGGATATATTACTATTAACTCAAGTCCATAGCTTAATTCCTATTTTCTCAGTTTTTACCTAATGTCCTTTTTCTGCTCCAGGATCCCTTCTAGGATACTGTTACATTTAGCTGTCATGATTTCTTCGGCTCTTTTTGTGACAGTTTCTCAGACTTTCCTTGCCTTTGGTGACCTTTACGGTTTTGAGGAATATGATCGAGGATACTGTATATTGCCCCTCTACTGGAATTTGTCTCATGTTTTTCTCCTGACAGAAGATCACAGAGGTTAAGTGCCATTTTCATCACATCCTATTAACATAGTTTATGACTGTTTCAGCAGACTTTGATCATTAGCTGAAGTAAAATTTGTCAGATTTCTCCTCTGTAAAGTTAGCTTCCTGTCCTCATTCCCCACCTTCCTAAACTTCACTCTGTAGAGAGAAGACTATGTGTGGTCCACACTTAAGAAATGGGGAATTATGCCCTTGAGTCTGAGTCATCTATATAATTTATTTGGCATTCTGCAGGGGAGATTTTTCTCTTCTCTTCCATTTGCTCATGTATTTAATTCTTTCTTTATATCAGTATGGATTCATGGACATTTATTTTATACTTTGCAATATAGTCCAATACTAGTCTATTTTTTCTATAATTATTCCACTTGAGCCATTGGGAACTCCTCCAGTCGGCTCCTGTTGACATATTCTCATCAATGTAGGTTGTTTTTTTTTTTTTTCCTTTTTTGAGCACTTCCTTCCATTTTGGCACTAAGAGACTCTGACATCTCGTCTATTTCCTTTTCCAGTCCCCAAGTCAGATATTTCTTGAAGGATTCCTGTTCCTTTTATTGGAGAATGGTTTCAGAAATCAAGATCTGGGTGCCAGCTGTACCTCTTGCTACAGGGGTGTCATTTCTTTTAGGCTCTCCCCATCAATACAGAAAGAAATATAGGTAGGTATGCAAATCCATATATGTTCACATAATTATAACTATTTTCTTATGCAATCATGTGTATCTGTGCTCTCTCTTTTCGACCCCTTGGGCTGTAGCCCACTAGGCTCCTCTGTCCATGGGATTCTCCAGGCAAGAATACTGGAGTGGGTTGCCATGCCCTCCTCCAGGGGATCTTGTCAACCCAGGGATCAAATCCACATCTCCCACATTGCAGGCAGATTGTTTACCATCTGAGCCACCAGGGAAGCCCAAGAATACTAGAGTGGGTAGCCTATCCCTTCTCCAGGGGAATTTCCCAACCCAGGAATCGAACCAGGGTCTCCTGCATTGCAGGCAGATTCTTTACCAGCTAAGTTCCCGGGAAGCCCCTACTTGTATCTATATAAAGTTAAATAGGAGTTCTTTCTGATGTCTCCAACTCTAATTCATTACCACATTGCTTTTCTATAAATTCCAGGACAACAGTGGGCAATGACTACAAGCTTCTTAAAGGTAGTATTATTCTTTATTCATGGCTGTATCCCCAAAACAGTTGGCACCTATAACACACATGTTGACTGACTACTGAGTTGACCCAATAATTTCAATTCTGGAAGTGACTACAGAGGAATTTGCAAATGTCACCAAATATGGATTTCAAAGACTAAACTCACAACAATTTATTAGGGCAACAGTACAAGAGGGTACACTAACAAAGGTCTGATTTAAGTGTGTTTATTCAACTCCGTGAAGGGAAAATGATAGTAATACATCTAAGCTACACAAAAAGGATTCAGACTTCCCTGAAAAGGATTCAAGTGGCATAAAATGGTTTGTTTCTCCACAGCAATTTACATATATTAAAAGAGATAATAGGCATAATCATTGTCAAAATAGAGCTTCCTCCCTGTATAATGTCTTAATATATGCTCGAAGTTCCTGACAAACAGGCACAAAGCCCCAGCGGATTAGACCCTAAGTGGGGGATGACTCTAACAGCAACAGCATAAAACCAATCTCACATTTCTGGGAAGGAAAATAAGACCTGAGAACAGCCTTTGAAGGCGAAGGGGAAAGTACAAAGGAAGGATGCTCAAGTGATACATCAGCTGAATGGGAAACCCGGTGCTAATGTGACACTCTGCATCCACGATGCTAATTTATATCTGGGTGAGCGTGTGCACTGACACAGAGGAGACTTGAAGAGGTCTATATGATACCTTGGGGGAGCTCATCTCCAATCTCTTGGAAGGGTACTTGCTTTATATTGGGGACTGCCTAACATGGGATACATTATGTAGATTCTGCATCAGTTTCATATGACAAAATCACCTGTCTCTGTAAATCTATTCCAGATCGTTTCCATTCTGTCCCTTATAAAGCAGCCAGAATGATCTTTTTGAAAAACAAATTTGGTCACAGCTCCCCATCTTCCCTACATTTTAACATTCTGCTTGACTCCTGGGATAAAAAGCAATAAAGGCCTCACATGCCCTCTAGGTCCTGCAAGATCAGGCTTCCGTCCAATGCCCACCTTGCCACAGGGGTCCCCTTTTACTTCTCTGAATGCACATTCCTTTTGCTGCTACTACCGCACATGTTAATACATCTTTGTCTCTGCTCTTCAACACAGCTAACTCCTACTAAGGCTTTGGGATCTAGCCCATTCACCTCTTCAGCTGAGATGCCTACCCTGTCCAGGTCACTCTCCTAGCACCACAAACTCTTCCTCTGCAGTGCTTGTCACAGTTGTACATTTATCTTTGTTAGTCTGTTGTTAATGGATTTCATCAGATGGCCTTGTTACTCCACATTCCTGGCACCTAACCCCATGCCAGGCATACAAGTGCCTCCCAAAACATCTACTGGATAAATCAAGGGAGAAATGACCACACAATCCACGTATCGCCAAGACTTTCCTGAACATTAAAGCTCCTCTTTGGATTCTGAAGGATATGTCATTTCACATCAGAAATGTGGTTGGTCACCCTTGTGATGAGTGTAAGAAATGTCACTGCTAGGCCAAAGATATAGGAAATTCCTTTTATCAAATATGTCATTAGTACACTGAAATAGGTATTATGTGGAAGTGAACATAAAGGGGATGTGAAAAATAATCTTATGCCAAAGAGGTCAGCTATGGCGTGCTAATGCTTTACTAGTACTAATTATTAAGATCATTGTTATCAAGTAATTTTGCTTTATTTCACAAAATCACAAATGCTACTACTAACTTTTAAGCTCTCATCATTGTGTCTGGATTTTATTCAACAAATATTTACTGAGCATACTCATTGTACGTCAGGCACTGTTTTAGATTCTAGGATAAATGCTGAGTGAGAGACATAAGTTCGCACCTTTGAGGGGAGGAGATTGATAGTCCTTTGGGATGAGTAAATTGCAAGTGAATGTGATTAGTTTTGATGAGCAAAGAAGTCATGTGCTATGGCCCAATGCTCACATGAGCACTATTCACAACAGCCAGGACATGGAAACAACCTAAATGTCCATCAACAGAGGAATGGATAAAAGAAGATGTGGTCCATATATACAATGGACTATTACTCAGCCACATAAAGGAGTGAAACTGGATCATTTGTAGAGACGGGGATGGACCTAGACAGTGTCATACTCAGTGAAGTAAGTCACGAACAGAAAAAAAAATAACATATATTAATGGATATATGTGGAATCTAGAAAATGGTATAGATAATCCTTTTTGCAAAGCAGAAATAGAGACATAGAGAACAAATGCATGGATACAAAGGGGAAAAGGGAGGTGGGATGAATTGGGACATTGGAATTCACACATATACACTATTGATACTATGTATAAAATCGAAAATGAATGAGAACATATCGTACAGCACAGGGAACTCTACTGCAAGCACTGTGGTGACCTGAGTAGGAAGAAAATACAAAAGGAGGGGCTATACGTATATGTATGACTGACTGATTTGCTGTATGGTAGAAACTAACACAGCATTGTAAAGCAACTATACTGCAATAAAAATTAAAAAGAAGTCATGTGCTATGGGAGCGTGATCATTCCCACTGCCTCAGCATGCTCTCAAGTGAGCCAGTGCCTCGCCAGGATAACCTGCATCATTGTTGCTCTGTGGTTGCATGTCAAGTGGAACACAGTGTTTTCACCTGATTAAGGATGAAAGGATTTTACATTTTAATGTCATGGTCTCCCATAAGGATTTATATGTATTTACTTCCTTGGGTTAAATGAAAGACTAGGGAAGATACCAGGTCTATCTTTTCTAAGGAGTCATTCTAATCCCTTAAAATCTCTAGTGCCAATTTTGATGTACCCCCAAAAGATCAAAGTGCCTTGTTCTCAAAGATGCCTATCTCAACAGAGCATCTGTTTCATACCAAGAGAGTTTTCACTGAGGGGTTTTGGTGATAAGCACTGCAGGGAGTAGTTACTGCCACAGAAAATTTTAAAGATACCTACAGAGAGATTGTAAATTTTGCAAAGGTTGAGACAAGACTCTCTTGAAAATCATTACAAACCTTAAGGCTTAGGGCAGTGTTTGGAACATAACTGGCTCTCAATATTTATGCGTTACATGTTTGAACAAATAGTACTACTTCGAGAAAATCAGCTAGTAGAAGCTTAGGACCAGAGCAGAGCCAAAAAGAGAAAAATTACTACTGCAGGGGCTTGCTTAGCAAGAGGAAAAGTCACAGAGAGAGGGTGCCAGAAGAGTACTCTCTTCATCCCATTTGACAAAGATGGTAGATCTAAGAGGGGCTGGAGCTGGGAGAATCTCAGCAACAGAGAGTGGCACCCCGAGGTCCCACAGCTCCAGACTATGCTCCTGTCCATCGTTTCCAATGGAGAAGAACAATCAGCAGATTGATAAATTCTTCCATTTACACCCCTGAACAAATAAACTAATTGCATCTTTAACCTAACAAATCATAGCTTGATTACAGGTCATTAGTGACCATTAATACATGAAACTGTTTGCATTTCACTAGTATATCTGAATTATAGCCTCACCTTTCACCTTAGCTCAATCAAGCTTCCAAAAGGAACCCCACCCTCCCACTACTGGGGCCTCAAGCAGGACTTAAACTAACAATTAGCCTCTGGAATTCAACTATGATGCAGAATTCATGATTTTAGTTCACTGCAGATCTCCCTAGTGTAGATTACAACCAGCCATTCCCTTTAGAGTGGAGGCATGCTCTCTGTGCCCAAAGAGCTTACAACTGCCTCTCTCTGAACTTTCTCAATTATTCCCAATGGTGGCTAATGCATTGGCCAGCAACATGGGCCTGCTTCTGTGTCACTAGTGCAGACAGTCCTAAGTTCACAACAACACAATGGCTGTCAGACATTGAAGTGACAGGAAGAGAGTCTATTTGGCAAAAAAGTAGAGGCAAGGTTGAGAATATATATATATTCTCATAGGTATATGAGAATATGTGTGTATATGTATCTGTTTATACACACATATTCTCATATATATATATACGGGTTTCCCTGGTGACTCAGCTGGTAAAGAATCTGTCTACAATGTGGGACACCAGGCTTCACAACCTGGGTTGTGAAGATCCCCTGGAGAAGGCAAAGGCTACCCACCCCAGTATTCTAGTATTCTGGCTTGGAGAATTCCATGGATTGTGTAGTCCATGGGGTCGCAAAGAGTCAGACATGACCAAGTGACTTTAAATATATATATATATATATACACACACACACACATATACACATATGTGTGTGTGTGTGTTTATGTCAACCAGGTAGTCCAGAGGTTTTTTTTTTTTTTAGAATACATTTGGGGCTCTGAATTATCCCTATGAGAAGCCGAGACCTTGAAAAGAACTGGAGAACTGCCAAGCCTCCATTTCACTTCGTGCCAAGCAGTCATAGAGGCACATGGAGTGAGTAACAGAAATTAACGATCTCAGAAATGTTTGAGGACTTTCTAACATAACAGTTATCATCTGGGAGCAAATCCATGGTCCAGCTCATCTAATGTTCAGTTGCTTCAAAAAATATCCCCTAGGGAATGCCACTTTTGACTACTAATGTGCTGAATCCATGGAATTAAAAGGGGCTGCTAACAAGACAAGTAACTGAAGCCCACATATGGCTAAAACTATTTTTACTTTTTATTCTAGGTTAGCTACCAAGCTCAGGACTCATGCTTAGCTCAACATGTACAATGCAGCACAGAGTTCCATGCTGTTTAAAAATCTCTCTGAAATAAACTGCTGCACTCATTTCTATATCATCCCTGTGAAAAAGTTAGATTATGAACAACATACTAATAGTAGAAAATGCAGACTCTAGAGTCAACTTCTGTTTTCAAATCCTGGCTTTTCCACTTACTAGCAGGATGACCTTAAGCAAGTCACATAGCCTTTCTAAACTTCATTTTTCTCACCTGTAAAACAGAGATAATAAGGATGCCTACCTTATCTAGGGAAGATCCCCTGGAGAAGGAAATGGCAACCCACTCCAGTATTCCTGCCTGGAAAATCCCATGACTGAGGAGCCTGGAAGGCTAGTCTGTGGGGTCACAAAAAGTCAGACACAACTGAGCAACTTCACTTTCACCTTATCTAGAGATTATAAAACTCAAGTTGGTAATTAATGTATAGAAATTCTTTAGTATGCTTAAACATGGCGCCTAATAAGTGCTCAGGAAATGTGAATGGCTATTGTTCATCTCCTTTTTCCTCCCCCTACCAATCAGGGCCACCATCTTTGCTAGAACCATTATCACTACCACCTGCCCCCCCCCACCCCAGTATCCACAGGAAGATAAGGAAACTAAATCTCCAAGATGGACTTTTTTCTGAAGTCAACAAACTACTAAGTCAGGTAGGACTAACCCCTTTATCTTCTGACCCATACCATGATCTCTACATGGAGCACTTCATCCCTCTTCCCTTCACCTTCCTCCTCCTCATCCATCAGGTCCCAGGTTAGCCATCTGCTTCTTCATGAGCCCTCCTCCATCATGTCACAGTGATTTGTCTTCCCCCCATCACAGAACTTCTCAGACTACATAATAACCGCCTGTTGTCCTGTCTGTGTCCCCCATGAGGACATGAGTTCCTTTAACAGAAGAGTCTAGGTGCTATACTTCTGCATCCCCAGTACAAAGCACAACACACAGTAAATGCTGAGTAAAGGAAGGGATGAATGGCAGACTCCCTTCATGCCAATCTGCTGCTACATCTTAAAGTCTTATTTCTCTTTGGAGCACAAAGAGAAATAAGACAATCAAAGATTGTAACACATGACTTCAGGCCCTATACTGCTATTACAAAATTTTAACCTGTCATTGAAAACTCAAGGCAGTCTTAACCAAATTCTAACAGAGTCCATTTCTGAAGAAAGTAGCTTAACTTGTGAAAATAATGCCTTGCATGGCACTTACGTTATGTTAATACACACATACACATTCATTTCATACCTTATGCTTATTTATGAACCTTAACCCCTTCGCATTTTGAAAGGGCACAGTCTTCTTACTTTGAAGGTGCTTTTCAGCAATATGTGGACTTGACGAGATATGGTAAAAAGCCAGTATTCATCCTTGCAATTTTCCCTCCAAACAAACACTTAATCTTCACTCTGAACCATGGCTTTCTCACTTGCAGCTTTAGTGCTCTTGGAAATTTTGAGTCTAACATGATACAGACCCAAAAACATGACCAAACAACCAAATACTTCAGTCCTTCCCTCCCCTCCTTCTCAGAGGAGGTAAAGAAGGCATAAAAGCTGGAAGCTTCGGGGAAATCTATTCAAAGTTCATCTAATCTTATCTCATTAAAGGACCATCACTGAGGAGAAACCAAATAAAACTCAGCCCTCACTCCAATCAAAACTGTATTAGAATGCACTGAAAACGTGATTTGGTTGGTAGGAATGATAAAAACATACACTGAAATTACAATGGAATATGTGAATACTGCAGTGGGTTGCCATTTCTTTCTCCAGGGGATCTTCCCAACCCAGGGATCAAACCGGAGTCTCCTGCATTGCAGGCAGACGCTTTGTCCTCTGATCCACCAGGGAAGCCCCATACTGAAATATACCTGTTATTAAAATAAGTCAGACAGAAAAGTGTAAATTTTTCTAGAACAATGAAAGAGCTGAACTCTACCTCACATCACAAACACCCTCAAGGTATTATTTAAAAACAAACCCTGCTCTCTTATTATCTTATTTTAAGAAAACACATTAAGGAATTTAACTTTTATGGAGTTTATATCAATGTATAAAGCTAAGGTTGTTTAATTTCCTTGGGACACCAATGCCTGACACATCCTTATTTATAGACTGATGGAGAATATGCATAAACATATATACATACACATAAATATACAATTTGCTTTCTTCTCCTACTAAGTCACTGACCACCTTTTCTGCTTCATTTGCCTATAATAAATATTTATTTGGAAACTCTTCTTTCCCCATTCTTTTTCTCAAAAGGGACTCTTCTGTCTTCCTCTTCACTCTGTCTCAGAGTTCTTACCTACATCTGTTACAAACTCCACTTCAAGGGAAAATCTCTGATGATTCTTTTTTCTTAAATAAAAATAGTTCTTTTGTACTAAACTTTATTTTCCAGGGCCCCCAAAATGCAGCCACATGTCAAGGCTATAAAGCTAAAGGGTCTCCCTGAACAGTTTCAAGAAACAAAAACAAGCCAGCAAAAGTCCTCACGCTATGTCCTCCAAATCAGGTGGGACTATTTAGGGGTTATAATAAAAGGGATTCCAAACATTTAATACAGGTTGGAAGATACTGTCTTTCCCACATAGTGATTTCTAGATCTGCTTTCTAATTCAAAATTACCCATTGAGTAAGATGCTTCATTCTTCATCATACACAAATTAAGAAGCCCACGTTGTCTTTGTCTGCTGACCCCAACTCTTTTCTTCATCTGGTTCACTAGCCTACTTGACATACATCTCTAGCATCTCTAAAGCAGGGTCTATTCTTATCTTATCTAATCCCTTTCTGGTCATTTCTTGGCTAATTATTATTTGTCTTTGCCAGATACCAACACATCTCATCAAAACACATTCTTAGTTCTACTATAAAATAGTAAATTCAACGATGCTTCCTATCTACACTTTGCTTTCTGAATGTGAATTAATGGATTTGAGTCCCACAGCACAACTTTTAAGCAATGGGAACTGTCTGACACTTCCATATGGCTATTTTATTAAGAAGAGTAGGTATAAATAATAATACTAATACCTTTGTTTCCATAGGTGATTTCATCTGGATAATTCATGCTTCATTATTGTGCCACTATTCTCTGTCTTGGGTTCTCCCTTGGGTCCTGTGACAAATACGGGGTTCAGATCCAGACTCCAGGAGGCAGTGAAGTGACAATGTTTGTTAACATACACAGGTGTATTACAGACTCCCCAGGTCCCCCCTTCTAGTCTCATTTTGTGAGGTTGCTCTTGGCCTGTCAAAATCCAGGCTATTGAAGGGACACCACCAGCACTACAAAACCTCTCTGGGCTTCAGCCTCCTTAACATGAAGCGCGCTGCCTTTGGGTTTTGGGGAGGAGTGGTTATCAAAACGTTGCTGTGAACCACCAGCAACAGCACCTCCTGGGAAATCCTTAGAAAGCAAATGTTTAGGCCCCATCCCAGATCTATTACATTAGAAACACTGGGGGGAGCCCAGAAATTTGTGTTTAAGGAACACATCAAGTGATTCTACTAACATAAGAGTAGAAAACAACAGTCATATGGCATCTAGGGAGTTTTGAGGAAGTTTGTGGTTAGGAGAGCTAGCCTCATATAGTTAAAGAGGGATCATGTGCCCAGGACTAAGCTTTTGAGGTAAGGTTTCATATTGTGGGGCTAGGAGCAATGGTGAAAAAGAGAGGCCACTCTGATACACAGAACAACTTAAAAGCAGTTAGATACGCTCAGAAACAGAAGTCATCTCACTGATGAGAGGAGGCGCTCTTTCTCTTGAAGTGTTCAGAGTTATAAGATTATACTCTAGCAGAATCTATGAATCAGGCAAAATAAGAAGTACTAAAAATAAAGAAGGTTTTTTTCAAAACTAACGAAATTAAGTCTTAATAGAAAGCTTCAAGATGCCACTAATATAGAAAGAGGCTTATAATTAATCTATTATTAATTTTTTAGTATCTCAAAGCTATTTCCTTTAAAAACTATCCTATTGATGGTATCTAAAGTAGATAATGAATTTTCATTTCTTAATGTTTTATCTCATATTTAGAAGAGACGAGCAGTTGGCTAAGTCTTTCATAAGATTCCATTTATTATTTTATGAGCTTATATTTATTATTTAAAAGAGACCAATCACCACTAGCCAGAACTGATACTAGATCAAAGGTTAAGGTTGGGTTATTAACCTGTTTCTGTTTTGTAATCAAAACAACCGTCATTTGACAGCAATGATTTTGCTTTAGGACAGTTAGGTAACTGAAGTAATATTAGTGAAAAGACAACCTAACATGATTTAGTCTTTATTACATGCTACATATTTGGCACTGTCCTGAGCACATTATATACACTGTAACACATATTTAATACTCACAGCAACCTTAAGAAGTTAAGCATTGTTAGCCTCATTCTTACTCCTTGGAAGGAAAGTTATGATCAACCTAGATAGTATGTTAAAAAGCAGAGACATTACTTTGCCAACAAAAGTCTGTCTAGTCAAGGCTATGGTTTTTCCAGTGGTCATGTATGGATGTGAGAGTTGGACTGTGAAGAAAGCTGAGCGCCGAAGAATCGATGCTTTTGAACTGTGGTGTTGGAGAAGACTCTTGAGAGTCCCTTGGACTGCAAGGAGATCCAACCATTCCATTCTGAAGGAGATCAATCCTGGGTGTTCGTTGAAAGGATTGATGCTGAAGCTGAAACTCCAATACTTTGACCACCTCATGAGAAGAGTTGACTCATCCTGATGATGGGAGGGATTGGGGGCAGGAGGATAAGGGGACGACAAAGGTTGAGATGGCTGGATGGCATCACCAACTCGATAGACATGAGTGTGGGTAAACTCCGGGAGTTGGTGATGGACAGGGAGGCCTGGCGTGCTGCGATTCATGGGGTCACAAAGAGCCGGACACAACTGAGCAACTGAACTGAACTGAACTGAGAACTGAAGGAGGAGACATCTGGGCTGAGAGGGGTTCAATAACTTGCCCAAGGTCATAGAACTAGTGAGGGATGGAGTCCAGAGACAAATTCAGTGTTTTTCAGAGTCAGGGCTCTTAATCCTTTGAGTATACTTTTTAGTATAATTCTGAACTCTAGGGACTTGGAGGGCAGAAGGAATGTTTGGCCCAGAGCAAATAACACTTAGGATCATTTAAGGCTTCTAGAAATACTAAAGACAACCAAGCAACCATTTAATGAATGTTCAATCTATGTCAGGTACTGAACTAACCGTTGTACAAACACTATCTCACTTGATCCTTAAACAGCCTTAGAAGGTGGTTACTCTTATTGTTGTGATTGCATTGTTGTTGCTCAGTCTCCAAGTCATGTTCGACTCTTGGCAATCCCATGGATGGCAGCACCCCAGGCTCCCTTGTCCCTCACCATCTCATGGAGTTTGCCCACGTTCATGTCGTTATTTTATGGGTACTTAGAGGATTTAACTATTGAGCCCAGCTTCTTAAAGAATACACTGCTCACAGAATTAAATGTAAAGGAAGCAAAATAGGTACTTAGCATGTAAAGACCACTCAGTAAACCTAACTTCCCTGTCCTTGGATTATGTTTCCAGGGGATAAGGATGGTTTCAGTAGTGATGAATTCATTGTCCTTCTTACCTATTTTCTTATTTGTCCCATATGGCAGCTATTTGTGAGTTAGATGTTTGAGTGCTATATTCAGACTTGAAATAGAATGAAGTCCACGGACTGTGCCACATCTTTATAATCACCAAACCCTAACCTCTTTGAGGCTTGCACCACTGGCCAGGAGTGTGGCCCAAACCTGCCCATGTGGCAATAGTAACAATAAATAACCTTAGGAATGAGAAACCCCACAGCCAAGACCAACAATCAAAGGGTAATATGCCATGTTGCTCTACCCAAACAACCCCATGCTAAGGATGAAGGTGGCCAATGTCTTGCAAAATGAACACCCTTTCCCCAGATTGCAAGATTTCATCTACTTAAGAGTTCAATGAAGCTTGATTTATTTAAGTATTCTAATCTCATGGGAAAGAGCTCTGTTTTCAGAATCAGAATCTCTGGACCTCAGTCATGTCTCCACTACAAACCAGCCACACGATCATGGACAAGTTGATGAAATCCACTGGGTCTGTTTTCTCACTGAGAAGATGAGACAAAATAAAACCTGCTCTCCAAATTTGTGCCACATAGGTAAGAGTTGAGAAAATACTTTGCAGAAATATAAAATCCCATCAGAAATATAAGAGGGGGTTATTATTTCAGTAACTCCTTCCTTGCCTAAAATTTGGCCACTGACATAACAACCTGGTTAGCCAAGTTGGTTTACTGGAAGACTAGTTTGAAAGGTAGGAGGAAAGGGGACTGTTTAAAACTGATAATTAGTCTTGGTACACCAAGGACATCCATGGAACTATCTGCCCAGTTGTTTTGATGGTTAAAAGGGATTCATTTCCAATGGCCTCACTTCTCTATAAGCTTGGCAATTCCCTTGGCATTCAGTGAATGTTCCTATGAAATAGACTGAGAAACCTTTCTGTTCAAGCTAAAAGGATTATCAGCGAGCCATTATGTCACTAAATAGGACAGAAACACTCTTGGTAGCTCCACAAGTGGGGGCTCAATATGTTGTGCCAAAGACACCTTTAGATTCCTATTCAGGTTTCAAGGTGCCAAGTTATTCACCTTTGCCATCTACATCAAAAAGTAAAACTTAGCCTATATGCGGATTGATTAGGACAGCTATGACAAGAGACAGGGAAAAGGGCATTTCTATGTAGGGAGAAAAAGAGAAATCTCATCTGGAGTTAAACCTGGAGAGATGAATAAAAGACAGTATTTAGTACTATTGATTGCTTTTACATCTTGTTGAGAGGATTCAACTAAGGGATTCAAGAACAAAGAGAGAAAAATCAAGGAAACAATGTCTTTGGTGCCTTCACATTCACCTTGGGCTATGGCTTCCCCTCAAGTTATTTGATGGATTAAGATGGCTTTATGATGTGACACCATCATCCTGCTTTTCCTATTATAGCACTTTTCTTAAAATATTTTGTGATTAACACAAAAAAGTCTACATTTTCCCTGGGCCTGTATTTGGAAGGTAAATTCTTTTTTTTTTTTTTTTTCTCAAGTCACTAGTTGTTAAGCAATAAAGCTGATGGCTTGATTAGTCGCTCAAACTCTGGCTTATATCATCTTACCAAAGTTTACCCTCAATATACAAAAAATAGAGGTTATGGAGGTTGCTTAGATCATGGTCAATAACTGGGAAGGAAACCCAGGCTTCTCAGACACAAGACATGCCAAACTTTTCAAAGTCAAGGCCATCTCATTTTCCTGCTTCTGTCTCTCTGATAAAGCATACTTTTGCTCTGTCACTAATAGCCACTCTGCAATACACTACCCTTGACCAGCTGCCCCCAGGTGCCCCCATTGCCAGTGGGCCTGGTTGTCATGAAACTACTGATTAAAGATTTTAAGACTGGCTTAGGCAAAACATGCCAGAAATTCCTTCAGGGTAATTAAAAGTACGTTCTGTGTCAATAAACACAGACGGTGAGACCCTTTATGTACAGAGGCGCTGGCTCCAACCCACAGGATTTAAGACATTTTTTCTTCGATGACTTTTCCATCATTGCAATTGATTTTCACTGATTCCTCCAAGACCCTTCTCCAGGCCCCTTATGAAATGATAGGTTGAGCTCACAAGTATCGTCTTACCCTTACTGTTTAAGCCAAGACCCAAGACCAAAGGAGCTCTAAACCTAAGAGCCAAGTTCATTCCCAAAGCCCTTTCACTTGAACCTACAGGTAAGAGAACTTTAATGGAATTCTTGTTACAGAATTTGAGAGTGTCCACTTTTCACTACTCTTCAAATCAATTTTCATTTGAAGAGTTACAAATGGGACTTCCAAGAAAATAGTTAGAACTTGGGTGAATATTTAGTACATTGATAGCCAGAGACTTAGTCCTCGCACATAATAGACACTCTATGAATTATTTTTCACAATGACAGCTTTATAATTTTTAGTGTGTAAACAATGCATATAAGTATTGAAAACTGTCATACACTAGACAAGATAAATAGTAAAAATAAAAGTTCCATTAGCCATAGATAAACATCATTGGTATTTTGATAACTATTCTGTTCACTGAACTCTCACAGTTCACAAAGAAATTTATATGGGAGGAATTACACTTATATACTTGTCCTATCATCAATGTGGTGAACTTTTTTATTTTTTATTTATTTATTTTTTTTTAACTTCTTTATTAAGGTGGATACACATTCTCATATTAACAATTCTTGTGAACAAAAGCAACCAAAATAAGGCGATAGTAAGATGTGCTTCACATAAAAACAATCAAGCTTCTGGAATATAGGTCTTATTCACGTTTTGCTTCCTAATCTTTCTGTTGTACAGGGCCAGATCTCCTCTTAGCCACTTGATTGTTTTTATGTGAACTTTTTTAAATTGTCTTTTTTTTTTTTGCTCACTTCTCCCCTCCCCTTCATAATCGATATTAATAACGCTTTATATACATTTTCATTTGGATGCTATCATATGCCAACTCATATGGTATGAATGACATTTCAGTTGCTCAATCAATACTTGCCGAATGGTTAAAGAGTAAAATGAACAAACACATTAACAAATGGATGGATGAACGAATAAATAATGAGCCGTGCTCTTAATGAGCTGGTACAATTTCCAAGTGACTGCAGAAATATACAGCACAACTTTTGACGTCGGCCCTATTATCTAAACCCTAGAAGAAGTAGGAGAAACCGGCTTCAACATGCTAACAGGGAGCCCCAAGTTCAAACTCCCACATAAAGAATATGTTATTGACTGCTGTCCTAACCATGGAGACATAATCAATTTATTCTCCAACTCAGATTCAGGTTAAAAGCCAGGCACTAAACACCTGTACACCAAGCACTACACTGTCCTCTGTAACATAAACTAAAGGAGTAAAGATGTGACAACCGTGTTCTCAGAATTTCTTTTCAGTTGGGAAGACAAAATTCAGGACTGCCTCTTCCTGACAGGCTGTCTGTACTTGAACCTCAGTTTTCTCATTTATGAAATGGGGATAAGGCTATACATCTAAGACTGTTGTTATGATTAAGCCATTCAAATAATTCAGGGGAAATGTCATTGGAAAATGTGGGCTGGAGGCAGGTCACGTAGGTCCTGGGAAAGTGACTTAGAGGGACAGGGAAGCAGGAAGGGCTGGGGTGGTCGAGGACCCCACACAAGCCAGCCTGTGTGGCTTGAAGAGCCGTTAGGAGAGACTCAGGTAGACAAAGGGACAGGCAGGAAACAGGAAGACTTAAAAGCACAGGAGAAAATGGTGAGCAGACCAATCTTCTTAAAGTTCAAACAAAAGGAGGAAGATGTGTTTTGACTTTTCAGCATGTGCCAATGTCTAGATCAAGGCATCCATATGAGCTACTCAAAGGCAACTTGCTTGTCAAGTAACTGGAAAAAGGGGAAAAAAAAAACCCTGGCCTGTGCAATGGGCTCAAATCCAAGTTTCTTAGACTTATAGGAAAAATTCTGACCGGAAAATTTCCATCTCAAATTGTGCTGAGGAAGCGTAGGGACTGAGTAAGCATGTTGGCAGCAGCAGCCCAGTATGATAATCAGACTCCTCTTGATTTTTCACTACAGTGCACAGAGTTCTTCAGGTCCTGGGGAGACCTTAGTAGGGTTTTGATCTCTGACCCTGCAACGGGTCAGGGAACCTATAAGGAAATACACTTTGTACCCAAAATGGAACTGTGCCCAAAACTTTCCTCTTACATCCTATGAAGTGACTAGAGGGTTCTAACTTCCAAAGCATAGTATGTTAGTTTCACCCAGGCTAATCTGACAGATCTGGAATGGGATCAGATATTAATCACTGCAAGAGACATCAGTTGGAGGCACTAAACTGTCCCAGTATCTCCTGTTAAGCTCAGGTTCCCCGGGCAGTTCTTCTCCCCTGTGTCATATCTTTTTCTTTTAAACTAGCACCACTGATGAATTCCTGGAAGCTTGTTCCCATGCATTTGCACTGCCCCAATCAACACTCTCACTCCATCCTACCTGTGCTGGCTTCACAGCCAGCAGAGAAAAGAAATGAAAGGTAGATTTTAATATTACCATCTCAAATCATCACTGAAACTTGATGCTTCTAGAAACTGTTTTAATACTTTTAGTCTTCTGAGGAAGCAGCTGGATTGCCTCCTAACCACACAAATCTTTACCCATTCAACTCACCTACTAACCACACAAATCTTTATCCATTCAACTGTCCATCTGTTCGTTCATCCAGCCACCCAGCCAGCCAGTCAGCCAGCCATGTATCTTTTAAAGTCTATTTATTAGACACAGGTCACAAACTGTGTCTCATTTTTTAATACTTCATAGAACTGTAAATAAAAAGTGAAAGAACTTCGTATTCTTACAACAATACCTCCAGATAGTTCAAAGGGAGAAAAATGCCACAAATATTCAAGTCAAAAAGAACTGAGACTTCAGACTGACTCCAACTGTAATCCCCAAAGACTGGTGAAATCCAGAAAGCCAATACAGGGCTGACTCTGGAACAACATGTAGTTTGAAGTACCCAGGTCCACTTAAACATGGATATTTTTAAAATAATAAAATACTTGAGTACCACACAGTCTGTGGCTGGCTAAATCTGGATGCAGACGAACCGGGAGTATGGAGGGATGACTATAAAATTATACCTAATTAACCTCTGCATTGTTCAAAGGTTGTTAAAGGGGCCAAAATCACTCACCAAAAATGCAATCCCAGTGGTAATTTATACGATTTTTACTTTTCATTGCCATACAATCATTTTCCCAATTTGGGGATGTCTGGAAATCTTGAACCAATAATAGAGTCTAGTTTTCTCAGATTTATTGGGGTTCAAATTACATTTGACCACATATAGTATTAACAAGAAAAAGTTAACATAGCTTTCAGAAATATCAGATTTGAACCTCACAAGAGGCTAGTTCATTAAACAGCCATACTGGTTGTCATGGTGGGTCAATCACTCTTGGAAACTACCTTCTCACCAATTTGAGGAAAATTAACATTTCTGGGTCACCAGGTTCCACATACTTATCTACAACCGATGCCCTGGAACCAGGAAAGTAATTTGATTTAATATAGGTGGGCAACTAAATCCCAGAGGACAAGCTACTCACCCATGTGTTTAATACCAGAGGCTGGGCACTGAGCTTGCTTTCCCACTAGGAAGGAAGAAAGCATCAGGCTTTTGGGGAGGATAAGGGCAACAGGTTCAAGTTAAAGCTCCACGATTCTGTCTTTATGACCTCTTTTTCTCCTGATTTTCATTCCATGTATGTTCTCTAGGATGAGCTTGAACACTTTGAAAATGTGTGACAAGGTGAAGCAGAGGAAAAACAGACTAGAAAAAGTGGGAAAGAGCCAAAGCAATTACAAAGGTGCTCCTTGGTACAGTATTTTAAGAAAGCAATTGATTAATATGATCTAGATACTTGTTTGTACCATTTAACCCAGCAATCTTGATGTAGACATTTGTCCTAAGACACTAACCGGAGAGATGATTTAGATACATCCAATCATTTATCACACAAATATTACATCAAAATACTGGAAATCATCTGAATGTTCAGCATTGGGTGATTGGCAAAATTATAGTTTAACTATGGGATGTTACAGAAGAATGCTCACAGTATTGTGTGTGGGACCAAAACAAAACAAAAACAGATATGATACATTTTTCATAATTCCTTTATTTATCCATCCATCTCTCTCTCCTCTCTCTCTCACACACACATGCACAGCCTGGAAGAAAATACATCAAAAAATGTTTATATGATTATGTTTGAGGCTAGAGGTAAATTCGACTTTCTTTTCTTACACTTTTCTTTATAGTCCCAGTTTCCATCAGTGAGCACATATTTTGTTCTCTCACAGCCTCTATTCTTTTCCTACATAGCATTTAACAAGATTTATATTCATGTTCTTACATTTGTGTATAATGTGTATCTTTCCAATAGAACACACGTTCTATGAGAACACAGTCTGCATCAGGTTTTTGTTTTCTAATTACATACCTGGGTTTTTTCTTTTTTTTTTAGCATGGTGCCTTGTATATAATAAGCATGTTTAAAGTGACCACTGAGTGAGCAGTTACAGGGATCCTACCCGGAAGACATGTGGGATATAGGCGGGTTCTAACGGACAGTCTGCTGTATCTATAGTCTCCAGCTCTTTTGCTCAGGAATATAGTATTTTCCTTGCTTGCTTTTGCCTCCTAAGAACACACTCCACCCTCCATTAGGAATGCCTCTGCCACTGTTCTCCACCTGTCGGCATCCCACCAAGACCCCACCTTTCCCACTGAACCATTCCTGTTCAGGTGAGCATCTTGTAGCACTTACCACAGTCACTCACTTGAAAGATCAACATTTTTTAAAACTTTATTGGGTTCCAAACAGTTTTTTGAACAGGAGTCAGCAAACTGCAGTCCATGGGCCACTACCTGATTTTATAAATAGAATGCTAGAATGCAGCCATGTCCACATGCTGAAGTGACAGAGTTGAGTAGACTATATGGTCAGGAAAGACTAAAATACTATCTGGCCCTTTACAGGACAAGCTACTGACCCTATTCTCAAGCATCTACATACTTGTGTAAAGTGGAGATAATCCCAGATTTGTATCCTATTAGGTTATTCTTAAGGAAATATGGGATCCAAAGTAGATGTCCAAGAGCTTTGTGAAAAAGAAATCATTATAACAGAACTAAATTTGTTCTTAAGAACATACATTTTTGGGTCAGAGACATGTGCATTCAAAGTCCTGAGGCTGCTGATTGATGCTAGGCAGCTTACACAACTTCTCTAAGTTTCATCATATATTCCCTCATTTGCTTAATAAACATGTAATGAGTGCCATTTGCCAGATGTTGGACTAGGAGATGGATAAGAGACAGTGGTGAATAAGACCTAAAAGTCTCACCTAATTCAGCCTTAACTGAATTAACCTTAATACAGCTGAGGATTGTTGTTAGGATTAAATGGTACACTCCCCCACCCCGACACACACAACCATTATCCTATGTATACACACCAATGTAGTACACAACATATACATATACACATAATATATAGTTCATCATATATAGTATAAACAGAGCTCTTAATTCCTGGTACACTGTGAGCACTCAGTATATGATGGCTCTACAACAGAAGCTCTTTTAATAGACCTCTAAGAAGATGACTCATCAGATGAAAAACTGCTTTCAATTCCCTCTGTAAAATGTGTCTCCATCATGTTCTACGTTCACAGCTAATTTATTAGGCTCGTCTCTGGTCCACTGGCTCACTTCCACTTCTTTTGTTTGAGCTGCATGTCTACTGAAAGTCAGTTGTATTGGTTCCCAAATCCCTTGATGTCAGTTGTACTGGTTATTTAACTGAATATCATGGACAGTGATGACTGTCTGACATGAAAACTAAGTTGAATGCTTTCAAAAGATGATCAAGAATTGTCAATTAAATGTGGGAAAGATAAAATATGGGGGACATTTGTGAAAACCTAGAAGGATCTGTACTTCAGATTGCTTCTCAGGGGTCTATACTCTCACTCAATCTCAAGGAAACCAAACTTAGACGTGGTCTTTGTCATTGTGGGTGTGGTTTGTGCCAGAAGAATATGTGCCCCAGTCAGCAGTCCCACCCATACTCAAAGATTAAGCCTTGATTCTTCAAGAAGCTTTTCATCAAAATTAGGCAATGCTGCTTAAAATAGGTGTATCAGGAACTATACATGATATTTAGTAATATCTACAAGAGAAAGAATCTGAAAAAGAATATATACCAGAATCACTTTACAACTGAAACTAACACAACATTGTAAATCAGCTAAACTTCAAATAAATAAATAAGTAAATATAATAGGTATATCATTTTTATGATTCTCTGCCTTAACTTTTCCAATTTACCATCAACTACTGGTTCCAAATGCATGGAGAGGGATTCTTTTGTATGTATTCTGTGCTCACGTATAAACAATAACATGTTAGGGACTTCCCTGCTGGCTCCAGCGATAAAGAATCTACCTGCCAATGCAGGAGACACAGGTTCAATCCCTGATCTGGGAGGAAGCCACATACCACAGAGCAACTAAGCCCACATGTGCCACAACTACTGAGCCTGTGCCCTAGAGCCCGGGAACTGTAACTACTGAGCCCTCGTGTTACAACTACCGAAGCCTGTGTGCCCTAAAGCCTGTGCTCCGCAACAAGAGAAGCCCACACACCATTAACTAGAGAGTATCCTCCACTCACCCAACAAGAGAAATCCTGAGCAGCAATTAAGACCCAGCACAACCAAAAATAGATAAATAAATAAAATGTTTAAAAAGATATCATGCTAATAGGGGGCATGTTGCCTCAGCCTGTGCCATATTTTACAGGTAAGAAAAAATTCAGAGATGGAGGGTCTGTTCCAAGGCCTCAGAACTGGTGTTGCAGGAGGGGGGTCTAGAGCCAGGCGGGCTCTGATTCCACTGTCTCAAGAGAGGCAAATGTAGTGCAGACTTGCCCAGTCTGGGTCCTTATATGATTAAGTACCTTTTGAGAAGGACAGAGCATCATCTGCTTAAATGGATGGAGCGGTGCTCGAGAGCAAGAATTTCTATATCACCACACCCCCATCACCACCACCATAGCAGCTGGCAAGAAATGCGATAAATAATTTTGAGGAATTTTCTTTCTTTCTTTATAACAGTAGAAGAAACTGGGGCTTCCTGGTTTCTGAGAGAACCAAGTTTGCTTGGGATTTACAACCTCCTCCATGGAGCACACAATAGCGAGGGAGACAGCCTATTGTGCCTGTCAGATCATGTCACTGAGAGCTCAGCCTCACCAACTGGCACTTGCTCTTGCCTGTCGGTGCGGCAAGATGAGCAGTGCCCTGCTCACCAGATGGTTATTTGTTCCACCAGCCACCTTTGCTGCATCCCTGATTCACTCCAGCCCAGGACGGTCTCCAGCATTCGTGCTGCAAGGCAGCTCATGCCAATAACTTTGCCAAATGGCTCCTCTCAAAGTCATGGGCCGCCCAGACAGGCTGGCTCCTCCATCTGCAGCAGCTTTTGGCAAAGAGATGCTTCTCATTCTGTCTCCACTCTTGGCTGCACCACAGCCTTCTTGCCAGGAGGATGGTCTGACCCATCAGTGCATACATTTTAAGCTTACGTCTGTGTCTCCCAGGCTCACCCCCAAGCGCAATGTCATAACACACAAAACAGAGCCAGGTGATCACAAATACAGGCATAGGGCACCACGGAAACTTAGAGCCACAAAAATCCACGGATAGCTCGCCTTCCCTCCCCCATCTTCAACCTCATTTTAGTAGATTAGCAAATGGAAGCCAAGAGAATAAAAGTACCTAATTATGGTGGCAGGACTGAGAATAACATGCAGGTCTTCTCATGGGCATTCCAAACTACTGCCTAACAATAAAGACTGCATTGCCTTATTTTTCCTCTGTTCATTTTCAAATTCTTGATAAAAATTAGACCATTTGTATCGGTAGTGATTCAGAGGAGAATTTCTTTAGAATAATGAACAATTTTTTCCTGTATCAATATCATGCCTTTTTTTCAAAACATGTGTGTCCATGTACTACATTGACAGACCTGGAAGTGACTTCTGTTCTGCCACCCACTCTTGGGTGACCTTGGACAAGTAATCTCACTTTGTTTCAACTTTTCACTTAAAGGGGTATAAGGACAGTATCAACAAGAAAGATATTTTACATCTCAAGTTTATTTGTGGCACAAAGCAGGTCCTCCACGACTGCCAGTCATCAACATTATCTTATCTGAACACTCAAATCCACAGTGGTTTCAGAATACACATACTATGCACATATACATGCTGCTGCTGCTAAGTCGCTTCAGTCGTGTCCAACTCTGTGCGACCCCATAGACAGCAGCCCACCAGGCTCCTCTGTCTCTGGGATTCTCCAGGCAAGAACACTGGAGTGGGGTGCCATGTCCTTCCCCAACGCATGAAAGTGAAAAGTGAAAGTGAAGGCGCTCAGTCGTGTCCAACTCTTAGTGATCCCATGGATTGTAGCCTACCAGGCTCCTCCGTCGATGGGATTTTCCAGGCAAGAGTACTGGAGTGGGATGCCATTGCCTTCTCCAGGAATGCCAGATATTTCTTATATTAAGAAGTTCAAGTTCATGAGGTTAAATGATTTATCCAAGGTCACTGAGAGAATAAATGAAGGACCAGAGATTCCTTCTTGCTATTTTGCTAAGAAATGAGAACCAATATCTTGGCTTTGAAAGATGATAAAATCAGGAAGGAGAACATCAACAAGAACATATATATACACACACACATATATATGAATAATCACTCCAGTATCTTCTATAATATAAAAAACTGGAAGCAATTTTCCATCTGGCCACAAGGGAACTACTAAATAAACTATGGTATAGTCATACCATGGAGCACTAGGCAGCCATTAAAAAGAGCAAGGCAGATGTAGGTGTCCTGACACAGAAAGGTCTTTCAGATACATCACTGAATGGGAAAAAAAACAAAGCGTAAACAAAACAAACATGCATTCAGTTACATGAAAAAACAGTCTTTCCCTCAATGTGTATCTGCACCTGGATATTTAAATGTATGAAAATGTATATGAAGTTGGCTATGAGGAAGCTCAGCAACTATTGACAATGGTAACTCTGAACAAGGAAGTGGGTGGGTGCAGGCATGGATGGTGATTCACGCTTTGTTTTTATCTACTTCCATAATGCTTGAATCTTTTCAAGTAAGAAGGCATTTCTGCATTATTTGCTTCATAAATACAGACATCAAGGCAGAGAGGAACATGAACGACAGCAGTACAGCTGTCGTGAACCAATGGTCCTCCTAACTTGGGTGTCCTTGGCCCCGACTTGACTTCTGCAAAGTTACATGAGCAAATGCTGTTCTCCTCAAGTTTCTTGTTCAGCTCTTCTCCTCTTTGGTAAAATACTTCCTGGTGATATTTTGTACTTAGGGGTCCAGGTTTTTCCTTTCAGACCACCTGGGAGCACTCAGCATTTTGCGGCAATATCCCCCATTAGAACCGTTTACAGCTTTTCCATACTCAGCACCCTTGTGCATCTGTTGAGGGTCACAGAGCTGAGTCCCAAGCATTAAGCAGAGGAGGTGACCTGCCATTCTGTGACTACTTCAGGTTCATGACTTAATAGATTCTCAGCACTGAAATCAGCTATGCATGATGGAGGAGGCTGTCAGTAACCCAGTGTCAAGTACACCCAGAATACATGGCCTCATAGGTATGGTACTCTTCGGCACACTCCTTCTGGCAGACCTCATCTTTCTCATGTTAAAATCCTGCCTGCAGAGGCCCCTCCAGACCCTGGGACTCCATGCGTCTTCTCACCCCTTCATTTCTTCACATTTGCTGGAATCAATCAGGCCTCTCTTCTCTATGGCATAGAAATGACAGTCTGACTTAACCCTCTACATGCCCATCCTTTTCCATTACCCACAACGATCCTTTCTCCAAAGAAACCATTAATACTAATTAGTTGTCCATGGATTTCACACATTCACATCCTATCATCATCATTCCCCTCTCTTTCCATAGTGAACTTGGAACATAAGAATTCAAGGGTTCCTGGATTATTTACGACAAAACTCCTAGTGGTCTTGTAAAAAGAATCTGTGCTTCCAGTGGGATGATTATGTCAGGATTGGTTTGTCAGGTCAGAGCTGATTTTTAGCTTTATTCCAGAGTTCTACTGGAAAGGCAACAGAAGGAAATTGGATGGTAGAAATGAAGTCTGGTGAAAGCAAATTCATCTTTTTAATGGGAGATGGGTAGAGAACCACTGGAGTGTTACTCTGGCCAACACGAGTCCTTTGACACCCCACACTTCACTTCAATGCAAAAGGACATTAGCCATCATACAGCTGGCTCTGGTCCACTCCTTTCACTCCAGGCAACTACATGAGTTGCTATCAGCTCTGGAGAAGAGATGCCTGGATGGTTCAGTGGAAACTTCACTGTGAGTGTGCCAGGTGGAGGAACATGGAGAGGGCTATAAAAGCTAGGTAAATTTCATAATTTGATTGCTCAATTTCATATTTTCTTTCTTTTCTTATACACATGTGTGAGTGTGCTCAGTTGTGTCCAACTCTTTGCGATGCCAAAGACTATAGCCCGCCAGGCTCCTCAGTCCAAGCGATCTTCCAGGCAAGAATACTGGCTGCTGCTGCTGCTGCTAAGTCACTTCAGTCGTGTCCAACTCTGTGCAACCCCAGAAATGGCAGCCTACCAGGCTCCTCTGTCCCTGGGATTCTCCAGGCAAGAACACTGGAGTGGGTTGCCATTTCCTTCTCCAATGCATGAGAATGAAAAGTGAATGTGAAGTCGCTCAGTCGTGTCTGACTCTTTGAGACCCCACGGACTACAGTCCACCAGGCTCCTCCGTCCATGGGATTTTATAGGCAAGAGTACTGGAGTGGGGTGCCATTTCCTTCTCCAGGGGATCTTCTTGACCCAGGGTTGAACCCACATCTCCTGCCTGCATTGGCCGGGTGACTCTTTATCACTGTGTCACCTGGGAAGCCCTTATTATAAATAGAGGAAAATAAACTTACAGGAGTAAGTTAGCTAAGGATTCTGGCATCAGCGAGGGGAATTCAGCTCCCTCCCTGTGGGAAAAAGAGGAAGGCCCAGACACATGCACTGCCTTACTGGGAAGAGATTGACCAGCTGAACTGAGTAGCACTGAATGGCCACCATGGGGATGTATGCAGAGTGTTGAACACAGCCAGCATTTTCCCCCTAAATTCCAAACAAGGGACAGCAGGGATGGGCAAAGAACTCTTGCCTAGATCCAGGCAGTCACTGATTCCAATCTGGTTCTGCCACTTACAAGTATGCGACCTTATACCTAAGTTTCTTTGCTTCTCCAAACCTTGTAATTTCTTATCCTGAAAAATGCATCTAATGCAAGCATTCTCTCAGAGTTGCTGAAGGTGATGGAGTAAACACATGAGAAACATCTACGAAAATGACTGGAATACAGACAGAATTGAAGAAACCTTCGTTCTCTTCCCTCGCCTAAGCATCTAAACTGGACCCTTAGTTTCTTCATAAATGCAAATGCTAGAATTTAGGAGTGTCAGTCTACAGCTGTGCTCTTTTCATCGAGCATTACCAGTATTTTGACAGGACTGGCCTAATATTATTCACCCCAGGTTTATTGGTACGTTTCTGACCAGCCCTCATAAAGGGCTTGGGATAGCCCCTGGAGACCTGAATGCTAATAATGAATACTTGCTAGTGATTTTCAATGCACTCTGGTTATTTCGTTTAGTAGCGGAACATTTCCTATCCCCGGAAAGGTCATTTATAATACTGTAAGGCAGCTTCTTCCCACCTTCCATTTCAGATTTTTCTGAGAATAGCAGAGAACTCAAACATTCATCCATATGCATTGGAAATACTATTCTGATCTTGCATTTGCATAAAAATACCAAAGCAACTTAAGGAACTATTAATACAAGGCAGCTCTCTATCATGACAACACCTCTTTTTACTTTTCTGATGCCTTTTCATTAGCTTCTTATGAAAACTCATTTTCATGTTTCTTCCTAGTTTTATTCATTATAGCTTCCCTCTTTTCTTGAAGGTGCGTGGGATGGATGAGGAGAGAGGAGGAAGCAGGGGCCTTTACTTTCTTATTTTGATTCTTGTGCCCCTGAAAAGCTGTAACATTTCACAGATCACACAGAGCTCGCGTTTGGAGACCCTCTGAACTCAACTCACCCAAGATTGGTCTCTTCTTATTCTATCACATTTCTGAGAAATGGCCATACAGGGTTATTTGAATAATTTAAGTGTGTGGTTAATTACGCTTATACCAAGGTACTCTTTTCTGTTATAATTTCTTTATATGGAGACAAGATCAGTTTCCTTGAAATTTTTCACCCATAGGGCTCAATATGTCCTGGAAGGCTCTTCTCCTAGGCATCTCAACTGTTCACATACTTTTAAGTGCCTTTAATATACCCACAACACCCCAAATTATGTATCTAGTCCAGATCTTTCTTCTGAGCTTCAGAACCAGATATACAAAGCTTACTTGATAGTCTCAATATGAGGCTAGATGACTCACACACCTCATCAATTTCCAAAGTCTTTTTTCCAGTCTCAGTGAACAGCCCCATCATGCATCTATCCTCATGGCAAGTCTTCCTTGACACCATCTCCATCATTTCTCCATCTCCACTTAGTCTATCACACCAAGTCAGCCTGATCCATTCTTCTACAATGTATCTCAAATCTACAGAATTCTCTCCATCGCTACTCGTGCTACCATCCTACAGAACAGCTATGGCCTCCTATTTATCTTCCCGCTTTCACTCCTGTTCACTTCCTAGCAAGCCCTCTGGCCCCACCCTGCACAGCAGCAAGCCTGAGCTTTGAAAAAACTAACCTGATCATATTTCCCCCCTGATCAAAATCCTTTAATGGTTTTTGATCCATCTTTGGATAAGGTCCAAACTCCTTATGGTCAACAAGGTTCAACGTGACCTAATCCCTAAATACCTCTCCAGTTTCTTTTCTGTAACATTATGAACATTTTTGAACAGATAGCAAAGTTGAAAAAAAAAAAATTACAGTGGATATCCACTGACTGACCACCTGGATTCTACCATTAACATTTTATATTTGTTCTATCATCTGCTTGTCTATTTATCCATTCCTCTCCCCTAATATTATTCTTTGTTGGTTTGGTCCATTTCAAAGTAAACTACAGGCTTCAGTCTCATTTTCAGCCCTCTTCCTCTTGTTCCCTACACTCAGTCCTCGGCATCTTCTCATTCTTTGAGTCTGTCAGACTGTTTTATAACTCTGCACTTGGGACCTACTGTCCCTTTTACCTGAAATGTCTTCAGCTCCTGTTCATTCCTGACTTATCCCTTGGTTTTCAGCTTAAACTTTGTCTGAGCCAGTCCCTGAGCCTCAATCTAAATTATATTTACCTTTCTCCTTTACAAATCATCTCAAGGCTTTTCCTGTGCTTTTCTTGTGCATTTCCTGAATATCACTTATCACAATTGGAAGCTACGTAATTCTTTGGAAAATTGTTTGTTTAATGTCTACCTCTTCCACCAGATTTCAAGTTCATGAGAACAGACACAACATACTGGAGTATGCAGGATCACTTCTGCAGAAAGTCAATTAATAGTTGTTGAAGGAATTAAAGTCAGAAAGCATCAACAGTTACATAATAACAATGATATCATATTAATATAATAACTATACATAGACTAAGTGCATTTGCTCTTCTTTTAAAAATATGTACAAGAAGTATGGGTTTTTAAAGGCCTCTAAGGGCTGCTGTCTATGGGGTCGCACAGAGTCGCACACAACTGAAGTGACTTAGCAGCAGCAGGGGAAGACAGAACTTGCTGCCAGAATATAACCAGCAAGTTATTTCTGTAACATAGTATGGAAAAACCCGAATGAACTTTTCAGCCAACCCAATACATTAAGGCAAATTGCTAAGAGGCTATCTACGGCTAGTGGATAAGCCAAGAAGAGACTGTGGGGGGTTTTAGGGACGTCTCACCTATTTCTACTTCCCTCAAGATCACTCCAAATCAACAACAATGCAAGGAAAAACATTGTGCTTGCAATACAAATGCAATTTAAGTTAAAATAACAACAGCTATAATTACTGAGGGCATCTATCAGGGTCTGGCTTTGTATTAGGCACTGTCTTGAGTGTTTTTCCTGCATTGAAAGTGAAACTGAAAGTCTCTAAGTCGCACACGACTCTTTGCGACCCCATGGACTATAAATTTTTTTCCCCTGTGGCGTAGGTTCTGCTGTTATTCCCATTCTATGGCTAAGGAAATTGAGAAAAGAATAGTTAAACAACAAATTATCTGACTTTCTCTTCTAACCAGATTGCCATTCTTGTGAACTCCTCCTATGTAGAATATTTATTCTGCCCCATGAGAATAGAAGTATTAATCTAGAAAACTCTGATTGCGCTATTGGAGAGGGAGTTTTAGTTGGTTCTAACAAGTCAAAAAGATAAAAGCCAACCCTACTGATGCTTTTCCTCATGTATAACCCTATATGGACATTTTCAAATGATCCCTGCAAAGAATTTTCCCTCAGAAGGGAACACTATTTACATACAGAGATAAACCACTGTGATCTTCCTCATTACAGGAGCTAATAGTTAAAGAAAAATGAAGCTGTGCAGAATTTTCTAATAGATGAGCACGTCAGACTGTCTAGAGTCGGAAGACAAATTTTATCCTGACTGTGTGACCTTGACTAATTAGTGTCATCTCTGGGCCTCAGTTGCTCAGTTTTCTTATTAAAAATGGAAATCACAAGATCCACCTAACCGGGTGTGGACATATTGAAATGATACTTACAAAAAGCTCAGTACTTGCAGTGCTTGGAAAAGAGAGATGCTCAAAGATAGCAACTTTTAAAAAGGGAGAAAAAGGAAAAGGGAGGTGAAGGTGGTAACTTCATACTCAGAACAAAAGAAAAGTTATAAGAAATGTTTTAAATAAATGCACATCATGCATTCTTTTCCCACAGAGAGAAAGAGAGAAAGAAAGACAGAAAAGCTTGGGAAAAGTGTCCTTTAGTATTTGCATTGCTCTTAGCTGGATGAACTTGCCTGCAGCTACCACTTATAATGCAAATTGAGCTTGGAGTCCTTCACACTAACTACACAGCAAAAACCTTTCAGCTTTAAATAGAATACTGCAGTGTGGAATGATCCGAGCAAAGGGAAGAAAAATTCAGACATAAATGCAAAGGAAATTTTGCAGGAAAAAAGAAAGCTGACATAACTGGGCAAGACAGGAAAATGCAGAAATATCAAAGAAAACAAAAGGAAAAGCAAAGTCTGAAGAAGGACCTAGAAACTAATTCCCCAGAAGGTGGGTTTCAGTTAAAAAAGGGGAAGAGAACTTTGGGGCAAGTCCCAAATGCAGAGGATTTTAACAAGGATTTTGATCTGGCGGTGTTCCTTCAAGGTGTACTAGCACTTTTGAGGTATTCATCAGAAGAGGAAGGATTCTCTTCTGATGAATAAAATGCAATTGGGAATTGCATGTGAAAAGACAACTTACATTGTCTAAGAACTATTTTTTTTCTTTCCAGACTTTCACTGCTGCTGCTGCTGCTAAGTCGCGTCAGTTGTGTCCAACTCTGTGCGACCCTATAGACAGAGCCCATCAGGCTCCCATCAGGCTCCCCTGTCCCTGGGATCCTCCAGGCAAGAACTTACACCAAGCTCAGGTAAAAAAAAAAAAAAAAAAAAAAAACCCTTGAAAATGTACTGTGGTTTATGTAGTTTTGAATGTAGTGGCACGGGGGTTGGTGTGGGGAGAGTGATCCAAGGAGGCTGATTTGGAACGATTTTAGTAAATTCTTTGCTATAAACTCTACCTCATTTTAGAATATATGAACCCAGATATTTTATCTGCAATCAGAGTCTACCAAAATGGCATCAAAGAGGAACAAAGATTAGGTCTATCTAAGGCCCTGAAAGCAATGAAGAATGCCATGTTTAACTCATTTCTTCATTTTACAGATGATACTCCTACACACATGACCTCAATTTTCCCATCTTCCTAGCTCAGTAAGTTTCCTTTGCCTGCACTTGGAGGCATAAGGCAATACAGAAGAAAACATGAAGGCAACCCTCTGTCTTTGTTGTCTCAAACAAAAAAAAAAAGTGTGCCCCCAAAGACAATGGACCCAAAACCAACTTCTCTTTGCATGCTATGCTCAGACCCAGAGCTGATCATATGCTACCTGGTGAATCCGTGACAAAGCACTAAGACTGGGGAAGAACATGTAACAATCATGTTGTCACCAGGCAAGTAAAAAGACTCAGTAAGCATGGTGCTTGATATGGGGCAGGGACAAGCTGAACATCTTAAAAGCTACCTCTAAGCTCCTGAAGGCCAGAGGTCATACAGCTTTGCTTGATTTGTCTAGAACCATGGACATATTAGGTGTGATGCTCTCCAATGATGATGACGAATAAAGCATATGTTTTCAAAAACGCTGAACATTCTATCTGAAACTTTCAGGGATGTTTATAGAAGATGCCACATTTACCCCTAAATTGTGTGTCTTTTTCTTTTCAGAACTTGAACTCTTTAGCACCCCCATCCACATTTCTTTAGTAGTCTTGATGTGATTAAATGTGACAGAAATTTTAGCATCCAGGAATAATAGGAATCATCTGAAATGAACATATCTTGCTACATGTTCCTAAAACCCTTTCACACACATTTTTTCACGTGGGAATTACAATGTGACGATGCAACACTGTACAGGAGTACTTAAGGATAAAGGCCGACAGGTAGAAAATGAAAGCAAAAATGCAAAAGTTTTGGTATTTGGAAATGCCCCCACTCTCTATTCCCACACAAAAGGCAAATGAGATTCCACCTGCTGACTTTCCTTTTCTGCCTGTACCTCACTCAGGCTAATGTCAGAACAAGCTGGGGGAAACGGTGAGAGAGAGAAAAGGAGAGAGGGAGGGAGAGAGAGAGAGACGACAATTTCACCTCTTGGCAAAGCTCAGCTTACTGAACCCTCTTGCTTTCTGCTGGCTGTTGATTCAGCAGAAACTACTGCTGCAGAATTCATAATGGTGATTTTTAAAGGCCCCACTGATCGCATTGCTCGCCCCACGTGTCAGACTCATTCACTCGCCGCCCCAACACTGTTTCCCGAGCCACCTTTTTATATCTTGCTAGTGCACTTCCAAGGGGAGAGAGGGTCGCCCTTTATGAACGGGCCTTTTGGGCTTTTGATTGTCTAAGCAGGTAACCCGGCGGGGGAGATTAACGGGCAGGAAATGAAACCATGCCCTCCCTTGCAGCCACTGAGAGACACATCATTCCGCTCAGGGAGAGGAGGACCCACGGTCCTCTTGGGCCCTCTTCTTTCTTACCTATCCCCCACTCCACCGACCCCTGCATATATATTCAGAGAAGGGTCATCTGCTTTTGGGAGCGGGAGTCATTTTTCCAGCCAGGAGCCCCACCCTGAAAAACCTCATCCCCGAGGGCCATTTTAACTCCCGTGGGCGCCGGGTCCACCTGCTGCTGAACACCCAGCTCGCCTCGCCGAGCCCGGATGGATGTGGGGCGCCGGGGCAGCTGCCCCTGCGGGCCGAGCCCCCGCCCCAGCCCCGGGGCCCGGAGGAGTCTGCGCCGCTACGCGCCCTGCCGCCCGCGGAGCTCAGCGATCCGCAACTTGCGCCCGGCCCCAGCGGCGGAATGCGGTGGGGCTGGCGTTACCTTCGGTCGCATAGCTGTGGTCGCGCAGGAAACTGTTGTTGATTTTGCGGGTATCAATGTCCTCCTCCATTGACAGCAGGCTTACTTGCGTGGGAACCAGAAGCCGGCAGACAAGTATCCATGTTCCCTCCCCGCAGCAGAT
>NW_011494863.1:8049127-8049379 GCF_000754665.1 Bison bison bison
AGACAAGTATCCATGTCCCCCCCCCGCAGCCAGTCTCACAGGAGAGGGGGGCAGGGGAGCCAGTGGGACTGCACCATGGTCCGAGCCTGAGGAGGAGACGGGGGAGGCGGAGAGAGAAAAAAAATAAAAACCCGGCAATGGAGCTGTCACCTCCTCCGCCCGGGATCTCCGAGGCTGCGGCGGCTCCTCCCGCGGTGCGCTCACTCCAGCTCCAATTCCCAGCGAGGATGCTGCGCCTGCCTCCGCCGCCTC
>NW_011494863.1:8049834-8060234 GCF_000754665.1 Bison bison bison
TTTCCCCAGCAGCGGTGGTAGCCGAGGCAGAGGCTGCGGCTGCTCTCTGCTGCAGTGGGGCGCACGCAGCCGCCAACCCGCACCTGGGCAGCGAGCATCCAGCTCTGCAGGTTGACGTGAAAAGCCTAAACGCGCTCTTCCGAACTCCCTCCCCGCCCAGCGCCACGCAGCTCAGGGCGGCGTTTACTCCCAACACCCAGAGTCCCCTAGCTCACCGCCTTTCTTCAGACACCTGTGTTCCAGGATAGCAAAGAGAAGGTTCCCTTGAGCAAACAGGAAGTCTACATCTCGGCCTCTTTTGCTCACCCTTCTATCAAGCATATGGTCTCTGGATGAAGGTCAAGGGTGAGGCCTGGGGTTTGAAGCCTCACCCAGAAAGCAGAGAATGGCTCAGAGGCTAGCTTAAGCCCTTCTCTGCGTTAGGAATAAATGGGGAATCAGAGGCCAGAACTTTTCTGCGGATCACACCTGACTTCTCCCTTTCAAAGAGAGTAAAAAATAACTTTTAACTGGGGGTGTCTATACTAGCAGAGGGAGGAAGAGGGTCGAATTATGAATCTAGTCAACATGCTCTGAAAAAGTCCATATTCCCTAACCCTTTGCACTCAGTTTTGGTCAAACTGCTCCAGCCCCTCGGGTGGGTTTTGCTTGCTAAGACACAGCATTGCAGGAACCGCTGAATTTGCTCTCCCAGTGAAAGGTACATTGGAGCCCTGTGCCCCCAGAGCGCCACTGTTTCCCAGGAGGAATTTCAAAGATCCAGTGAATACCAAAAAGTGGCCTGTCTTCCTACTTCACCTAGGAAGAAAATACAGAAGCCTGCCCCGCCCCCAATTTTTCATGAACTGCCAAATCGCAGATTTCATATTTGAAAGAAAATGAGATCATTACTGTTATGAAACAACAATCATTTCTGAAGCAACCCAAATCACTAGAAAGTCAATTTGGACAAGAAATGTCCCTGATTTCCTCTTGTAGAAGGTATTCATTTCAGTGAGCGTCACTGCAGGGGAGAGACATCAGCGAATGTTTTGCTCAGTTAAGCTCCACAAGTTTAGCTGGATGAGCCCAGAGGGATCTGAGTTAATTATATACATACAATGCTTCGGCTAACACAATTTAGAAAGTATTTGAAGTTCAAAAAAAAAAACGGGAAAACAAGTCCTTAACTGAGGTTGGGAATTGCCATTAGACTTCCATGAAGAAAACATTCTTCTGGCAGGTAGAAAATGGCAAGGTCCTCATCTCCCGAAACCAACTGCTTATCTCTGGGAAAAGATAGAAGAAATATTCTTTAATATATAATATTCAGCTTACAAAAGATTCCATTTAATTCTCATCTGGTGATTAAGTCTTCCCTACTTCTTTGACTGTGTGTGCCAAATTCACATATGAAATTCCAGGAAGAGATGAAGACTGATGTACAAATTGATGTAATCCACTTCAGTGCCAGTTGCCATGGCTGGTTCTTTCATGTTATGAGTCGTATCCATCACCAAGACTCCAGTGGTCAGCTCATCTGTAGTTATTCAGTCCAGCTTCTCTTGCAGATTGGCATAAGGGGGTAGGGGGAGGGGGAAGAGGGGAAAAGCTAAATTTATCTTAAATTGGTGAGAGGACATCTTGCTTTGAGTTGAAATGACCTTTAGTTGCCACTAGAGACATTGGAGTAGTATTTGAGATGAAAAGTGAAAGTGTTAGTTGCTCAGTTGTGTCCGACTCTTTGTGACCACATGGACTGTAGTCTGCCAGGCTCCTCAGTTCATAGAATTCTTCAGGTAAGAATACTGGAGTGGGTAGCCATTCCCTTCTGCAGGGGATCTTCATGACCCAAAGGATTGAACCCAGGTCACCCACATTGCAGGCAAATTATTTACTATCTGAGTCACCAGGGAAGCTATTCTTTCCCATATCTTCCCAGGAGGTGGGCTATATTGGAACAGAGTTACAAGATCAACCAGGAAGGCCCAGGTTTGTTAGCCAGGCTGTGCCTGAGAAATTTTCCACTGTAACCAATGGCAGAAGTGTCCCTGCCAGAGATCAAGCCTCTGGGTTTACTAAATTTTTCCTTTCCTGTTTTCTGCAAAATTCCTTCTTGCATTTATTTTATTCAACAGTATAGACAAGTTTTTTCCTAAGACATAAGTTGTGGAGAGGCAAATTAGATGGCTATCCATTAAGTAGATTAAGAAGACTCCAAGATTTCTATTTTGTGAACCATTCTTTTCTACTATGGACAGTGGGGAACTAGCCCCTCCAACCAAAACCAAGAAAAATACACCTGTTGGCTTTGTTCTTTAACACAACAACGTGCAATAAAGGAGGTCAGGGAGTGAAGGAAGCCCTGTGCAAGCCAGTGGTTGTAAGAGCACTACACAGACCATTTCTCAGAAGACTCACTGACCTCCTTCTGTTCCTCCAACTTGTCAAGTTCTTTCTAAAACCTTCTGGCATTTGCCCATGCCATTCATTTCCTATTCCCCTTCCTTGTGTTCCTGGCATTCTTCAGCACTGAAGCTGACCTGTCCCTACTTTACTGAGGCATTCCCTGTCCTCTCCATAGTCCCTTCCTTTGGAATTTTTTGTCTGTACATCTTTTTTTTTCCTTCTTGTTCATGGAACATTTGCATTTTGTAATAGTTGTTTACTTATAATTGTCAACCATTCCACTATATCTCTGCTATTAAGTGTCTAGCACTTCAGTTCAGTTCAGTCACTCAGTAGTGTCCGACTCTTTGCAACCCCATGAACCGCAGCATGTCAGGCCTCCCTGTCCATCACCAACTCCCAGAGTCTATCCAAACCCATGTCCATCGAGTCAGTGATGCCATCCAACCATCTCATCCTCTGTCGTCCCCTTCTCCTCCTGCCCTCAATCTTTCCCAGCATCGAGGTCTTTTCAAATGAGTCCGTTCTTCGCATCAGGTGGCCAAAGTATTGGAGTTTCAGCTTCAGCATCAGTCCTTCCAATGAACACCCAGGACTGATCTCCTTTAGGATGGACTGGTTGGATCTCCTTGCAGTCCAAGAGACTCTCAAGAGTCTTTTCCAACACGACAGTTCAAAAGCATCAATTCTTCGGCGCTCAGTTTTCTTTAGCACTTAGTAGATGCTCAATTATATTTACTGAATGGAGATAGTGAAAGTGAAGTCACTCAGTCGTGTCCGACTCTTTGCAACCCCATGAACTGTAGTCTACCAGGCTCCTCCGTTGATGGGATTTTCCAGGCAAAAATACTGGAGTGGGTGGCCATTACTAATGAATGAGTAAATTACTGAATTTGTTCAGTGATATTTAGATTTGAAAGCTCTACTTTTTAAAATCCTTGGCCAACAAGAAAATGTGTTGTGAGTAAATTTATAGATTGTAATGCCTATTCCTATTGAAAACAATTGTCCTACCCATTCCTGTATGCATATGCACTGAAAATACTTACTGAGCACTTATATGACAAGAATTTTTGTAGGTACTGCGATACAGTTAGAACAGAGTTCCTTTCTTTCACAGAACTGACATTCTATCATCTGATTTTAGAAATATGAGCTTTCTTAGAAATACAACAGTGCATTATAAATTAACAGACTAGAGTATAATATTAAGTGCCAAGCCTCTGCTATCAAGCAAAACTGATTTTCTGCCATTTATTATTATGTCCTTGAGCAAAGTTGCAAGATTTCTCAACCTATGTTTTTTTAATCTATAAATTAGAAAGAAAAATAATACTACTTAATGGAGTTTCTGTGATGATTAAATGAGATAATACTTGGAAAGAATATACTGCTATGACTTGTTGAGTATTTACTATCATCATCACTGTCAATATTGAACAAATATTTAAGCACCTACCATGTCAGCCACTGGGATAGGTCTAGAGTTTCAGCAACATCAGTGCTGAAAATGTATTGTCCTCTCTGCTGTCATGGAACTTAGTATCTAATTTACGGTTTATGGAAAGGGGGGCCACAGGCTGCAGAAGTGGCAGCAGAGAACAGTCTGAAAGGCTGACCAAATTCAGGCTTGTGCTGTACACAGAAAAGGCCAGTTACAGATACACAGCCCTCTTAAGTTACACAATGCATCATGACAGCACAGGAAAACATTCTTTTTTTCATCATCTTTCATATGTTCCCCCCTCCCTCAACACTCTCACATACCCCCAGCCCAGTTAGGTTAGCATTGCCTGTGTTGGAAACCCTTTGTAGGTCATGCTATCCAATTAGCACATTAAATATCTACAATTTCATTAAAATCTTTGTCGTAAACCAGTCTAGAGATTCTTAATACAGGCTTCAGGTGTCAGATAGTCCTGGTTTTCTGTCTCAGCTCAGGCATTTATGAATTTCATGACCTTTGGCAAGTAATTCAACATCTCTGAGCCTTTGTATTTGCAACATTGAAAGAAAATAATAGGAACCACTTCATAGGGTTGTTGAGTGGCTTCAGAGACTGTGTAAGGAAAGTGCTTAATACAAGCTTGGCCCATAGCCAGGCCTCACTAAAATGTCCCTTTGGCCTTCTGGTAGTGGCTCATTGGGGTCTCGTCTGCAGAGAATTGGAGAGATGCACTACTAGTCAGTCAGATGTATGGACACAAGTGACCTAGAAACCTGAGTTTAACCGCCTAGCAATCTGTCTTAATGAGCCCTAGTCACCAGAAATAGGAGATCCTTCAGTTCAGTTCAGTTCAGTCGCTCAGTCGTGTCCGGCTCTTTGTGACCCTTGCTGTCTTATAAAAAGCCCTTTATAAGCCAGGAAGTCCTGTGCAAAGGGAAGGAATTAGAATTATGCTTTCTTGATTTTCACATATGTAAGTGCAGGCCTAATCAAGTTTGTCTATCAGGGAATCCTGTGGAATCCCTCTCTAGATCATTGAGCCCCAAATGCACAACTGTTTCTCTGAGATGGTTTGCCACGACCGCCCAGAGGATGATCTCTTGAGTTTCTAGCAAGGTTTGCCATTCCTTTTTGTGCGTGTTACAGCATGTAATAAATACCACATGAGTGAGCCTTTAGCACTGGCATTTAACCTAGGAGAAGAAAACAAAACATCTTGTTCTCAAAATGTATTAATTCTAGATTCTGGATATACTTAATGGATTTCACTGAGTACCATGTTCCCTCAGTTATCAAAGGACAGAAACTTATGAAAATAAACAGTTGTATGCAGAAGCTGGGAGGTGCTGGCTGTTGAGAGCTGATTGTGTTGATTACACACATCTTTTTATCCAGCTCTGCTTCGAGTGACATCATGTTGGTAGCTTAAAATCTAAAATCTGCCATGGTGGGATATTTATATCATAGAAATTTAAAAAAAAAAAAACCTATATAAATCAGTGCTTTGGCTTTGGGGCAGGGGTGGCAGAGAACAGATTTGTAAACATTTACTACTATAGCCAGTTGAAACACATGAATTGTTGATACATCTTTCTACTTACATGTGTTAATCTATACAAAGTTCCTTTCAGTTCCTCAACACTCAATCTCCCAAACTGTCAAATTTCAGAACATTTCACCATCTGATCAAATAACTCTTAAAAATCCTACCTTTACCATAAAGCATTTCCATATCCATCAGAGGAAACCCGATGCCTCTGTTTGAGCCCCTCTAGGCTGGTTATGAAATTGCCCGGACGGATTTGTGAGTGAGGACCCCTGCAAAGTTCCTAGATCTGACGGTGTAAGCAAAGTGAGGTACGTGCTCACTCTCAATGAATAGCTATTTTCTGCTGTTTATGCTCCATTGTCACTTTATTTTTGCCCGTGTCTCACCTCAGTGCAAAACAAAAACATCCAGTGTGCCTAATTTCACTGATAGCACTTGTCTAGTTAGGATATTGAAGCAATGACAGAAAAGGTACAAAAATTCAAAAGTCCAGATCTGAGAGCCTTTTCTCATTCAGTCGTTTAAAAGTTAGACTTGGACTGTCTTGTAGGTTTGTATTTGCGTTATATTTGTTAGGTGCAAAGTAAGGATTTCTGAAACCAGTTTAGCAAACCTAAAGTGGTATATTGTCTAGTACGTGATGACATGTCTCAAAGAAATAGTTCAGGATAATTTAAACAAACAAACAAAAAATACATTGGGAAATATCTTCAAATTTCTTTAAAATGCACCAAGCAATAACACATTACGGAATTTATCCTAAGAAAATAATCATGGCTATAGGGCAAAAATTTAGCCATAAGGATATTTCTCAGAGCACTGTTTATAATCATGAAAAACTGAAAACAAGCCTAAGTGCCAACAATAAAATTGTCTAGGCAAATTATGGTGTGTATGTATAGTGGGAAATTATTGAGCCGTTGATATAATATTAACACCTAATGTTTATTGAGCATGTATTATATATTGGGCACTGTGCAAAGGGTTTCACTAGCATTATCTTATTTAATTCTAACAACTGCCCCTATAAGGTAAGTTATCTCCATTTAACTGTGGCTAGTATGGCACCCCACTCCAGTACTCTTGCCTGGAAAATTCCATGGATGGAGGAGCCTGGTGGGCTGCAGTCCATGGGGTCGCTAGAGTCGGACACGACTGAGCGACTTCCCTTTCACTTTTCATTTTCACACATTGGAGAAGGAAATGGCAAGCCACTCCAGTGTTCTTGCCTGGAGAATCCCAGGGACGGGGGAGCCTGGTGGGCTGCCATCTATGGGGTCACACAGAGTTGGACACGACTGAAGCGACTTAGCAGCAGCAGTCAAGATAAATAACGTACCCAAAGTCAAACAAATAGGAGCCTGGCTGTGCGTGTGTGTTGGGTGGGTTGAGGTCACCACAGAAACTTGGAGGTCTTTTCCCAACCCACCCACCCCTGGAGGCTGATCTGTACCTCTTAAGAATGAATAGCCTCTCAGTTGAAAATCACTACTATTGTGTTGGTGAGGAGGTGGCAAAATTGGAACCCTCACACACTGTTTGTGGGATTGTATAATGGTGCAATCGCAAATAGTTTGGCAGTTCCTCAAAATGTTAAACAGAGTTACCATATGACCCAGCAATTTCACTTCTAGTTATACACCCAAGAGAATTGAAAACACATATTCATACCAAAACTTGTGGATGAGTATTCATAACAGCATTATTCATAATATCCCCAAAGTAGAAACAACCCACATATTCACCAACTGATAAATGGATGAATAAAATGTGATATATTTATATAAATAATTACTATTTAGCTATAAAAAGTGATGAAGTACTAATACATCTTACAACATGGATGGGCCTTGAAGACATTATGCTAAATAAAAGAAGCCAGTCACAAAACACCACACACTGTGTGATTCCATTTATGGGAGATGGGCAATGGGCAAATCCATAGGGACAGAGTAGATTAGTTGCCAGGGGCTGGGATGGGGGAATAAGAGTGACTACTTGTGTGTTTGGGATTTCTTTTTAGAATAATGAAAATATTCTAAAATTACTTAAGGACAATAGCTGCACAACTTTGAATAGACTAAAAATTACTGAATTGAATAAAAAGATGCTTCAAAAGGTACAAAGTTCCAGATATAAGGTAAACTAGAGATGTAGAGTCGGAGAAGGCGATGGCACCCCACTCCAGTACTCTTGCCTGGAAAATCCCATGGATGGAGGAGCCTGGTGGGCTGCAGTCCACAAGGTCACTAAGGGCCGGACATGACTGAGCGACTTCACTTTCACTTTTCATTTTCCTACATTGGAGAAGGAAATGGCAACCCACTCCAGTGTTCTTGCCTGAAGAATCCCAGGGACGGGGAAGCCTGGTGGGCTGCCGTCTATGGGGTCGCACAGAGTCGGACACGACTGAAGTGACTTAGCAGCAGCAGCAGAGATGTAGAGTAAAATACAATAAATATAATTAACACTGCTTTATTAAACAATCTGCCTGCCAATGCAGGAGACGTAGGAGACGCAAGAGACATGGGCTTGATCCCTGGGTTGGGAAGAGGAGGAGGAGGAAATGGCAACCTGCTCCAGTATTCTTACCTGGAAAATTCCACGGACAGAGGAGCCTGGCAGGTAGGCTACGGTCTGTGGGGTCGTAAAAAGTCAGACACAGCTGAGCACACAAACAATGCACATGTTACATATGAAAGTTAAAAGAGTAAATCCTCATTACAAGAGAAAATGTTTTTCTATTTCTTTTTGTATCTATATGAGATGAATGTTCACTAAACTTACTGTGATCATCATTTCATGATGTCAGTCAAATCATGCGGTACACCTGAAACTTATACAAGGCTGTATGTCAATAAAACTAGAAGAGAAAAAAAAGTATTTCAACAAAACTGTTATTAAAGATTTAAAAAACTACTGCTGTCATAAACCATTATTACCTCTAGGAGTATGGTATATCCCTCAGGTTATTATTAGTGCAGAAAAATTTAAAAGTATATAATGACAAGGATAGATGTTCATGTCATGTTGTTTGAAAAAGTCAAAAAACAATGTATACTGACTGATCCCCTTTTTTGGAAAAAATGTGTGTATCACAAAAGGAATACATGAAAATGCTTGAGAGTGGTCAAGTGTGGCTTTCTTTGTGGTTCATATTCTTGTCAAAGAAAATTTAGAACATAATCGTTTTTAGAGTAAGAAAATTTTAAAAATTTATAAGGCTATGAAATACTTTTTAGGATGAAACTTTGTATTGAAAAAAATAAAAAATCATTTGGTACACACCAGAAAAATGAGAGACACTGATGTAAATATATATGCTACCAAATACATAGAACAGTTCTACCCAAAAGAAATACAATACAAGCTACATTAATAATTGTAAATTTTCAAGTTGCCACACTAACAAGTGAAAAGAAACAGATGAAATTAATTTTAATAATGTTTAAAATTTGGGGAATATAATTTAATCCAATATACCAAAAACATTAATTTCAGCATATATAGAATACAGAAAAATTAACAATATATTTACCCCCTTTTTATAAGTCTTTGAAACCTGGTGTGCATTTTACAACTGACAGCACCTCTCCAAAATACGCATATTTCTAGGGCTCAATAACCACACATTCCTTGTGGTTATAGCACAAGTATAAAGGAACTACTCCAAAAGTATTATTCCATTCACAAAATGAGTGTTTTTAAATTTATTTATTTTAATTGGAGAATAATTACCTTACAATATTGTGATGGCTTTTGCCATACATCAACATTAGCCGGCCATAGGTATACATGTGTCCCTCCATCCTGAACCCCTTCTCCCACCTATCTCCCCACCCATCCCTCTGGGTTGTCACAGGGCACTGGCCCTGGGTCCCCTGCTTTGTGCACTGAACTAGCACTGGTCATCCATTCAACATATGGTAATGTATATGTTTCAATGCTATTCTCTCAAGTCATTCCACGCTCTTCTCCCACTGAGTCCAGAAGTCTGTTCTTTATGTCTGTGTCTCCTTTGCTGCCCTGTATGTAGGATCATTGGTACCATCCTTCTATATTTCACATATATGTGTTAATATATAGTATATTTTATACTGTATATATCTTTATCTTTCTGACTTAATTCACTTTGTATAACAGGCTCTAGGTTCATCCACCTCATTACAACTGATTAAAATGCATTCCTTTTTATAGCTGAGTAGTAGTCCATTCTGTATATGTGCCACAACTTCCTTTTCCATTCATCTGCTGATGGGCATCTGAGTTGCTTCCGTGTCCTAGCTATTGTAAATAGTGCTGCAGTGAACATTGGGGAACATGCGTTTCTTTCAATTCTGGTTTCCTTGGTGTGTATGCCCAGTAGTGGGATTGCTGGGTCATATGGCAGTTCTAGTCCCAGTTTTTTAAGGAATCTCCACACTGTTCTCCATAGCAGCTGTACCAGTTTGCATTCCCACCAACAGTGTAACAGGGTTCCCGTTTCTCCACACCCTCTCCAGCATTTATTGTTTGTAGACTCACAAAATGAGTTTTATCACATTATTTCAAAGGAAAAATTTTAATCTACCAAGGACTTGAACTAGACTGTGGGGAACTAAAACCAAACTAAGTAACTTTAAACTGATGAACCTCACAACTATTTAAAGTAATACAAACTAAGTATGAAAATATATATAGGGAATTTCCTAGTAATCCTGTGGTTAGGACTCTGAGCTCTCACTGCCAAGGGCCCAGGTTTGATCCCTGGTCAGGGAACTGAAATCCCATAAGTTGAGTGGCTCAGGCAAAACTTTTTTAAAAAATAAAAGAAAAAATATATAGACACACCCACATATATACACGCTGTGCTGTGCTTAGTCGCTCAATTGTGTCTGACTCTTTGCAACCCCATATATAGCCCCCCCCCTCTATATATATATGCTGCTACTGCTAAGTCACTTCAGTCGTGTCCGACTCTGCGACCCCATGGACTGCAGCCTACCAGGCTTCTCCATCCATGGGATTCTCCAGGCA
>NW_011494863.1:8060334-8067557 GCF_000754665.1 Bison bison bison
CTTAGTCACTCAATTGTTTCTGACTCTTTGCAACCCCATATATACCCCCCCCCTCTATATATATATGCTGCTACTGCTAAGTCACTTCAGTGGTGTCTGACTCTTAGCGACCCCACGGATTGCAGCCTACCAGGCTCCTCTGTCCATGGGATTTTCCGGGCAACAGTACTGGAGTGGGGTGCCATTGCCTTCTCCTCTCTCTCTCTTTCTCTCTCTCTCTCTATATATATGTAATAGTAAGTTGGAACCCAATCTGCATTTCCCCCTAAACCTAGTAAGCTGAATTAACAGAATGATAAAAGATCAAGATTTTAAAAGCACTAAAATGACATTATAAAACAATACATAACAAATAGCAAGAAAGATGTAATTCAGTCAGCATATAATTACCATCCAAATAGGCCAAATGTTTAGCTCAACACCTATGGCTTCAACGGCAGCCAGTAGAAGCAGCCGCATAACCAGATGTTACTACTAAAAAAGGAATTTTCACAGCTAGGTATCTGGCCTCTATTATGGTCATTAAAGGTGGAGAAATGTAAAGGTGCAGTTATGGGAATCCAGCTGAGAATTTAAATTAGAGTCTTTTGGATTGGATCAGAGAGTGGAACTGTGTGGTCATGTGATGAGTGGCGTGATTTCTGAAGACTAACCTAACCCCATGGCCTTTAACATTTGCATGCAAACAGTTTTGTGTGTATGTCTGAACACTTCTTCCTTCCTAAACACACTTTCTTCACTGATTCCCAGGTATCAGCCTTTCCTGATTCATCCTCAATGCACACTCCTCCGGGTCACCTGCTGCTCCTCCTCACTGCTTGCCTTGACCCTTCCAGGCACCCTCGAGTTCAAAGTTCTCAGATTTCTCTATCCACAATCCCATCCAAGATGACCTCATCCAGTCTCTTAGCTTGCCACTCCCTCGATGGTACAATCTCATAAATATCGAGCATGGACCTCTCCACTGACTCCCAGGCTAATGACACCAATAGCTGACCTGATATTTCCCTGATATCTACCAGGCAGCCCAATCCCTAAATCTGCCCCCACCAGACCAGCTCCACGGCCTGTTCCTTGATTCCTCTTTCATTCCCCACATCCTTCCAGTCCATCAGCAAATCCTGCCAACTCTTAACTTCAAAATGCACCCAGCCTCCAGCCACTCCTCACCACCTCCATGGCTACTACCACGCTCCAACTACCATCGCATCTCATCATGATGCTCTCAATAGACTCTAATGAGTGTGTGATCCCTACTTCCCCCTCCTACAGAATAGTTTTAGTGCAGCAGGCAGAATGGGCCTTTTAAATGCAAATCACTTTGTCACTTTTCTGCTCCAAGCTCTTTATTGGCTTCCTACACATTCAGGGTAAAACTTTCTTAAAATGCTGGAAAGGTTTGGCTGTCGCTGGAGCTTTATCCTTTTTCTTTTTTCACTTCTCACCTGCAGCTACCAGCTCTTGTCTCAACCCCATTTCTTCCCTCTACCCCACACATAGACATAATTGTTTGCCACACACACCAGGAAGAGCAGCGCCACCCCAGGTCCTCTGCAAATGCTTGTTCTCACTGGATTGAGTGCCTTCCTTCCATCAGCAACCTAGCTCAGAGCTTCACCTCACTTGGGTGTCACGCCAGAATGGATTTTTCTAAGATGCCTTTCTTGATTGTTCTGTATTAAATAAAATAGAAGCCATCCCTCCCAGCACTCCTTATTCCCGTATTGCTACCTGACAGTGTATTTATTTGGCTTTGGTTATTACATGAGAACATAACTTCTGGGGAGACCAAGATGTGTTTATTCCCTGCACTCTGTCTGGCCCTAGAGCAGTGCCTGGCATATGCTGGTTACTCTTAGGTACCTTGAGAAATAATGAAGCAGTCAATGTATATTTGCTTAAAAATGTACCAAACTGTGTGTGGGGTATCAATAAACAATAAATCTAGGATTCTTGAATACTAAAGAATTTTTCCTTGCCCAAAGAGAGGCCTGGCTTTTGCCCTAGGCTTCTAGGAGATAATCTGTGTTAGACGTGATAATAGTGTCTTTGTCTCGAGTGGGAGATGCTCCCTCCAACAGCTCTATGGTGAGAACTAACCAAGGCAGAAAGACCATGTGATTTAGTGTGGGGGAATTTGGGTCAAGCTGCAGACAAAGTTCAAACAACGTGGGCAATCAATGAATCACGTCTATTATATAATGGAGCTTCAATAAACACTCTGAACACCAGGCTTATGTAAGCTTTCTTGAGTATCAATACTTTATTCATATTGCTATACATCTATGCCAGGAGGGTAATGTGTCCTGAGAACAATGGAAACTGGAAGTTTGGGACCCTCCCCAACTGCCCTAATGTATCTCTTTCTTTGGCTGATTTTAATCTGTGTCCTTTCCATGTAATCAACTACAACCACAAATACAATAGCTTTCTGTGAGTTCTCTGAGACCTAGTGAATTATTGAAACTGAGGGTAGTTTTGGGAAACCCCTCAAATTTGCAGTTGATGTCAGAAGTGAGGACAGTCTTGGGAACTCTGCCCTTAAACTTTGCAAATTAGCTAACTCCTTATTTGCAGAACTCAGAGTATAATACAGTATATGCATTAGGACCCCAACTTTATAAAAATAAATTTGTGCATGTGCCAAAAAAATTAGGTAACTCCAGGTCATACCAAACATACTCAACAAGGTTCATGGTAAACAGTAGCTTAGGGAATTCCCAAGTGGTCCAGTAGTAAGAACTCCGTGCTGTCACTGTGGAGAGTCCGAGTTCAACTCCTAGTCTGGGAACTACACAGTCCCAAGTCAGGGAACTAAACTCCCACAAGCCACATGGTCAAGAAGCAAATAAACAAAAGGTGAATGGGAGATCATTAGTTCCAGCCCGTAAGTTTGGTAATGAAGAAACTAAAGCCTACAGAAAAGAACAAACTTGCCCGGTTCACCTGGTTGGCAGACAAGGCGCACGGAACCGGGTTCCTGAATCCTACACATACCCTCAACAATGACTCCCCAGCTGCTGTTTCAGGAGACACTACTGTTTCTTAAGAGGCCAAATCGAAAGTTATTGGACAATTAAGTCGACCTTAACTCCTCAATACTTTAAGGTCAATATTAAGGGGAGAAATTATGACTCTCTTTTAAAAGTCACAGGAATATAGAGAAAAGGGAACCCTCTTACGTTGGTGAAAACATAAACTGAAGCAGCCATTGTGGAAAACTGTGGGAATTCCTTAACAAAATTAAGAGGAGAACTATCATATGATTCAGCAATTCCACGCCTTGGTATTTATCCAAAGAAAATTAAAACACTAGTTAGAAAACAGGTACATACCTCTATTTCCATTGCAGTGTTGTTTACAACAGCCAAGATATAGAAACAACCCAAGGGCCCATCAACAGATGAATGGATAAAGACATGGTATACACACACACACACACACAGTAGAATATTATCCAACCTTAAAAAGAATGACATCTTGCCATTTGTAACAATATAGATAGACCCAGAGAATATCATCTTTAGTGAAATAAGTCTGACAGAGAAAGACAAATACCATATGATTTCACGCATACATGGAATCTAAAAAAAAAACCCCCAAAGCAAATGAACAAATGTAACAAAACAGAAAGAGGCTTATAGATTCAGAGAATAAGTAGTTAACAGAGGAGGGAGACGGGGGGAGGGAGGAAATAAATGAAAGAGATTAAAGAGGTACAAGCTTTAGTTGCAAGATAAATGAGTTGTAAGTATGGAATATACAGAGTGGAGAATATGCTCAAAAAGTAATTTGTCACATTGTGTGGTGACAGATCATAACTAGACTTATGATCATTTTGAAATGTATAGAAAAAATTACTATGTCGCATAACCTCAGGAAGTAACAATGTTATAGGAATGATTATATTTCAAATACAAAAAAAATCACACAAATAAACTTATATAAAAAGATCAGATTGTGGTTACCAGAGGTGAGGAGTAAAGGAGTTGGATGAAGGTAGTCAAAAAGAAATTCTCATTTATAATATAAATAAGTACTGGAGATATAATGGCTTCCCCAGTGGCTCAGAGGTAAAGAATTCATCTGCAATGCAGGAGATGCAGGAGATGTGGGTTGGATCCCTGGGTTGGGATGATCCCCCGGAGGAGGGCATGGTAACCCACTCCAGTATTCTTGTTGGGAAAACCCATGGACAGAGGAGCCTGGTGGGCTATGGTCCACTGGGTTGCAAAAAGTCAGACACGACTGAAGCCACTGAGCACGCATGCATGCAGAGATACAATGAACAACGTGATCAATATAATTAACCCTGCAGTACATCACATATGAAAGTAGTTAACAGAGTAAATCCCAAGAGTTCTCATTATGCAATTTTTTTTCTATTTCTTTAATTTGGCATCTATATGAGATGGTGGCTAATCACTAAACTCATTGAGAAAATCATTCCACAGTATGTTAAATCATTGTGCTATACACCTTAAACTTACATAGTGCTGTATGTCAATTATATCACAATAAAACTGGAAGGGAAAAAAGTCCCAGGGTCCAACCCTGGATATAATTGAAATAAGCAAGCTCCTTGCTTCTCTTTATCTTCTTCAGCTCCCATTTTCTCTCCCCTGAGATGGGTCAGGGAAGAGCTACAGATGGACCTTATCACTGCCCACTCCCAACCCCAATCCAAGGCTGCAGATGTCAGGGAAGAAAGCCTTTCAACTAACTGAGTATCATCACTAATTTTCTTCTTCCTACACCACCACATTCTGCCTTATTCTCCTTCTTTGGAATGAAGTTTCTAAGTATAGGCACCTTTGGAAGCTATAGGACATATCACAGTAATCTTAGCTTATTACATGGGAAAACATTTTGATAAGTTCAAAGTGCTATGCAAATAAGGATAACACCCTGGCCATCACTATACTAGAAAGACAAATTATAAGAGCTGAATTCAAGCACTACTTGGACCTTGAACTTGGAAGCAAGTTTGAATATATTTTAAAACTCAATAAATATTTATGTGTATCATACAGAATGAAAATATCAACAATTGTATTAAACATCCTTCAAACAGAGACCTCTGTAATTTCTGTTTGGCTTCTATAGCACTACAAGGATAAACAAAGTATGATAATCAAAGTTTATGAATTAACATCTGAAAAGTAGCATAAGGCCCTGGGCAGTGACTTTAACATGTTGGGGGTCACAGGTCATTTCTGAGAATTTAATGAAGATTTTGAATTTTCTCCTCAGAAGAAATCATAGTTTAGAGCATTTCCTGCTTCCAACTGCTGATTCATTACATCTATTTCATGGACAGAAAAAGGAGGAAAAAAGACCTAGGAACAAAGAAGGCCCTAAGTTGAATGCAAGTTCAGAATTACACAGATGCTACTCCCCACATATATGAATCACATATATGTGATTCACGGATCAGTGGTGGTGGTTTAGTTGCTAAGTCATGTCCAACTCTTGCGGCCCCGTGGACTGTAGCCTCCCAGGCTTCTCTGTCCATGGGATTCTCCAGGTAAGAATACTGGAGTGGGTTACCATTTCCTTCTCCAGGGTATCTTCCTGATCCACAAATCACATATATTTTTATAGGGAGACTAATAATAACTATCACACACATAGTACTTAATAGCAATGATGCAAGGCCAGATGGGAGACTCCTTTCTCAGATGGGTCAGTCAAGTATAAGAGGAGAAGGGTTGAAGGTGGGGCTTTTGAGTTCCAGACAGCTTGAGTTCAAATCTTGGTTCTGTTATTTCATAGCACTGTAATCTTGGGCAACTTACTTAATTTCTCTGTTCTTCAATTTCATTTGCAAAATACCAATAATAGTATCTACTTCATAGGGTTGTTGTAAATATTAAATGAGTTCTTATATACAAAATATTTTAAAACAGTCCCTGGCACATAATGATGTTAAACAAAGCTAAACAATGTTAGCTGTTGTTAGGAGGCACTGCAGACTGTCATTATTAGATGCTCTGATGTCTACATTCACACCAGATTTATTCACTTTTCTGGTTCTCATTCTTGAATTGCTTTGCCAAATGTGCTTCTTGTCCCCTGAACCTCCTTTTTTAAAAGTTAACTCAAAGACATGGTTTCATTACAAGCAAATGTGAAACTGTTCATGTCAGTGGCTCATGATGGAGGCATAGATCCATTCAACATCAATCATGTACTACTTGTCTGCTGTGTGATTAGCACCAGTCTTTTTAGTTGTTGGAAAGAGACTCACATCCAAGTTTCAGAGGTCAATGCTAAAATTTATGTGCCCATAAGAGACTAATCAAGTGTGGATTAACCACAATGTAAGAATTTAGAGGTACTCACCTGGGCGAGAACATGTACGATGGACAAAAGACACACTTGATCGAGCTCTGAAGCAGGCCTAGCTATATAATTTGTGAATCCTGAGCCAACATAAAAACACGGGGCCCTCTATTCAAGGAGTATAAGGAATTTCAAGACTAACAGCAGAGTTTTAATACATAGAAATGACATACACTGGACATGTCACTGCACCATGGGGCTGGCCCTGCCTTGAAGGTTGGGAGGACTCATGGAGAGATGCCGGCCTTTAGCAGATGGACACTTCCTAGTCTATTGGCCATGTCATGCATATATCTACCTCTGTGTCCTCTCTTCCACTTTTTCCTCCTAACTAAAAATATTTTGCTTTTTTTTTTCAACTTAGGAACATTCTAAATATTCATTAAATTTAGCTCAAGTCTTAGTTTAGAGGGCTTCCACAGTAGCTCAGTGGGTAAAGAATCCACCTGCAATGCAAGACACACAGGAGACTCAATCCCTGTGGATTCAATCCCTGGGTTGGGAAGATCCCCTGGAGGAGGAAAAGGCAACTTACTCCAGTGTTCTTGCCTGAAAAATCCCATGGACAGAGAAGCCTTGTAGGCTACAGTTCAAAGAGTTGCAAAGAGTCAAAATGGCTGAATGACTAAGCATGTAAGATATAATGAAAAGAGTCCTGGACTTGAAATTAGAAGAGCTAGGATTAAGTCTCAAAATTGATGAAAGTGAAAGTGGAGAGTGAAAAAGTTGGCTTAAAGCTCAACATTCAGAAAACGAAGATCATGGCATCTGGTCCCATCACTTCATGGGAGATAGATGGGGAAACAGTGGAAACAGTGTCAGACTTTATTTTTTGGGCTCCAAAATCACTGCAGATGGTGACTGCAGCCATGAAATTA
>NW_011494863.1:8067657-8087216 GCF_000754665.1 Bison bison bison
AGCCATGAAATTAAAAGATGCTTACTCCTTGGAAGGAAAGTTATGACCAATCTAGATAGCATATTCAAAAGCAGCGACATTACTTTGCCAACAAAGGTCCATCTAGTCAAGGCTATGGTTTTTCCAGTAGTCATGTATGGATGTGAGAGTTGGACTGTGAAGAAGGCTGAGCACTGAAGAATTGATGCTTTCAAACTGTGGTGTTAGAGAAGACTTGAGAGTCCCTTGGACTGCAAGGGGATCCAACCAGTCCTTTCTGAAAGAGATCAGCCCTGGGATTTCTTTGGAAGGAATGATGCTAAAGCTGAAACTCCAGTACTTTGGCCACCTCATGCGAAGAGTTGACTCATTGAAAAGACTCAGATGCTGGGAGGGATTGGGGGCAGGAGGAGAAGGGGACGACAGAGGATGAGATGGCTGGATGGCATCACTGACTCAATGGACGTGAGTCTGAGTGAACTCCGGGAGTTGGTGATGGACAGGGAGGCCTGGCGTGCTGCGATTCATGGGGTTGCAAAGAGTCGGACACGACCGAGTGACTGAACTGAACTGAGGATTAAGTCTGCTTTTCTCTGGCTCTATATATGTCACTTATATGCATTAAAGCTCTACTGTTAGTCTTGAAATTCCTTATACTCTTTGAATAGAAGGCCCCATGATTTTATGTTGGATCAAGCCTCACAAATTATGTAGGTAGTTCTGCTTAGAGCTTGATCAAGTATGTCATTTGTCCATCTTACATGCTGAGTCCATTCTTGCCCAGGTGAATAACTCTAAATTCTTACATCGTGGTTAATCAATACTTCATTAGTCTCTTATGGGCACATAAATTTTTAGCATTGACCTCTGCAACTGAAATGTGAATCCTATCCAGAACCTAAAAAGGCTAGTGCTAATCTCACAGCAGACAGGTAGTGTGTGATTTGAATCAGAGATCAAATTGCCAACATCTGTTGGATCATTGAAAAAGAAAGAGAATTCCAGAAAAACATCTATTTCTGCTTTCTTGAGTATGCCAAAGCCTTTGACTGTGTGGATCACAACACACTGTGAAAAATTCTTAAAGAAATGGGAATACCAGACCACCTGACCTGCCTCCTGAGAAATCTATGTGCAGGTCAAGAAGCAACAGTTAGAACTGAACACAGAACAATGGACTGGTTCCAAATCGGGAAAGGGGTATATCAAGGCTGTATATTGTCACCCTGCTTATTTAACTTACATGCGGAGTACATCATGCAAAACCCCAGGCTGGTTGAAACTGGAAGCTGGAATCAAGATTGCCGGGAGAAATATCAATAACCTCAGATATGCAGATGATACCACCCTTATGGCAGAAAGTAAAGAGGAACTTAAAAGTCAGCATTCAAAAAATGAAGATCATGGCACCTGGTCCCATCACTTCATGGCAAATAGATGGGGAAACAGTGGAAACAGCCTTTATTTTCTTGGGCTCCAAAATCACTGCGGATGATGACAGCCATGAAACTAAAAGATGCTTGCTCCTCAGAAGAAAAGCTATGACTAACCTAGACAGCATATTAAAAAGCAGAGACATCATGTTGCCAACAAAGGTCTATCTAGTCAAATCTATGGTTTTTCCAGTAGTCATGTATGGATGTGAGAGCTGGCCCATAAAGAAAGCTGAGTGCTGAAGAATTGATGCTTTTGAACTATGGTGTTGGAGAATACTCTTGAGAGTCCCTTGGACTGCAAGAAGATCCAACCAGTCCATCCTAAAGGAAATAAATCCTGAATATTCACTGGAAGGACTGATGCTGAAGCTCCAATACTTCGGCCACCTGATGAGAAGGGCTGACTCATTAGAAAAGACCCTGATGTTGGGAAAGATTGAAGGTAAGAGGAGAAGGGAACAACAGAGGATGAGATGGTTGGATGGCATCACTGACTCAATGGACATGGGTTTGGGTGAACTCCGGGAGTCGGTGATGGACAGGGAAGCCTGGCATGCTGCAGTCCATGGGGTCGCAAAGAGTCAGACATGACTGAGCGACTGAACTGAACTGGAGGTCTGGGCAAGTCTCTTGACTTCTCTGATATTTAGTTGGGGACACTGGTTTTGAAAGTGATAGGATGAAGAAGGGTCAAAAGCTATCAGAAATAGATAAGATCCTTGAAATAGTGATTTCTCATATCGATAAAGTGCTTCATAGTTTTTGATGAAGACTTTCCTTAGTGTCTACAAACTATAAGCAGCATTTACATTGAGTGTCCCAATATATTATTAAAACACACATGGGCATGTGCATGCTACTGCATGTACAAGTCCCTTCCACTGCTGCCCCATCTTTGACGTGTATGAATTTGAGGTCTTAGTCTTTCTTTCAAACTCTCAAGACCATCAAGCTTTCAGTACCCTCCCAATCCATCCTCCTCACTAAGTAAGCACGATCTTTATAACTGAGAGATCTGGTCCTCTCTTGCCTGCTTTAAATCCTTGAGTGGTTTCCCATTGCCTGGAGGAAAGTTTTCTAAACTCAATGGTGTTAGTGTTTTCTGAGGTACCAGTCAATGTTCCAGGAAAAGACATATGGAATTTGAGAAAAAATAAAATGATAGATCCTTTTGTTGGATTTGCAATGCCCATCAAAAAACTCAGAGATGCGAGGTGGGAGGGAGGTTCAACATGGAGCAGATATATGTAAACTTATGGCTGACTCACATTATATAGCAGAAAACCAACACAACATTGTAAAGAAATTATCCTCCAGTTAAAAAATTTTTTAAAAACCCACCACAGCAGCATATTAAACATAAAACTGTCAATAAGAGGTGAATTTATATAAAATACATAGATGAGAAAACAAAAATGATTTTACAAATACCTAATGTAGTACAAAATTAATATGAAAATTAATTCAAAAATGAAGCCTATACCAGAATTATGAAATGAATTTAATTGTCTTTTGAAAATATGGGGAAAAAAAGCTCTGAGAAATCTTGCAATAAAGTTTTGTTGTTGTTCAGTCACTAAGTCATGTCTGACTCTTTGGGACCCCATGGACTGTAGCATGCCGGGCCTCCCTGTCCCTCACTATCTCCCCCAGTTTGCCCAAGTTCATGTCCATTAAATCAGTGGTGCTATATATGAACAGTATTAAAAAGGCAATAAAGTTAATTTTGTTTAAACCAGAATTTTCCATATTAATTTGACCCTATTAACATTCTACAGGAAATTTATATTCTGCAGAAAAACTTCAGCAAACACTGGGGTAGATGACAGACTATTCATCTTGGTTTATAGAGCTTTCAGAAGCCCTAGATTTCTAGCTCATTGTCTGCTGTCTCCTCCACAACTCCTATGCTCTAGGAACAGTGGGCCATTTCTAAGTTTCTTGAAGAACTCTGAGCTCTGTGCCTGTTGTGATCTCTCCCAAGAATGTTTCCTGTCACCCATCCCTCCATTTATGCCGTGGGAATTCGTTACTCATCATTTCAAGCTTGGCCCAATAGCCCTGCCATGTCTTCATTGACATACTTGGTAACCACTTTGTCTCCTATTACCAGTGGCTAACTGCTTCTATGCAACTTTGTCCATAGAAATAATTGCTGCTATTAATTGAACATCTCTGTGCCAGGGATTTAGTTCTTAGTGTAGTACAGGCAACCCTACAAGATGATTAAAATAATGTCTACTTTACAGATCAAGAAACACAGAGATTAAGAAACTCTTTTTTCTGTGTTTTCTATCTTTTGAGTGGTGCCCACTGTCCACATAGCTGCCCAAAACAGAAACCATCCTTAACCAAAGACATTTTTAACACTTTTCCTTCTATTGTACATCTAGCCAGATGCCAGGTCCTATAAACTTCCCCTTCCTAATGGCCACAAAGCCTGTCCACATTTACTGATTCACTCTGCTACTAGTTTAACTTGGGCCATTATTTTCCCTCAGCAATGTCTCTGCAGTAGCTTCTTAGCCAATCATCCATGCTCCATGTTGACATGAATATGATCATTTTAAAGTACAGATGTGGTCATACCAATTCCCTGCTTAAATTTCTTGAGTGGCTCCCTGTGACTATCAGGGGGAAAAAATCTAAGATCCTCAATACAGCCTAAAGAACCCTTTAAGGACTGGTTACTGCCTGCTTCTTTTCCCTTCATTTCATCCAATCAGACCTTCACAATCTACTCTGGAAGCCTCCATGAGTTCTCAAGGTTTCTTGCCTTGCCAAGCTTTCCTTTGCCTCTGAACCTGTGTACATGTTTTCTTTGGCTTGAAATTCTCTTTCTTCTCATCCTCATCCTGGTAATTCATGGCCAAGATGAAAGCTTTCCCTCTGTGACCCCATAGCACCCGGGCATCCTTTTCTCTTTTCCTGTGACATCTTTGGGACCAGAGTCTGTGGATGTATTCACTGTTGTATCCATACCTAACACTGTGCCTGCCACAGGATAATGACATTCATTTGTTGAATTCCTGAATGAATAAAGGGGTGAATGAAAGCCAAACTAGAAAGGCAGCTTGGGATATTACAAGAGAAGGAACTGAGAGCCTTATCACACACATCCACTTCTCTTTGTCCTCTAGGTCAAAATACTTTCAACTCCCCGAAAGCACACACTCAACTGTAGGGCCTTGGCATCTGCCTGGAATGCCCCTTCCTCTTCCACCCAGAGGCTGCTTCCTTATCCTTCACGTTTCAGATTAACTATCTTTTCAGCAGGGAAAGATGCTTGTCAGTGCAAAGTCAGCCCCTCTCGATGTTACTCTTCCAGCTCTGGGCATCTTTCCTGTATCATTCTTATCAAAATGTAGCTCTATGTTTATGTCTGTGACTGTTCATTTACCAGTGGTTTCCTTCAGTAGACAGTAAACTCCAAAGGACAAAGTCATGTCTGTTTTTCATTCACTATTTGTAACCCTAGTGCCTAAAGTACAGTGCCTAAAGTAAATACATTTTGTTAAATACATGAATTAAAAACTGTCTCATCAGCAGTTAGTTTGCTTATTTCAGCACTGTGTATACAGTAGGGCTCAATAAATAAGAGTTGTTTATCAAATGAAAGATTAGAACTGATTTTCATTCCCAAGCTTGTAAATAGCTGTTAGCTAGTATGCTTGAATTAAATAAATTCATTCCTACAAATTTAGCAATATTTGCATATATCCATGCCACCTTGTAATATGTTGATAGCTTTCCTTGAAATGAATATAAATATTATTACAAGAACCCCCATCTTCTTGGCTCTTGGACTTAACTGTATTAAGCAAATAAGGATCTGCAAAGTCTATCTCTACAACAGGATAGGACAATAGCTCAATTCACAGATTACATAATGCGCCTATAATTGGGAGACATCAAAACCTGTCATGTCAGAGATTAGCCAGTGATTCTTCAATAAGTAATTATTAAAATGGCAAAACAAACAGTCTGAAGGAGTCATTACTGCTTGTCCATTCACTGGGGCTAAATGGTATTGACTAGATGGTGGCCTGACTCAGTTTTGTAATCCTCTGAAGGCTGAGTAAATAGAATAAATGTAGACCAAAAAAAAAAAAAAACACAAAACACCAGAGGGACAGAAAGAAACATTAAAGAGAGTTAATCTGAAGGTGAGTAGGGTTACACAACCTTCATAGAGTCTATGAATAAGTACCCTTTTCCCCCTTACTTTAAAGAAGTTGGTAAGCAATGAGACTGTAAAAGCTGTTTACCTCAAAATCAAATCTGAAGCCATTTGATGAGTTTTTACCAAAACCAGGCATTGTCCTCAGTTCTTTATGTACACATTATCTCTCTCACTCATGACCACCCCATGAAGGAGATAATATTAGTATCACTTATTGGTGAGGCAACTAGGCTCAGAGATGTTAATTATTTTAGAGCAAGCAGAATGGGGCAGGCCTGGGGTTCAAATCCAGCTTGATTTGACTGTTAATCAACAGCTCCATCATAGTTCCACTTATATTTTCCTTTGGAAATTTCCATTCATGTAAATATTGATATATACAAACTGTAAAAAATATGAAGAGCTATTAATATAATCCCCATCATTCTTTGAAAAGAACACCTCAACAGTCACTGGAATAATTCTCTCAAAAAATCTGTTCAGTTTAAAGTGTCTTGTGAAACTTATGAAACTATAAAGAAATCTTTAGGCTTTTTGTTTAAAATTTTAAAAAATCCATTTCTGTGGGATTTTTTTTTTTTTTGGTGATTCATTTTTCTATTACTCAGAACATTATACACCTACACATTAAATAAGACTGAATATTCCAAGATTTAAAGGCATTAGAGTGAGTTTTTCAGAAAGTTCTAAAAAAGCAAAACTGGACTTTCCTGATGGTGCAGTGGATAAGAATCTGCCTGTCAACACAGGCAACATGGATCGATCCCTGGTCCTGAAACAGTCTATATGCCATGGTGCAACTAAGCCTGCAAGCTTCAACTACTAAAGGCTATGTGCCTAGGGCCTGTGCTCTGCAATAAGCCACTGCAATGAAAAGCCTGCACATAGCAACAGAGAGTAGCCACTACTCGTCATAACTAGAGAAAGCCCATGCAAAAGCAAAGTAGACCCAGCACAACCAAAAAAAATACATAAATAAAAAGCAAAACTTGAGTTTGCATTGTGCCAGCAACTATTTACTTAACACTTATATTGTACTTATATGGTTTTCACATTTTATTAAGTATTGTAAGCAAGCTAGAGATAGTTTAAAGTATACAGGAATTTGAGTGTAGGTTATATGCAAATACTATGCCATTTTATATAAGGGATTTTAGGTATCCACGGGGTGAGGGTGATGGGGGATGGTCCTGGAACCAATTTCCCTTGGATACTGAGTGACAACTTTATATACTGTTCCTTAAAAAATAAGATATATAATGGAATATTATTCAGCCTTAGAATGGAAATCATGCCATTTGCAACAACATGGATGAAACTAGGGGATACTTTTCTATAAGAAATAAGTCAGACACCAAAAAATATATACTGCATGATCTCACTTGTATGAGGAATCTAAAAAAAAATAAAATTGAACTCATAATAACAGAGTGTAGAATAGTAGTCACCAGAAGCTGGAGAATCAGAGCAATGGTGAGAAATTGATCAAAGGGTAAGAACTTTCAGTTATAAGATGAATTCATCCTGGAGACCCAATGTAGAACATAGTGGCTATAGTTAATAACAACATATTGTACATTTGAAATTTACTAAGAGAATACATATTAAGTGTTCTCACCATGCACAGTAGCTATGTGAGGTGATACATATGCTAAGTAGTTTGTGGCAATCATTTCACAATATACACATATATAAAAATATCAAACTGAGAGAGTAGCATTGACATATATACACAACCATATGTAAAACAGATAGCTAGGAGGAAGCTGCTATGTAACAGAGGGAGCTCAGCTCAGCTGTCTGCGATGACCTAGAGGGGCCAGGTGGGAGGAGTGAGAGGGAGTCTCAAGAAGGAAGGGATATATGCATACTTGTAGCTGATTCACATTGTTGTACAGCAGAAACTAGCACAATACTGTAAAGCAAATATGCGATGTGTAAAAAATCACATCACATATTAAATACATAGTTTTTGTCAATTATATCTCAATAAAGCTGAAGCAAAAAGGGACAAAAATATAAAGACAGAAATTATTAAAAGATAATAGAATTGGGAAATTATTTTATGAAGCCCAACACCTAACTAATAGAAGTACCACAAGGAGATAATTAGGATATCAAAAAGAAAGAAATTATTAAGGAAATATTTGAAGAATATATATCATCACTAAAGAATCAAAGAACCCATGTCTTCAGGATCTAAAGGAACTGGGTGTCCACATTGTCTTAGGAAGACGCACAGCTATGCAATCATTGTGAATTTTCAGAATATCAAGGATAAAGAGAAGTTCCTAAAAGTTCCCTGGAAGAAAACACAGACCATCTATTTGGCAGTAACTTTAAGACTGTCACTGGAATTTACTCTTCAGCAACACTGGTCCCTAAAAAACAGTGAAACAATAACTTTGAAATTCCAAGACAGAAAGATTTTCAAACAAAAATTCTATATTTTCAATGAAGTGGCTAAATAGCAAGAGAACCTAATGTTTATTTTGCTATGCTATTCTTTTGCTAGATGCTTTACTGGAAATATCAACATTTAGAAGACTTATTTTCACCATTCAAAGATGAGAATTACTGATAGATCAACCCAATGAGTAAGTGGCAGAGTCAGAAAATGTACTTGAGCAATCTGCCATTCTTTTGGAGCGAATCACTGGGCCTCTGAACACACAAAGGCAGCTTACAAGCAGAATGAGTTACAGTGTGGGGTCATCCACCACTGGGACCTGGGGTAAGGGGGAAGGCTTTTGCCGTTTGTAAAGGAGCACTATGTTCTTGTTCTACCTTGGCAACTTTTAAAGCTCAGTGTTCCACTTGACAACATGGGTAAATATGATTAAAGAGATTTCCTAAATTGAGGCACATCTAATTTTGAAGTCAAACATGATCAAGCAGCTCCCATTAAATGTCACCAGCTTATTGGTGCTAACTTAATATATCAGTACAAATAAATTCAAACTAAAGCACAGACTCCTCTACATTTTAATGCTCTCTTTTGATTTCAGCCTGTCTCCTGGATCCCATTTACTTATTCATGAAACAGATAGACCTTATATCTGAGGACTTTCCCTAGGAGCTGAGTCAACAAGGAGGAATGAAATAGAAAGTCTCTGTCCTCATGAAACATTCAGTCTATGAAAATAATGAACAGGATTCAGGGAAAGAAAAGAAAGAAGGGGTGGGAGACTTGGGGAGAATCCTCAGACAAGGGCTCTCAAGGAGGTTAACATTTAGTGAATTCAAAGGATGCAGCTATGTGAAAGGTGGGTGTGATGGCTGGAGCACTACAAGAAAGGGGACACAGTTCAAATATCCCAAAATGAGGAACCAGCTTGGAGGGTTCAAGAAACTGCAATATTGGGCCAAAATAATGGAAAACAAGGATGGCCCAAGATGACACTGGAAAGGCAAATAGAATAATTACGTATTAGGCTATCATAAGAAATTAGAATAAAACCTAAGGTGTAATGGAAAACCTCTGAAGAAATTAAAGCACAGAAGGAACATGAATTGATATATATGAATTGATATATGGTCCTGGGTTTTATCTACTTTAAGGACCTCATGCATTTAAGGACCACAGGCATCTCAAAATCACAAGGCTCAGAAATCACCTTCCTTGCCCTCAAAAGCTCCACTTCTTCTGCTTCTTCACCACGTCCTCACATCCTTTCAAATATTTACTGAGAATCAATTCTTTGTCAAAATACTTCCTTCGTCCTTATACTAGTCAAATGGCAACGTATCATTCTTTTCACATTTTCAATTTTCTCACCCCCAAAGCCAATCAGCAGCTAAATTTCTGAACTTTATTGCAAACTGTTTCTCCAATTTTGCCTTGTTCAAGTTTTTATTACTGCTGATTTAATATTAATAGTTACAGCAACAGCACAACAATAACAAAACTATGACAAAAACTTATAATACAGACAGTGCTTACCATGGAATAGGCTTTGTTCTATGCTTTTTCTGTAAATCAACACATTTATTTTTCACAAAATTCTGAGAAGTCTGGCTCTGGATATACGATGGTACATGGTTTCTTTGGAGTGTTCTTAACTAATTGCCATTTCTCTATCCTCTTTCCAATCCATCATACCCCTTTTATTGACAGACTGATTTCACCCACAAGAAACTCTCAACTAAAAGCCGTCTATGGTTTCTAAATACTTTCAGGACAATCACATCCCTTAACACTATCCATATGATTCAGCTCCATACTGGTTCAACTCTATACTTGCCAGTTGACAGTCCACTTCTTCTCTACACATGATAAATATTTGCTACAATGAATCAATATATTTGTAATGATCCTAACGTAGTAATTCTCAAGTTGTGTTCTGAGCACCTCTAGGCATCTCTGAAGACCCTTGAGGGAATACACAGAACAAAACTACTTTCATATTAGTTAGGTGTTTTTTGCCTTTTGACTCTTGTTTTCTCATGAGTATACAGTGGGGTTTTCCAGAGGCTATGGGATGTGTGAATTCACAACAGAAAACACAGAAGCAAATATGAGAATCTAGCTGTCTTCTACTGAGTCAGACAGACATTAAAGAGTTACAAAAAATATAAAGCAATGCTACTCTTACTAATTTGCATGAAAATATTCATTTTTCACAAAACATATTATTGATGTTAACATGTAATAGATTATTTTTAAAGAAATTAATGACTGTTTATAAAGTCTATGTTTTAATTTCTAATCCCAAGTAGCTCAAATGGTAAAGACCCTACCTGCAGTGCAGAAGACCTGGGTTGGGACAATCCCCTAGAGAAAGGCATGGCAACCCACTCCAGTGTTCTTGCCTGTAGAATTACGTGGATAGAGGAGCCTTCAGTTCAGTTCAGTAGCTCAGTTGTGTCTGACTCTTTGCAACCCCATGGACTGCAGCACACCAGTCTTCTCTGTCCATCATCAACTCCTGGAGCTTACCCAAACTCATGTCCATCAAATCGGTGATGCCATCCAACCATTTCATCCTCTGTTGTCCCCTTCTCCTCCTGCCGTCAGTCTTTCCCAGAATCAGGGTCTTTTCAAATGAGTCAGGTCTCCACATCAGGTGGCCAAAGTATTGGAGTTTCAGCTTCAGCATCAGTCCTTCCAATGAATATTCAGTACTGATTTCCTTTAGGATGGACTACTTGGATCTCCTTGCAGTCCAAGGGACTCTCAAGAGTCTTCTCCAATACCACACTTCAAAAGCATTAATTCTTCATCACTCAGCTTTCTTTATGGACCAGCTCTCACATCCATACATGACTACTGGAAAAACCATATCTTTGACAAGATGGACCTTTGTTGGCAAAGTAATGTCTCTGCTTTTTAATATGCTGTCTAGGTTGGTCATAGCTTTTCTTTCAAGGAGCAAGCGTCTTTCAATTTCATGGCTGCAGTCACCATCTGTAGTGATTTTGGAGCCCTCCAAAATAAAGTCTGTCACTGTTTCCATTGTTTCCCCATCTATTTCCCATGAAGTGATGGGACCGGATGCCATGATCTTAGTTTTCTGAAGGTTGAGTTTTAAGCCAACTTTTTCCTCTCTCCTCTTTCACTCTCATCAAGAGGCTCTTTAATTCCTCTTCACTTTCTGCCATAAGGGTGGTTTCATCTGCATATCTGAGGTTATTGATATTTCTCCCAGCAATCTTGATTCAGCTTGTGCTTTATTCAGCCCAGGGTTTCTCATGATGTACTCTGCATATAAGTTAAATAAGCAGGGTGACAATAACAGCCTTGACGTACTCCTTTCCCGATTTGGAACCAGTCTGTTGTTCCATGTCAAGTACTAACTGTTGCTTATTGACCTGCATATAGATTTCTCAGGTAGCAGGTCAGGTGGTCTGGCATTCTCATCTCTTGAAGAATTTTCCACAATTTGCTGTGATCCACACAGTCAAAGGCTTTGGCGTAGTCAATAAAGCAGAAAGAGATGTTTTTTTGGAACTCTCTTGCTTTTTCCACGATCCAGCGGTTGTTGGCAATTTGACCTCTGGTTCCTCTGCCTTTTCTAAATCCAGCTTGAACATCTGGAAGTTCATGGTTCACATACTGTTGAAGCCTAGCTTGGAGAATTTTGAGCATTATTTTGCTAACACGTGAGATGAATGCAATTGTGTGGTAGTTTGAACATTCTTTGGCATTCCCTTTCTTTGAGATTGGAATGAAAACTGACCTTTTCCAGTCCTGTGGCCACTGCTGAGTTTTCCAAATTTGCTGGCATATTGAGTGCATCACTTTCACAGCATCATCTTCCAGGATTTGAAATAGATCAACTGGAATTCCATTACCTCCACTAGCTTTGTTCGTAGTGATGCTTCCTAAGGCCCACTTGACTTCCCATTCCAGGATGTCTGGCTCTAGGTGAGTGATCACACCATCATGGTTATCTGGGTCATGAAGCTCTTCTTTTTGTGTAGTTCTGTGTATTCTTGCCACTTCTTAATATCTTCTGCTTCTGTTAGGTCCATACCATTTCTGTTCTTTATTGAGCCCATCTTTGCATGAAATGTTCCCTTGGTATCTCTAATTTTCTTGATGAGATCTCTAGTCTTTCCCATTCTAGTGTTTTCTTCTATTTCTTTTACTGATCACTGAGGAAGGCTTTCCTATCTCTCCATGCTATTCTTTTGAACTCTACATTCAGATGAATATATCTTTCCATTTCTCCTTTGCCTTTCATTTCTCTTCTTTTCTCAGCTATTTGTAAGGCCTCCTCAGACAACCATTTTGCCTTTTTGCATTTCTTCCCCTTGGGGATGGTCTTGATCCCTGTCTCCTGTACAATGTCACGAACCTCCATCCATAGTTCTTCAGGCACTCTGTCTATCAGATCTAATCCCTTGAAGATATGTGTCACTTTCACTGTATAATCATAAGGGATTTGATTTAGGTCATACCTGAATAGTCTAGTGGTTTTCCCTACTTTCTTCAATTTAAGTCTGAATTTGGCAATAAATGTTCATGATCTGAGCCACAGTCACCTCCTGGTCTTGTTTTTGCTGACTGAATAGAGCTTCCATCTTTGGCTGCAAAGAGTATAATCCATCTGATTTCAGTATTGACCATCTGGTGATTCCATGTGTAGTCTGGAGCCTGGCAGGCTACAGTTCATGGAGTCATAAACATTCGGACATGACTGAGCAACGAACACACTAAAGTAAATATAAACAGATATTCCATACATAAATCAAAGTTCTTTGGGTCCTCAATAATTTTTAAGGTGGTATAGAAGTCATCAAATAGTCTGGGAACCCCTGTTCTAGTCGTTAAGAGTATATGCTGTAAAGTCAGATTGACCTGGAGTTTAAAATCCTGGAGATATATTTTCTGACCTCAGGAAAGGTTAAGTTGCATCAGAATTATCAGTCTTCTCAATAGGAAAATCGGGATAATAATTACAAACTTTATAAGAAAGCGCTTGAGCCAGAATTGGCAAACTGTACACCCACAATAAATGGTAGATTCTGCCAATATCATGATTAATGTAACAATTACTTTTATTGTTATTTTTCAAATATGCTCTGGCTTCCTGTCTCTGAGTTATTAGTGATATTCTTGTCTATACACAGACTGTTCTCCCAGAGACTTCTACCCCCGACCCCACCGAAAGCCAACTGCAGTAGGGTAATATTTTGTAGAATTAAGAGGTAACTCTCAGTCTTTCTCAAACTTACCATTTGATCAGAAGAAGTAGCCTTCTTTGTACATACAATTTAGAAAGAAGATAAAACCAGAAAGACTAAAATGTTAATATTCTTTGTTAGTTTCTAATCGGATTTTTATAAAACTTATAGCAGGGACATTAACCTTAGAATCTGGTGCCTGAGATGAGAACAAAAAAGATTTTTGAAAATCAAAAGCTTGGCTTTAAATACTTAGCACCAATGCCTGGAAGACTGAAAACTTGGCATTAATTCTATGAGGAAGAAAAAAAGGGAAGGATTCAAATTGATTGCATAAGGGCATTATTACTAAAGGCGACCAAAGTCTGACCAAGAGGCAGAAAGCAGAAAGATGAGAAGGGCAAGTCCAGTACTTGAATGTCCCGTGTCTTGGATAAGGCTCATTAAGCCCAGTCCTAGGACAGACGATGAGTGATAGGAAATGCAGACGTGTTGTGGGAAATCTCAGACAACAGTGGGAACTTGTGCCTCAAGTTCTAAACTATGGCCCAGAGGGGCTGTGAGCTGCTGTGAGATGGAGAAAGCTCGTGTCTAATCAATGTGGTGCCCAGTGACAGATATAACAACTATTCACGTCAACCAGCTGACTGCATCTGCTCAGAATCTTGCAACCTCAGCGTAGGGTAAAAGAGACGGCTAGTTCCTACAGGTCCCTGAGAGATAAGCAGAAGTATTATGAACACACTGGTGGACCCAAGGTGCCAGGAGTGAAAATGCACACGTGCACAATGAACCAGGGCTCACTGCAAGGCCGTGTCCAGCAGCAGCAAATATTAACATTAACACCAGGGACCACATCAAAAAAATCATTCCCATGGCCAGACTGTGAGAAAATATAAACTAAACATAACTGATAAAGAACGTGTATCTACCATATTGAAAACAAATCTTACGACTCAATAATATAAAGACAACCTGACAAAAATAGGGACAAAATATATGAAGTTGCATCACCAAAGAAAATATACAAAAAGCAAGTAAGTGTGAGAAAATACATTCAACACTACTAGTCATTGGAGAAATGCAAATTAAAACCACAATGAAAGCACTGCCCATCTACTAGAGTTGCTAAGACTAACCATATCATTGGTGAGTGTGTAGAGCAATTGGAACTCTCATACATAACTAGCTGGTGGGAATGCAAAGTGCTATTACTTTAGAAACTACTTAGTAGGTTCCTATAAAGTTAAACACACACCATTCCATATATTCCTAGATATATATTTGGTAGAAGTAGAAACATCTATCCATCCACACAGATATTTGTATTTTAATGTTCATAACACCTTAAAATTGTTATGAACATTAAAATACAAAGTCCCAAACTGGAACAACCCAAGTGTCCACCAAATGGTGAATACTGCTATCATCTACATCAATTAAAAGGACCTCACTACTGATAAATGCAACATAGATGATGTCTCAAAATCAGTGCAGTAAGAGAAGTAAGTCGGAAACAAAATGTTAATGTTGTATTGATTCCACCATTGTGACACTGTAGAAAAGGCAAAATCATGGTGACAAGATGTATTAGCCCTGATGGGGGAGAAGTAAGTTACCCTGGACCTAGAGCAAGATGAGTTCTACCTGGAAGTGGATGTTACAGGGATAAAGTCCAGAACAGAAGATCAGAAATGTGAGATACTTCTCAGCTGAGTCCCTGAGGACAGAGGATGGATAAGGGATGCTTTTCTGATAGAGAAGGGGGAAGGTGAAGGAGGGAGGGGTGTGTGTGAAACTGAATGTTCACATACTAGATCATCAGCACAAATCTGAAAGTCATTGGATTATACATTGGCAAAACAACAGCTGCCATTCGCTGAAGTAGAAGGTAAAATCAAGAAATAAATCTGCATTTTGGGGTAGCAGTGAGTTGGTGGACTGCTGTGGCACATACAGCAAGCCATCTTCGTGCCCTTTCCTGAAGACCCAGCTCAAACAGGGCTTTCTCCTGGACCTAAGTCAACATGAGTATTCCCTGTACTAGTGTTGCCAAAGGTTAGCTTACGTTCTCATCACAGAAATTTTCACATAGCAGATAAAGAACGCTTGTGGAGTTCGTGTCATTACAGAGGAGCCAAACTGACAAGAGCATCCATGTGTTGTCTGGTCCTCATGAAGCTGGAGAAGGTGCTGAGGGCAAGGTGGGTGAGAGCATTCTCTCACGGGCTGCAGAGTGGTAAACACCGGCTCCATGACTGCCCAGTTCCCTTCTTTGGGAGGGCCCCTCCTCCCTGGCCCAAACTGAATGCTGGTCTGTCAAGACCCCTCTCAGCTCCTTCTGTCTCCCAAGTCACTTTCATCATTTATGCTTTTGAAATCCTGTACTACTTCATTACTTAGAACTGGTGAATTGTTTCCTTTAGTTTCATACGTGTTTGCCCCACCTCTCCAACCTAATTGTGAGGTTCCTGGGAACATATTTCACTCCCACAGTAGGTAGCACTTGGTTAGGCATTCAAACTGGCTGATCAGTGTTTGGCAGCACTGAATTCCCTAGGAGGAAAACTACGTTTCCCCTTCCTTATAAACAATGACCTTAGAAATATGTAAAGCAGCACAGCAGGTACTATTTTATAAACAAGTTCAAAGTCAAGTTCTTGATATACCACTCCCACATTTCTCATCCAAAAATCAATCAATACGGTTCCTAAAACCACAGTATCAGGTGACACAAGGTACCCCGGGGCATCACAGCAAATCCACAGGGGTGCTGTGGCAGATTTGAGAGAGAAACACGTATGTCAGGCACCAGGAAAATTATTAGCTTGAGGTAGATCACAGTTTCAACATTAAATTGTGCTACCTGTCACATCTTTCCAAAGCTTGGTTTTTAGCAGCTGCTGTGATTAAATGCAAGTATGGTGGGGAAATGAATGTGTAAGGGCAAATGTGATTCCAAAGGCTCAAGAAACTGTGCTGCAATTAACAGATGCACACATCCCATTAGCAAGAAGCTGTGATTACTGAAAAGTTAAATAAAAAATTGTTATTCATATATACATCTATTTTTTAAAATGCTACTAAATTCTTTGTACATAAATACATATTAAGTTATTCTAACCTAATTACTTAATAAAAGAATTGTTGGTATTTCTTTTGGCATCAATGAGACACAATCAGAGCTCTGTGAACTGAGAGAGTTTAGAAGACTCTTGCTCTGTAAGGTTCATATGATTGTTCCTACATTCTAGGGAAGAGGCTGATAACCTAGGGGATGGAGGAATTTGTCCAGGGACACACACAAGTAAATGCTAGACCTGGGATTCAATGTCAGGTTCCCTTTGATGTAAAATGCATGCTCCTAACCTCCAAGGTTTACTTCAGGACCTTGAGATCAGTCCCTGGAGACAGTCACCAAAGAAAAAGCAGATGGAGAAGTATTGATAAAAGTGGGAGAAGAGTTCCCTTGGGGCTAAGAGAGGGCAGCAGGACATCACAGAAAGAAGCAGGGTCAGTGACCCCAGCTGTTTCTAACCACCAACTATTCCCACAGTAGAAATTTACACTGAGAGATTAAGTGACTTACTCAAGGTCCCATGGGGACCCCCTCCATCCATTCTCCTAGACTATGATTCCCTTCCCCCATTAAAGCCACAGGAAAGAGGGAGTAACAGTATTAGCTTGAGCACTTCTTGAATTTAGTTCATTACTTTCTGGGTGTCCCTCGATTTCCATTCTAACCTCAATCTACTTCAAGGAAGGACAACATGACCCTTTTCTTATCCTGATGATCTGTGAGCGAGCATTTTTTTCACAATTATGCATGTATTATTATCCTCTTAGGAGGTCAGCAAAACCTTTCATTTTAAAATTTATTTGCATTCATAATCTTCCTGTTAGTTAGACAATCTGCATAATACCTTGGCATGAAATAGTTTAACCAGGCTTTCCAAAATATAGAAGGAAGCCTCCTTAATAATAGAAGGCATTAACTCTCTTAACCAGGGACCCATTTGCAGATTAAATTTGCCAAAAGGTCGGCCTGCAGCTGCCACTGTGTGGCAAGCCCCACGTGTCCTCCGTGTCACATACTGTGACATATCTTGAGAAGAGTCAGGGTCTTTTCCAGTCTGCTGATTCTCTGTTTCAATTAGAATAGATTTAAGAGTCCCCAAGCTCTGGTTTCTAGGTGGCCTTGCACAATATTATTAATAATTCAATCATACCTGTGCTGATAACAGATTACATTTCTACCACCGCCCGTCCCCACCCCCCGCCAACACACACACACAGAAAACAGATTAAGGACTACCTCATGGCTAATTTCTTTAGCAGTTTCCTATCTGATTGACATCCATTTATCTAATTGCAGAAAGAAGATTTAATTTTCAGTCTGTTGGCTTAAAATTAATGGGAAAAACCTGTTTACTTTTTAAATATTTGACTCATTCTTTCTCATCTCTCATATAATGTTGAGATAGTCCATTTCATGGCCTGAATCCTCTATTTTATCAGTTTTCTTCCTCTGAATTCATTGCCGCTCAGTCTGGCTATTTACAATTTGAAGTCTAATATGAAATTTAATTTTTCATTGAAAATAATTTCATTTTTATGGGAACCCAGCAATGAGGAGGGCAGCTGAGTGTTCATTTGAAATTCTTTTTTTTTAAATTAACTTTTTTCTTTTCATATTTTAATTGTATTTGTATGAGAAGATGACTATTAACAGAACCTATTGTGGTAATACTATCCCAACACATGTAAATCAAACCATCATGCTGTACACCTTAAACTTATACAGTGATGTATGTCAATTACATCTGAATAAAACTGGGGGGAAAACCCACAAAATTTTACAGATAGAAAAGAATTTTAGGAATTCTCTAGCACTGGGTTCAAAACCTAGTTTGATCATTTACAAACAGGGAAATAATCCAGAACAAGTTGATTCAACCTAGTTTCTAGATAGAGTGGGACAAATGAGGCTCCCAGGGTGCAAAACTGAAGGAGGTATTTACTGTCAGAGTTGTGACACGACGACCCTGTCAGTAAGTACATCCTTCTGAACTTTTACATTGTAAGCTTGTAGCTCGCTTCACTCCAATGTTAGCCCTGAGCTTGAAACATCAAGTGCCTTATTTTCTAGCAGCAGTCCCCAGTCTTTTTGGCACCAGGGACCAGTTTCATGGAAGATAATTTTTCTGTGAACCAGGTTGGGGGGAAGAGTTTCAGGATGATTCAGGTACATTGCATTTATTATGTACTTTATTTCTATTATTATTATTATATCAGCTTCACCTCAGATCATCCAGCATTAGATCCTGGAGGCAGACCCCTGTGCTAAGAGGATGAAATGAAATAATTCACATAAAGCCCTTAGCACACTGCCTGGCATACAGCAAGCACTCAGTAAATGTTCAATGATGTTACTATTCATAATATGTTGTTATTAATCAAATGTCGTATGTGCCCCTTCCCAATTCATACACATTGAAACCCCAACTCCCAGTGTGGTGGTATTAGGTGAGTTCATGAGAGTAGGCCTCCCATGATGGGATTAGTGCCATAGAGGAGGAAGAGATTGGTGCTTGCTCTGTCCGGTCGTGTGAGGATACAGTGAGACGGTGGCTGTCTGCAAGCCAGAAAGAGGGCTTTCACCAGAATCCATCATGCCAGCTCCTGGTCTTAGACTTTTAGCCTCCAGAACTGTGGGAAATAAGTTTATCCCACCTAGCCTATTGTATTTTATTATGGCAACACAAGCTGATTAAAACAATTATGTTGTATCATGCAATCTGATTGTGTTACCTCCTGCTTTTCAATGGTTTCTTATGGTCTTTTAAAAATAAAGTATAAAATCATTAACATGTCCCCACAGAGAAGTATGTTCTGGTCCCTATATTTCTTTCTAAAAGTATTTTCTAATACTCTTTCTGAAAATCTCTGCTGTTTAAACACATGGGTCTTCCTTTGGGCTCTTGAACGTATCATGCTTAATATCCCTCTGCCTACCATAGGACCTTGGCATAGGCTGTTCCCTGTCAAAAATGCTTTTCCACCCCCCGTTCACACAGTTAACTCTGCTTCATCCTTCATATCACACTTCAGTCATTGTTTCCTTAGGGTCTAGATCAGCTCTGTCAGATACTTCTTTCACCATTAAAATAAATCATAGCTGGTATTTATTTGTTTGATTATTGATTTGATTACTGAAAAAAATGTAAAGACATTTTAACACCAAAATTATCTTAGGATAGGGGATAATCTCTAACATTTTAATTAATTTTTAATTGCTTTATATTTGCTTTATATAATAAATATAAATAAAT
>NW_011494863.1:8087461-8088458 GCF_000754665.1 Bison bison bison
ATACAGAGGTCCCCTCCCTCTTGAACCTCCTTCCCACCTCTTACCCCATCCTACCCCTCCACGTTTCTTCTCTCTCTCTTCCACTAGATGCTAAACTGCAAGAAGGCAGTGATCTTTATGCCTTGCTCAACAATTTATCCTCATCACAGTAACATAATCACTGGGTATACCATAAGTAACTGCTTAATGAATGATAAAAAATAATCTCCATTCCTGCCTTGGACATAGGTTCATCTGTACCATTTTTCTAGATTCCACATATATGTGTTAATATTTGATTTTATCTTTCTGACTTACTTCACTTTGTATGAAAAAGACTCTAGGTCCATCCACATTCTTCAAATGACTCAATATCATTCCTTTTTATGACTACATAATATAAACTGTGGAAAATTCTGAAAGATAGGAACACCAGACCACCTGGCCTGCCTCTTGAGAAACCTATATGCAGGTCAGGAAGCAACAGTTAGAACTGGACATGGAACAACAGACTGGTTCCAAATAGGAAAAGGAGTACGTCAAGGCTGTTATTGTCACCCTGTTTATTTAACTTCTATGCAGAGTACATCATGAGAAACGCTGGGCTGAAAGAAGCACAAGCTGGAATCAAGATTGCCGGGAGAAATATCAATAACTTCAGATATGCAGATGACACCACCCTTATGGCAGAAAATGAAGAGAAACTAAAAAGCCTCTTGATGAAGGTGAAAGAGGAACGTGAAAAAGTTGGCTTGAAGCTCAACATTCAGAAAACTAAGATCATCGTATCTGGTACCATCGCTTCATGGCAAATAGATGGGGAAACAGTGGAAACAGTAGCTGACTTTGTTTTTCTGGGCTCCAAAATCACTGCAGATGATGACTGAAGCCATGAAATTAAAAGACACTTACTCTTTGGAAGGAAAGTTATGACCAACCTAGATAGCATATTCAAAAGCAGAGACATTACTTTGCCAACAAAGGTCCATCTAGTCCAGGCTATGGTTTTTCCAGTGGT
>NW_011494863.1:8088761-8089300 GCF_000754665.1 Bison bison bison
AACCAGTCCATCCTAAAGGAGATCAGTCCCGGGTGTTCATTGGAAGGACTGAGGTTGAAACTGAAGCTCCAATACTTTGGCCACCTGATGCGAAGAGCTGACTCATTTGAAAAGACCCTGATGCTGGGAAAGATAGGGGGTGGGAGGAGAAGGGGACGACAGAGGATAAGATGGTTGGATGGCATCACCGACTCGATGGACATGGTTTTGGGTGAACTCCGGGAGTTGGTGATGGACAGGGAGGCATGGCGTGCTGTGGTTCATGGATGCAGAGTCGGACACGACTGAGTGACTGAACTGAACTGAATATTCCACTACATATACATACCACATCTTTTTTATCAATTTATCTGTTGTTGGATATTTCGGTTGTTTCCATGTCCTGGCTATTGAAAATGAGCTGTAATGAATATTGAGGTACAGATGAACCTATTTTCAGGGCAGGAATAGAGATGCAGACATAGAGAATGAACATGTGGACACAGGGAGGAAATGGAGGGTGAGACGAATTAGGAGGTTAGGACTGACATTTATACACT
>NW_011494863.1:8089400-8090947 GCF_000754665.1 Bison bison bison
TCTGTGTGACCCCATAGATGGCAGCCCACCAGGCTCCCCCGTCCCTGGGATTCTCCAGGCAAGAATACTGGAGTGGGTTGCCATTTCCGTCTCCAATGCATGAAAGTGAAAAGTGAAAGTGAAGTCGCTCAGTCGTGTCCAACTCTTAGCGACCCCATGGACTGTAGCCAACCAGGCTCCTTCATCCATGGGATTTTCCAGGCGAGAGTACTGGAGTGGGGTGTCATCGTCTTCTCCATATATACACTACCATGTATAAAATAGATAGCTAGTGGGAAGCTGCTGTACAGCACAGGGAGCTCAACTTGACACTCTGTGATGATCTAGAGGGGTGAGAATAGGAGGGGGGTGGGAAGGAGATCCAAGAGGGAGGTGATATGTGTGTACATATAACTGACTCACTTCATAGTACAGCAGAAACTAACACAACACTGTAAAGCAATTATAATCCAAGAAAAAAAAATAAACAGATTAACCCTAAAAACCAAAAACAAACCATCATATTGCAACTGCTCCATCTTTGACAGGGGTATCCTAAGCCAGGCACAGGGCAGGCACTACCTCATGTGGGAGACCACTGTCTTTTGTATCAACAGTTCTTCCTACTTATTTTTCCTCATAGAAGGGCAAATGACTCTTTTCTCTACATGGCCACACCTCCATCCTATTTTCTTCTACATGCAGCCACCTTCTTTGTATATTTCTTAGTTCATAAGTACTTGTTGAGAATGGGTAGCACATCAAGCTTGGCTGGGTTAACACAGTGAATAAAGGTACCCTCTCTGCACTTAGGTTCTCTCTGCAGAGAGGGAGATGAATCAGGCATAGCATTCAGATTTAAGACATGTGTGCATGCTCACTTGTGCCTGACTTTGGGACCCATGGACTGTAGCCCACCAGGACCCTTTGTCCATGGCATTCTCCAGGCAAGAATACTGGAGTGGGTTCCCTGGGTTGGATTTTCCCAACCCAGGGATCAAACCTGTGTATCCTACTGGTATGTTTAAATCCTATCTATATCCAAGAAGCAGAAGATATTAAGAAGAGGTGGCAAGAATACACAGAAGAAGTGCACAAAAAAGATCTTCACGACCCAGGTAATCACGATGGTGATCACTCACCTAGGGCCAGACATCCTGGAATGTGAAGTCAAGTGGGCCTTAGAAAGCATCACTACAAACAAAGCTAGTGGAGGTGATGGAATTCCAGTTGAACTATTTCAAATCCTGAAAGATGACACTGTGAAACTGCTACACTCAATATGCCAGCAAATTTGGAAAACTCAGCAGTGGCCACAGGACTGGAAAAGGTCAGTTTTCATTCCAATCCCAAAGAAAGGCAATGCCAAAGAATGCTCAAACTACCACACAATTGCACTCATCTCACACGCTACTAATGCTCAAAATTCTCCAAGCCAGGCTTCAGCAATATGTGAACTGTGAACTTCCAGATGTTCAAGCTGGTTTTAGAAAAGGCAGAGGAAACAGAGGTCAAATTGCCAACATCCACTGGATCATTGAAAAAGCAAGAGAGTTCCAGAAAAACAT
>NW_011494863.1:8091657-8096276 GCF_000754665.1 Bison bison bison
ACTTTCTTGAGAGTCCCTTGGACTGCAAGGAGATCCAGCCAGTCCATTCTGAAGGAGATCAGTCCTAGGTGTTCTTTGGAAGGAATGATGCTAAAGCTGAAACTCCAGTACTTTGGCCACCTCATGTGAAGAGCTGACTCATTGGAAAAGACTCTGATGCTAGGAGGGATTGGGGGCAGGAGGAGAAGGGGATGACAGAGGATGAGATGGCTGGATGGCATCACTGACTCAATGGACGTGGGTCTGGGTGGGCTCTGGGAGTTGGTGATGGACAGGATGGCGCGCTGCGATTCATGGGGTCACAAAGAGTCGGACATGACTGAGTGACTGAACTGAACTTATATCCAAGAAACTTTCAAGCACTATACAGGGAAGGTTGCTAAAACTGCCCTGTGCCCAGAATTGTAGCAGATATCTGCCTAGTGTTTCATTTCAGGCCATTATGGAAATGCAGTGGTCCTGAGGCGACTGTCTGCTCTGAGGGTAAGACGTTTAGAATTAGAAGCCAGACTAAGTTTATATTTGACTGGAAGTGTCTATTTACTGTGATTTCAGAGCATAGCGAGAGCCAAGTACTTAAAACAAAAACAATGCTACCTAAATGTTTGTTTTGTTATTACTCAGGAGGATAGAGAAGGCAGAAGGGAAGAAGGACTGATGCTTTGGAAAAGACATTCTTCACAAAGAATACGTCGCATTTGGACTTCCCTGGTGGTACAGTGAATGAGAGCCTGCCCGATGCAGGGCACACGGGTTCAATTCCTGGTCTGGGAAGATCCCACATGCAGTGGGGCAGCTGAGCCCATGGGCCACCGAACACTGAGGACCAGGTGCCCTAGATCCTGTACTCAGCAATAAGAGAAGCCACTGCAATGAGAGGTCCATGCAGCACACAACTAGAGAAAGGCGCACAGCAGTGAAGACCCAGCACAGTCAGCAAGTGAAAGAAAAGAACATATTGTGTTTGAGAAAGAGAGGGGAAATCCCTAGGGCTTATTGTCTGATTTGAGTGATTGGTCATTTTAGCCCCAGATTTCAAGCCAGCCCTACATCCACAGCAGAAACACTGAAGGGAGATCTTAGCTTAGTTAGAATGGAAAGAAATAGAGGCCAGTATGTTTCCAAGGAGACTGAAACTCTTTCTCATCCAAGGCCTCTCTATTTTCTGAATTTCAAGGATTTCAAGGATTTTTCTAAATTTGTCACCTTAAAACAATCCCTTCAACCTTTCAAATCTCTAATTTACCTTTATCCAAAGACCCCACAGGGCATTGTCCATGAATTATATGATTATCTCTATTTGAAAAGGTGGAACTATATTGAGACATGGAGAATTGAGGAACCTGTTCATACTCTCCAGTAAATACAATAGATATAATTTCAAATACCACTCAGTACTTCACAGCAAATAGAAGGGGAAAAAGTGGAAACAGTGACAGATTTTATTTTCTTGGGCCCCAAAAGTACTGCCGACAGGGACTACAGCCATGAAATTCAAAGACGCTTCCTCCTTGGAAGGAAAGCTATGACAAACCCAGACAGCAAATGTACAACTCTATACCAGAAAAACAACCCAATCAAAAAGTGGAGAAAAGGCCTAAACAGACAGTTCTCCAAAGAAGACATACAGATAGCTAACAATCACTTGAAAAAATGCTCAATGCCGTTTGTTATTAGAGAAATGTAAATCCAAACTACAATGAGATATCACCTCACACTAGTCAGAATGGCCATCATCAAAAAGTCTACAAGCAATAAATGCTGGAGAGGATGTGGGGGGGAAAAGGGAACCCTCTTGCACTGTTGGTGAGAATGTAAACTGATAGAGCCAATGTGGAAGATGGTATGAAGATTCCTTTAAAAACTGGGGGAAAAACACCATATGACCCAGGAACCCCACTATGAGGCATATACCCTGAGGAAACCAAAGCTGAAAAAAACACATGTACCCAAGTGTTCATTGCAACACTATTTACAATAGCTAGAACATGGAAGCAAAATAGCTGTGCATCAACAGATGAATGGATAAAGAAGCTGTGGTCCATATACACAACGGACTATTACTCAGCCATAAAAAGGAACATATTTGAGTCAGTTCTGATGAGGCAGGTGAACCTAGAACCTATTATACAGAATGAAGTAAGTCAGCAAGTCAGAAAGAGAAAGATAAATATTGTATACTAATGCATATATATGGAATCTAGAAAGATGGTACCAAAGAATTTATTTGCAGGGCAGCAATGGAGAAACAGACATGGAGAACAGAATTATGGACATGGGGAAAGGGGAGGAGAGGGTGAAATGTATGGAGAAAGTAACATGGAAATTTACATTATCATATGTAAAATAGATAGCTAACAGGAATTTGCTGTATGTCTCAGAAAACTCAAACAGGGGCTCTGTATCAACCTAGATGGGTGGGATGGGGAGGGAGATGGGAGGGAGGTTCTAGAGGGAGCGGATATATTTATACAGATGGCTGATTGATGGTGAGGTTTGACAGAAAACAACAAAATTCTGTGAAGGAATTATCCTTCAATTAAAAAATAAATTAAAAAAAAAAAAAGCAGAAACATCACTTTGCCAGCAAAGGTCCATATGGTCAAAGGTATGATTTTCCTAGCAGTCTAGGAGTACAGATGTGAGATTGTACCATAGAGAAGGCTGAGCACCCAAGAACTGACACTTTTGAATATGGTAGCTGGAGAAGACTCTTGAGAGTCCCTTGGACAGCAAGGAGATTAAACCAGTCAATCTTGAAGGAAATCAACCCTGAACATTCATTGGAAGAATTGATGCTGAAGCTGAAGCTTCAATACTTCAGCCATTTGATGTGAAGAAACAACTCATTGGAAAAGACCCTGATGCTGGGAAAGATTGAAGGCAGGAGGAGAAGGGGATGACAAGAGGATGAAATGGTTGGATGGCATCACTGACTCAATGGACAGAAATTGAGCAAACTCTGGGGGACAGTGAAGGACAGGGAAGCCTGGTGTGTTGCAGTCCAAGGGATCACAAAGAGTCGGATATGACTTAGTGACTGAACAACCACCACCACCACTCAGTAATTCAAACTCAAGGACTAAAAGGTAAACTCTTAAATCCTTTAATGAATTAGACTGTAAGAAGATATCCTTTAAAGCAATGAGACTATCGATAACCCATTTATTTCCTATGTTTTACTGAAATGGATCTAACTAGAGCTTTCCACTGTGTGTGTGTGTGTGTGTGTGTATGTATAATCTCTGGTAAGATTTTCAGTTGGCCTCACCCAACTCCAAATATATGGGTTATGAAGAATCAACAAAGAAAATGACATATGATGCAGAGCAGGTGGCTTTGAGAGGCAATATTAACTATGTATATATGAAATCACAACAAGTATAAATATTTAATTTCCAATGTTTGAGAGAGAAAAGTGGGTTTCTTTGCAAGTGGACTTCAATGCATATGTACATTAATTATAATTCGTGACATGCCTCATACAAATCATTATTTCAGAAAATGATGCAATCATTTCAAACCAATATTGACACTTGGAATGTTACAATACTTTAAAAGATTGATTGCAGTATATTTTCTCTTTCCTCTAGAGAGGGCCTTCAGTCATGAGCAAGATGAAATGCTAAAGGAGCCACGTGGTTTGCATTCATCAAGCTTGTTGTAACCTGGACTCAGGGGAGACTATCCACAGGGTCCTTTGGGAAGCAGTGGTTAGGGTGGTGGCAGTGTACACAGCTGTCCCACTGGACTGCATCCTGGTACCTCATCATTACCTGTATAAAGGTCATATCCCAAAGTTAATGATTTGTATCTTTTCCTGGCTCCATTTCCCATATCTGGCAATCTCCATCTTTAGGATGTGTTCATAATAATCTCTAAATTTGAGCTCAGGATGCTATTGTTCTTCAGTCACTCAGTCATGTTCAACTCTTTGCGACCCCATGGACTGCAGTATGCCAGGCTTCCCTGTCCTTCACCATCCTAGAGTGTGCTCAAACTCATGTCCCTTGAGTCGATGATGCCATCCAATCTCATTCTCTGTCGTTTTCTTCTTGCCCTCAAACTCTCCCAGCATCCATGTCTTTTCTAATGAATCAGCACTTTGCATCAGGTGGCCTAATGATTGGAGTTTAGTCAGGGTTGATTTCCTTTAGGATTGACTAGTTTGATCTCCTTGCTGTCCAAGGGACTCTCAAGAGTCTTCTCTAGCACCACAGTTCAAAAGCACCAATTCTTCAGTGCTCACTCTCCTTTATGATCCAACTCTCACATCTATACGTGACTACTGGAAAAACCATAGCTTTGACTATACGGACCTTTGTCAGCAAAGTGACAATCTACTAAATGAAGCACTTCAGATGTGGGAACAAACTGGGGTAAGACATCCAAATGGGGTCAGATGCTATTGCAAACAACAACTGTTGTTGGCCAGCTTGGCCCTGCTGCTGCTGCTGCTAAGTCACTTCAGTCATGTCCGACTCTGTGTGAACCCATAGATGGCAGCCCTCTAGGCTCCTCTGTCCCTGGGATTCTCCAGGCAAGAACAATGGAGTGGGTTGCCATTTCCTTCTCCAATGCATGAACGTGAAAAGTGAAAGTGAAGTCACTCAGTCGTG
>NW_011494863.1:8096376-8111771 GCF_000754665.1 Bison bison bison
GACTGCAGCCTACCAGGCTCCTCCATCCATGGGATTTTCCAGGCAAGAGTACTGGAGTGGGGTGCCATTGCCTTCTCCGAGGTTGGCCCTAAGTTAAGGATGAAACACCAGTGGATAAAGACACTGGCAAAGAATAAAGATCATGTCCTTCCTGTTGAGTAAATAGTATAGGATATTTTCAAATTATTAACTAAAACAAAAACAAAGGAAACCCCCAGTAACCGTAACACTGTTACTGCTCTCTCTCTCTTCATCCATTTTTGCAATGAAACTCTTCTAAGAAAACAGATACCTCCCTTCCTCGAACACCTCTCGCCCTTTGAGGGGTGGTGGGGAAGTGAAAGGAAAGTGAGTCACTCAGTCACGTTCAATTCTTTGCAACCCCACAGACTATACAGTCCATGAAATTCTCCAGACCAGAATACTGGAGTGGGTAGCCATTTCCTTCTCCGGGGATCTTCCCAACCCAGGGATCTAACCCAGGTCTCCCTCGTTGCAGGCACATTCTTTTCCAGCTGAATCACCAGGGAAGCCCAAGAATACTGAAGTGGGTAGCCTATCCCTTCTCCAGTGGATCCTCCAAACCCAGGAATTGAACTGGGGTCTCCTGCATTGCAGGTGGATCCTTTACCAACTGAGCTATCAGGGAATCTGCTTTTAAAGCTGGACTCGCAAACACAGGACTTTCACTTTAGGGTCAGTTATATTTTCCACTGGAACAAGTTTATTCACTTTGAACTGTTTCATACAACATCTGGCCCATAGTTGGCACTCAAATATCTGTTAAAAACACCACAATATCCACAACCAAAAGATGCAAAGGGTTAATATTTTTAAAAGGTGTTTGAGTCATTTAAATTCTTTCCAACCCAGAAGAATTAAAAAGGAAACTCTAACCAGATGTTCCCTATTTTTTTTTTTGGACCACTCAGAGAACATTCTTTCTCTCTGGTCTCATCATATATGTGGCTAATCAGATGGTTACACTAGGCAGAGAATGACAGGGAAATAAAGCAAGTTGCTTCCCTGTGTTCTTTCTGTGTTCTGGTTGCTGTTATACCCACACAGCCCAAACCAATATCAGGCATGTGAATGGCACCTAAAACATGAATGAATGAATGAATGAATGCACATAGTTAGTACGTGACAGAGCCAGTATTCTAAGCCAGATTCGCCTGATTATAAGCCCATGTTCCACAGCTAAGCTGACTCCTTCATTTGCCTCAGTAACGGTGTTGCTGTTTTCTGTTGCCACTCTTTGATCCTTGTTGTGTGTTCTCCCGGAGGATATATGTAGTTTTTCTCACCAAGTGCCTGTAGGTGCCTCAGAGCAGGGTCATCCCTTGTACAACATTCCTCAGAGTCAAAACAAAACAAACTGTCCTGCACACTGATATCTATCAGATATTCTGCATGCAATTAAAAATGCATTTTACAGGTAAGGATTCTTATTTATAAAGAGGCTCAAAATTATTCCCAAGGACACACAATTCATGGCAGAGTTGCTTTCAGAACCTACTCCACGGGGTCCCTTCACATTCTTTTATAAGCAGGAGGATTAGAAATAGATGACTAATTTATCTCCTGGTTCCCCATCCATATTCTAACACCACAGCGACTGCCAACTTCAACCATCTCAATCCTTTAGCCCAATCTTCCTTCATATCTTCGATGTGGCAAGACCAGAGGGCAAGGAAAATAAACAGTCTAATGAACTTAGAGCTGTTAAGTTCTTCTTCCCTCACCTTTCACCAAGTCCTGTCATTATACTTGCTATCTGAAGACACAAAGCCTTCATTTAACAGCAAAGTCCCAAGCAGTGTGACGTCTCTCTTCAGTTAAAACAACACTTATTCATCTCAAGCATGTATGGATCCGTGTTGTTTTGCAACTGACCTGAGGTTTCCACAGGTGCTCTCTCATACTTCATGCGTGAGAATGTACCCCCTGCCTGCCCACCCACAGCCCCTTGCCTTTTCTTGGAAAAATATAATCTGGTCCACCTGCATTTTTCTATCTGGACGGCAGCAAAGAAACCATATGAAAATGACAGAACTGCCAAAAAGAATGATGACTTCATTGCTTAAGAAGCATATGAATTCACCGAGAAGGGAGCAAGGCAGAGGAGCAGAGATACAGGACGAAGAGCAGACAAGAAGAGAATTTTGCCTTTGGGCTTCCCACCTCTTCTGGGTGTTGCTGAGAATGATTTTACCTGCCCTTCAGAATTCACATGTTTGTCCATAACAGACAACTTTAAGCCTCCTCCTGTAGTACATGGCAGGACTTTCCCCTTTTAACTGGAGTTGGTAATAGTACGAAGAAGGGAGAAGGCAAAGAAGGTGATAACGAGGACAGCACCCACCATTTATTAAGAGGTGGCTTCAGAGTAGCACTAGTCTGAGCCTTTGGGTAGATTACTTTTTACATTTATTTTATTGAAGTATTATTGATTTACAATGTTGTGTTAACTTCTGCTGTACAGCAAAGTGATTCAGTTATATATGTGTGTGTGTGTATATATATTTTTCATAATCTTTTCCATTCTGGTTTATCACAGGATATTGAATATAGTTCCCTGTGCTATATTGAGTATATTGTTTGATTCAGTCCTTAAAATTCCTTCACATGTCACTTCCATTTAAACCCCTGGAGGACTTCCCATCACCTTTAAATTAAGTCCATATGTCTTAACATAGTTTATGAGACCCTAAGACTCCATCAACTTTTGCCTCTCTCTCAGCCTCAGCTTGTACCACTCCGCACCTCACTTGAGTGGTCTGGTCTCATTGGCACTTAAACACTTGGTTTTTCCCACGTTTAGTGCTCTCTTTTGCCTATGAGCCTTTAAATATAGGGCCTCCCTGGTAGCTCAACTGGTAACGAATCCACCAGCAATGCAGAAGACCCCTGTGCAATTCCTGAGTCGGGGAGATCCACTGGAGAAGGGATAGGCTACCCACTCCAGTACTTTAAATCCATTGGAGAAAGGATAAGGCTACCCACTCCAGTGTTCTTGGGCTTCCCTGGTGGCTCAGCTGGAAAAGAATCCGCCTGCAATGTGGGAGACCTGGGTTCAATCCCTGGGTTGGGAAGATCCCCTGGAGAAGGGAAAGGCTACCCACTCCAGTATTCTGGCCTGGAGAATCCCATGGACTGTATAGTCCATAGGGTCACAAAGAGTCAGACATGACTGAGCTACTTTCACTTTCTTTAAATATGTTCCTTGCAAACACATTTCTTTCACTCTTCACTTGGCTAACTCCAACTTTCTCTCACATTTTAAATATCTTTTCTTGGAGGAGACTGTCTCTCATTCCAACTAAACGAGGTTGGGTTGTTTGTTCCATGATTCATTCTATTTCTTATTTCATAATTCTATACCTGTAGTCCTAGTTATGGAGTCACTAGGACTACAGGTTTGGAGTTATAAAACAAGAAGTGACTAGTTACATATGTACCTTTCCTGCCAGATTCAAGGTTTGTGAAGGCTGGCAGGCACCATTGCTTTTTTTTTCTTTTTAAGCTGCACTATGTGCCTTGCAGCATCTTAGTTCCCCAACCATGAATTGAACCCATGCCCTTGCAGTGGAAGCACAGAATCCTAACCACTAGACCACCAGGGAATCCCCAACCACAACTTCTTACTCACAGTATTTACCATTCAGCTGAATGCCTACCACATGAGTAGATCTTGAATATACGAAGGGAAATCAACTAGTATCTACATAATCTATATATGAGCATTTCCATTTCATAGGTGAGGAAACAGGTTAAGAGGGGTTAAATAACTTGCCAAAAGATACACAGTTGCCAACTGGAAAAGCTAAGGCTTGAATCCAAGACTGATTCTCAAAAGCCCATGTCATGATCATTCTATAGCATTGTCTTTTCAAAATTTCCTCAGAAATTTAACAGAAAAAAATAAAGACAATTATTATAAAATACTTCTCTTAGAGAAGAAATGGAGTAGAAAAAGCTGCTGGGATTCAGAGAGATGATCTTTCTTCCATCTGATTCCAGAGCTCCATGAGAAAGGCTAGATGAATTTTTCATCTTTTTGATCCCTGGGTATGAGGTGTGATTTCTTCAAATGCTGCTTTTGTCTTTCAACTAGGTAGTGGCAGATAACAGGCAACCTATAACTTTTAGTCCTTCTCACAGATCAATATGAAAGAAGAGAAAGCGAGTGTCTCACATTCTGAGAAAGGTTGCCCAGGCAACACAGAGCCCGAGCACCAGACCACCCAGCTGAGACACGCGGCAGCATCTACACCTTCTCCCACAATGATGCTCACTTCTGGGGGGTGGCAGTCAATCACGTTCATACACACTTTTAAGGGTGTGTTGCTTAAAGATTTACCTGCCCCAACTGGACACAATTTATAAAGACATCTCCATGGACAGCCAACCAATATCTCCAGATTCTTACTATGTAGTCAGGTTAAAAGTCCAATGTTTAATCTGTAGATTCTATCAGAAGAGCAACTCAAAAGATGAAAAAAGCTGAGATTTCAATTTTGTGGCTAGTAGTAAGAAAAAAAACAGCCATTGAATTGAACATTGAGTTTCAAAGTTGGTAGACCAGTTTGTAAATGGCAGCAGTACTGACACAGCTCTACCACTTCATGCCTATGTGACCTCTGAGAAGCTCCTTGATATCTTCATCGTGGATTTGTTCATCTATAAAATGGGTTTATAAACATAATTACTAGGTTTTTTTGTGAGGAGTAAATAAGAAAATGTGTGTAAAATTCTTAGCATAATGTGTGGCACTTAATCAAGGAATGTTTTGGTAATTATTAGGATTGATTTCCTAAAAAGGTAGTTGGACAAAAAGACGAGCTCCTTTGAGTCTCTTCGCTAACTTAAGTCTTCTGCAAAAGCTAGTGGGCTTCTCGTGCTCTTGCGATAATCAGCAGCATGGGCTAGCTGTAAGCCCCTCATTGCACAGGCAGCCTACTCCTAGAAAGCCTCTGCCAGGCTCACTGCAGTGTGAGGCACATGGTGGGTGTTCATGAAGAGTTTGGGGAAGCTGTCAGCAACAGCACGTGGAGGTGGCTCAAAGCGCCACAGGCGTCTGCATCTTGACAGGAAATGGTACCCTTCTATGAGTCATTAAAAGACTTCTGCAGGAAGGGCAGGGACAACCCGCCACCTGACTGCTTTGTTCAGAAATACTTTCTGACTGGGTTACCCCAGAAGAGATGCTGTTCTTTGCTACATCACTGCATGACTGCCAGCCCGCACTAGGAAATGGCTTTTCACGATCACTTGCTGGTGTGTGTATGTGTATATATATATGCAGGGAAGAGGCTGGCCACAGGGCTGAGAGCAAAGCGCTGCAGAGCAGGACGAAACTTCTACCAATCTATTCCCACTCTCTGGCACACCATTGTGTCTGATAATGCTGTGCACGTGAGCATGTGAGCGTGTGTGTGTGTGTGAGTGGGTGTATGTGTGTGTGTGTGTTGAGGGGGGAGTGAATACATCAGCAATACTCATCTACTTTTGAAAAACAAATCCAAATCTCATTTAATTCTATTAGAAAATTATTCTTCAGGCATAACTTAGATTCTCTGAAAATGGTTCATACTCTGAACACCAAAAACCCCTTTGGAGAGAATTAAAAGGGAAAATGTGTAAATGAGCACTTTTCTAAATTAAACAGTTTCTGGCTGAGCAGACCAAATTAGCCTTTTCTCAGATGCAGAGTACAGTGCAATGGCTCTGGTCTTTGTTCTTGAATAAAAAATTCAAGAGAGGAAAACCATTCTATAATGAACAACCTCTAAATGCTAATCTTGCCAAATGAATACTTGTGACTCATTAATATTTGTAAGTCATATAGTTTTTGCTATTTTGAAAAACAAACCCCATGCAGTACTAATTAATAAAAGATATCATGTCTTATTAACGTTCATATGGTAATTACCAAAATCACAAATCCATCTGCTAAGTAGTCAGCAAACAAGACAAACGACTGTGCTCAGTTAAACAGATTATCAAATGCCTTTGGGAGTATAATCGAATAGCCCCAACTAAGCCATGAATCAAGCAGCTACTCCTTTAGCCATGAGGACGGACCATAGCTGTCCTGTTTCCATGTGAGGCAAAGCAGAGCAGGGGAGAGACATCTGGCAATTCACCCTCTCTCGAGAGAATGAACTCTTAGGCAAGTGTCAACGTTACTCACGTAGCTTTCTCTTACAGCCTTTGTACTGACACTTTAGATTTGGTTCCTTTAAACGACATAAGAGAAAAGATCCCAAAGGTGTTACCTAATGTTAAATGTGATCCCATTAGCTTCTGCATGGAAAATGCCTATCAGGCTTCTTGGCTCCAAGTACAGAGGACAAATTTCATCTTCCTGCAAACTTCTATGTCATTTGATCACTCTGTCTTTTCTGACATTCATTCACTTCACATTTCATATCTCCTCTCCTAGACAGGCATCTAAAGAATAGAAACCATATCTTACTAGTCTTTTAAGTACAACAATATTTACTGGAAGACTGAGGCTGAAGCAGAAGCTCCAATACCTTGGCCAACTGATTCGGAGAGCTGACTCACTGGAAAAGACCCTGATGCTGGGGAAGACTGAGGACAAGAGGAGAAGGGGGCAGCAGAGGGTGAGATGGTTAGATAGCATCACTGACTCAATGGACATGAATCTGAGCAAACTCTGGGAGATAGTGAGGGACAGAGGAGCTTGGTGTGGTGCAGTCCATTGGGTAGCAAAGGGTTGGACATGATTCAGCCACCACCAACAACCACAAAGTACAACAAGAGCGACAACTACTTCTACTACTGATAACAGTTGTGAGTAATATGTCACTTGAGTGAGTGCTTTAACTTCTACTTAATTTTCGTCCTTTAATATTCACAATAACAGCCTGCAGTAAGTACTTCTTCACCTTACATGCATGAGGCAACTGAGGCTCAGAGAGGCTGAGTGACAGAGCTGGGATTCATTTCTAGGTCTGAAAGACTCCAAATCCTGTGTTCTGAAACACTATGCTAAACTGTCTTTGTGCTAATATGCAGCACCTAGGTCAGGGTCAAGTACACAGTAGACATGGATCTATGGCAGTGGAGTACATGAATATCTTACTATCAACTCATTCCTGCCTCCCCTTGGCAGTTAAGGTTAAATCTTTGCAGTTCTCGCTTGTGTATTTTTCCCAGGTGTGCATGGCATTAAGCATTATTATTAGTACCGGATATCCAAAAATGTCAACAAAAGCTCCCCTTACCTCTTTTACATCAGAAAATAAACACCTCTCCAGGACTCTACCTCTGAGTTCAGTGTCTGTCAGGATGATATTCACAATGGGGTACCTTCGATGGCTTTTCATTTGTATTGGTGTTACTCACATGTTGGACTGCAAGCTAGATGGTAGGAGGCAGCCCAGTGTTCTCGGCACCTCCACCCAGCTCTCTTCATCATCCTGGGCTCTGTAGTCACGTGGCATCACGTCACCAGCTCAAGACCTGGGGGCCACTGACTTCACAATAGTCAGTGTTTCCCACTGGTGGGGGCAGTGGGCTTTCGGTGGTTTAACCCTCTCAGCGCACAAAGCTGTCCCTCAAACCGGTAACAGCGTTTCTAACATGTGGCCCATGTGTTTGGAGGAAGCACTCCCCAGTCAACCCCAGTGTGGAACTCTGATGGGTTTAAGCTAATTGGCACCCCTCCCTGGTCTTGCCATGGTGATTAGGTCAAGATAGAAGACAGTTTAAGCCAGTGAGAAACAAGGAGATGTTTGCTGGAGCTACTGGAAACTGCTTCATGGCTCAGAGGGCTCCCAGGAAAGAAATTCTCTCTCTCCCTCTGCTCAACATTTATGTAAAAAGAGATTCAGGAGGTAGGCAAATCATCCTGGAGCTAGAAATTCAACCTCGGGACTAAGGAAGATACCACAGAGGATCAAGAAGAAAAATGGAAAGAAATTGCTTTTAATGACATAGCGGAACTACTTAATCAAGCCTTGCTCCAAAGCTTGGACTCTTTCCACATTTTTCAGCTACATGGAAGTTTGAACTCTCTCTTCCTCTCTCGTGACTAAATCTGTTTTGAGCTAGTTTTTTTCTGAATTGAAACAAAAAGATTCACATTGTATATGGGTAACCACTTTGTTTGCTTTATGCTTATCATAAAATTCACTTACTTTTTTTTCAGGACAGCAAGTATGACGATGGTCTGAAGGACCATAGAAGACTGCAGCTTAACACAAACTGTAAACAGGCTGATTTTACCTGTCAAAGCCGGAGCAGGATCGGCTTGCATGATTGAGATCTATAATCTCATAGAGTGCCCTCAAATGTGTCTGCACTAGTGAACTGCATTCCAGTCAAGGCTTTCAATGGTAGTCATAAAGCCTAATTATGAAGACACGATGAGATCACTGCGCAACTGGACCAAGAAGTAATGTCTACCCTAACAAGCAGATCCGTTCATTCCAGCATGATTCCACAAAGACGCTGCTTGCGTTTCATATACATTAAACATTTCCAAATGGCTTAGTAAATATCAGTTACTTAGAGAATGATGTTCCTTTCTGAGACCCCCATGCTGCCTTTGCACACAATTGCACTTGAAAATATAAAATCAGTGCAAATAAAGGAATTACAGGTTTTAATGCAAAGCCATCTGTAGCAAAGTGGAATCACAGCTGCCTCAGATTAATGTGACAGCTTGCATCTCATCTCTTAGATATCTAGTTGCAAAGGAGTCTCTCCCAAATGCAGGGGAATTTGGATATAAGGATGGAAAAGCGGAAGACAACAGAGAAGACCACAACAGGAGGAAGTGAATCTCCAAAGGAGGTTTATCAGAAGAGTGAGAAAATAGGATATGGTAACCTCTTACTATTAGAGTCAGCTTCATGGGTGAGTAACTTGCAAACTCATGCAGGGCCCTTTACTCACAAAGGCCCTTTGGTAATCTATATAATAATCTGCTGTCTCTATCTTGGTATTTTTAATACTTTTTGAACAAGGGACCCCTGAATTTTCATTTCAACCTTAACTCACAAATTGGGTAGGCCATCCTGCTTGCTGTATTGATCTGATACTGTATTGATTTACTGGTCGATGTATCTTAAGTTTCCTTTACTAAAAAGCTGCCTGCCGATGCAGGAGACACAAGAGATGCAGGTTCGATCCTTGGGTTGGGAAGATCTCCTTGAGAAGGAAACGGCAACCTACTACAGTATTTTTGCCTGGAAAATTCCATGGACAGAATTTCTGGTGGGCTACAGTCCATGGGGTCACAAAGAGTTGGACACAACTGAGCAAACACACATTAAAATCACACAAGGGCAAAAAGAATAGAAATTTTGTTCAAGATCTGCCTGTGACTATCTATGTGTCTATGGTTTTTGATTATCTGCTCCTCTTTGACTGCCTTGGTGTTGAACAAATATTTCAGTGTGGCATTGCAGTTCTTACACTGGATTTACTACATTTGGGGGGGTTATTTTTTTAGTGGGATTGCAATATGCATTCTAATTTACCACAGCCTTCCTTATATTAATACTAATTTGATTCTGAAACATACAGTAACTTTTCTCCAATATCATTCCATTTCCTCTTATGTTCTTTGTGTTGTATCTATTAAATCAATGTGTTATAAAGGCAACAATACCGTGTGGATATTGTTGTTTCATTCAATCTTATGTCTTTTAAAGAAGTTGGGGAAAGATGAGTAAAAGTATATCATGGAATCTTTTATACTAAACCACATACTTATTATGCTCTTTATTTTTCCTGTGGATTTAAGTTACTTTCTGACATCTTTTCCTGAAGGACTTCCTTTCTTCAGTATATCTTACAAGACAGATCTGCTTAGCAACAAATTTATTCAGTCACTGTGTATCTGGGAATGTCTTTATTTTGCCTTCATTTTTGAAGAGGAATTTTTGTCAACTATATTTGTTTGCTGGCATCTTTTTGGATGCCCTCTGCATATGTCATTCTACTGCCTTCTGGCCTCCAATTGTATTGGTGCTCGCCTATATGTGATGAGTGGCTGTTCTCTTGCTGCTTTCATGACTTTTTGTTGGTTTAGGCTACAACAACTTGACTATGATATGGCAAGATGTGGATCTGTCTGTATTTATCAATTGGGGCTTTTGTTGAACTCAGATGTATAGAGTAACACTTTTAAAAAATCAAATTTGGAAGTTTATGGCCATTATTTGTTCAAATAATCTTTCTGTCTCCTCTTTTCTCCCTGTTAGATTTCCTGTTGGCAGATGTTGCTGCGCTTGATCTTTCAAGGTACAGGTTTCTGAAGCTCTGTATATTTAACTTCAGTCTTTTTTCTCTATTCTTCAGGTTGGGTAATTTCTATTGATTTGCAGTTCACTGATCTCCTCTCTCAAACCTGCTGTTGAGCCCCTTTAGTGAATTTTTACAGTTATTGTACTCTTCAGCTACAGAATTTCCACTTGGTACTTTAAAAATATTTTCTGTATCCTTATTAAGAATCTCTACTTGTTCATCTATTGTTGCCATACTTTCCTTTAATTCTTTAAACATGGTTTCCTTTGGTTCTTGAAACATATTTGCAGTAATTGCTTTGAAGATTTTGTCTGCCAATATCTGCTAACATTGAGAGAAAATTTCTATGAACTGACATTTTTTTCCTGAGTACAGACCACACTTTATTTATTGGCATGTCTCATATTTTCTCTTAAAAGTAGAACATTCTGGATAATATATTACAGCTATTCTGAATTCTGGTACTTTTTCCCTCGGAGATTGTTGTTGCTGCTTTTATTTGTCTAGTAACTTGCCTGAACTAAATCTGTGAAATAATGTTTCCTCTGTGGTCACTAATGCCTCTGCTAGGTTGAGGCTGTTTTTGTTGTTGGTTTAAATATAGATGCCTCATTTTATTTTTTAAACCTGGTTTGCAGAAGTTGCTTCTGTGTCTATAGAGCTTAGTCCTCAACTAATGGTTGCACATCAACTGTGCTCAAACCCTAAAGGTGTCCATCCTTTGCTGTTGTATCTGTGGGTAGGGAAGCACACTTAAAGTCCAGGCAGTTTCCAAGCCTCTGTGGGTTTTAATTTCTGCTGGACTCTTTCAAGTCTTCTATGCTTGCACATTCAGGCCTAGGATTAACCAGAAGTGTGTGAAGGGCTTGTGCCATCTTCAGTATCCACAGCCTCAGCCAGGAATATGCTGTTCCTGCCCACAAGTACAACCTCAGGCTGGGGGAGCTTGTGATCTTCTCCACTGACCCACCCCTGAGATTATAATTTCTACGGACAGCTTTGCTGAGTGTGCATATTGCCCACCTTTCCAAATTGGGTGAGTCTCCTCAACTTTGGCAGAGAAGCTCCTGTTCATCATGGATTCTTTACTTTGGCAGAAGCAACAAGCTGGGGTGAGGCTGATGAAAGAAGCCATAGGGTCAGAACCTCATAGATTTCTACTCTTTCCATGTGAAGTTCAGTGGTTTTTAAAGCATGGACACTTCTCAGATTGTTGTATGTCTTTGGTTGATTTCCAAAGCATTAAATGGTTGTATTTGTTAAATTTTCCAGCATTTTGATTGCTTTTTAGAGAGAGGATTTGCCCAGCTTCCTCACAGAACCACAGCCAAATGTCCAACTCTCCCTTGGGTTTTGACTTTGTACACTTGTGTCTTGAGTCTACAAATCATATAGATCATCCTGCTTATTACAGATTTTCTTTTTCTCTCTTCTTCTTTTATGGATCCTGTTTCACACACTTAGGCCCAATAAATGCTAATGGCTCAAGAGCAATAAAATCTTTCTTGAATATTTAAGATAATTTCAGCAATAAGTTATATACTGCTATTGCTATAAACCCCACAAACTGACTTGCAACATTCAGTAAACTCTCCAAACACCACTTGATCTATTCTTAGTCCCATGGTCTTTCCTTTAGGCAAAGACTGACAGTTATCTGATACTGCCTTATTTGCTGTCACTCAATGCTCCACAACTTCAGCAGACATCACTAATCAATTGCAATTTTCTTTCTCCCTAAGCCCAGACATGGCCTCAGAATCCTCCTCAAGCAGAACTCTAGGCAGAACTCTTCAAGCACTCAGATGGTTCAGGAGATGAGGTTGCTTAGTTGTAACTTTAAGTTCCCAAAGCTAAAGTTTGTAATTCTTCAGCTACCTGTTCTGCTTTCACTCACAAGGCAAGACTGGATTTGGTATCCTTTTCTATTTGGATCTCAGGCTTAGCTCGTTTGGTTCAGTTTTTCCTCTAGCTTCTGCACTTACTTCCTTGATGATTTCTTATATTCTCAAGATTTTTTAAAACTTTTTATTTTATATTGGAGTATAGTTGATTAACAGTGTGTTAAGATATCATGATTTTAAATCCAATCCACTTGTTGGCCCTTCTCAAACTTATATTTTTAGACTAGATCTCTCCCAAACTCCAACTACCTATACATCATCTCCACTTAGAAGACTTACGGACATCTCCAAGTGACCATGCCGAAAACTCAACTTCAGATTTCCCACCTAAAATCACCTTCATCCTGCTAGGATTTGTCCATCTTGATTGACATTCAATTTATTCCCACAGATGCTCACAACAAAAAACTTAAGAGCCATCCTTGGTTCTTCTCATTCTTTCTCACACCATCAGGAAATCCTATTGGCTCTGCCTTCAAAAATAAATCAGAACACTCTGCCGCCTTACCTCTGGCACTGCTACCATCCTGGTCTGAGATACATCTCTCACAGGACTGTTGCAACTGACTTGACTACTTATAAATTTGACTTTTTTATGTTCTATACCCAACATAGTGATTCAGAGTGACCGATGACCCTAGGTATTCTATATCCAACATAGTAGCCAGAAGGATGCTCTTCAAAATTAAGGCTGATTGTGCCACTCTTCTGTCCAAAATATCCCAGTGGCTCCCATTTCACTTAGGACAAAAGGCTTTTTAATGACTTACAAAGGTCTTCCCAACACAGGGATCAAACCTGGGTCTCCTGTACTATAGGCAGATTCTTTAACACCTGAGCCACCAGTAAAGCCCACACAGTATGAGCTTATATTCACTGATCTCATCTTTTATTATACAGCCTCTTCCTCCTTTTGAGGCCTGCTGGCCTCCTTGATGCTTCTTGAAAACACTATACTGGCTTTTTGAATACTTTGCATTTGCAGTTTCCTCTTTCCAAAATGCTTATACCTTGGATGTCCCTGTGACATTCTCTCACCTCCAAAGTTCAGCTCAAATGCTACCTCCTCAATGAAGCCCACCCTGATCACCCTGTTTCACACTGCAAACCTTTCCTTCCCATCTGCTGCTCCCTCACTCTTCCTTCTTGTCCTTCTTCCACACCCGTCTCACCTCTTTCTACATTCTTGTTTCTTTCCCTAGAGTTCTTTCCATCCACTGTGTGATAGAATTTACTTATTATCCTTATTGTTTATAATCTGTCTTTCCCCCTCTCTAGAATGTAATGCAAAAAGGGCAGGGCTTTTTGTTTTGTTCATTGATACATTATTTCACACTTTATAGATAAGTGCCTGGTACATAATAGGTATCTAAAAAATGTGTTGAATGAATGAATCAGTGGTGGATCCACGGTTCTGATATAGGTAGGTGTTCTTGAAGATAAGGACAGAAAGTGAGAACAGTTCCCCCAAAAAACTCTAGGAGTAAAACAGTTAAAAGAAATGTCTAGAGAACTTGCATGAAAAGAAGAGTCAGTGATTAAAAAAATTAAACAGGATATTATAATCCTCATATCTTGGCAAGTCCTGGGATACATCAGCATATTAAAGGTTCTGAGAAATCTTGCAGGCAAAAAATGGGCTTAACTTTATTTATCTCTGGCTTCCTTCAGGATTACTTTATCTTGAATTTTCCATAGTATGAAAAATTATGTGCCTAGGTGTAGGGTTTTTGGCATTTATCTTCCTTGTCATTCTCTAGGCTTCCTGGATTTGTGGTTTGGTGTCTGACACTAATTTGGGGAAGTTCTTAATCATTATTGTTTCCAATAGTTCTTCTGTTCCTTTCTCTCTTGCCTCTTCTTTCATTATTTCCATCACACATGTGTATGTTATACCTTTCATAGTTGTTCCAAAATCCTTGAATATTCGGTTTTTTTTTTTCAGTCTTTGTTGTCTTTGCTTGTAACTGTCAAGGGTTCTATCAACTTGTCCTTTAACACAGAGATCTTTCCATAGCTGTATCCAGTTTCCTAAGACCATCAAACACATTCTTAATTTCTATTATAGTGTTTATTTTTATCATTTCTTTTTGATTCTTTCTTAGAATTTCCGTCTCTCTGCTTACATTGCCCATCTGTTCTTGCATGCTGTCTACTTTATCCATTATCACTCTTAGCATATTAATCATAGTTGTTCTAAATTCCCAGTCTGATCATTTCAACATCTCTGCCATATCTGGTTCTGGTGCTTGCTCCGCTTCTTCAATTTTTTTTTTTGGCTTTTTACTACATCCTGCAATTTTTTCTTGGTAGCTGGGCATAATGTACCGGGTGAAAGGAACTGCTATAAAGGGACCTTTACTATGTAATGGAAAGATGGGAGGAATGGGGACATACTTTAGTGTCCTATGATTAGGTCTCTGTCTTTTAATCAGGCTATGCCTCTGGAGAAGGCAATGGCAACCCACTCCAGTGTTCTTGCCTGGAGAATCCCAGGGACGGGGGAGCCTGGTGGGCTGCTGTCTATGGGGTCACACAGAGTCGGACATGACTAAAGTGACTTAGCAGCAGCCTCTGGACTGCGAACTTCATATGTTTTCCTCACTTTTTAATCTCCCCTTCACTGGGACAGAATAGCTAGAGTGGGCTGGGGTTGGGTGGAAACTTCTCCCATGTGAAAAGTCAGAGTTGGGGGAATTGGGTATTTCCCTTCCTCCATGCCTGTTAGGCTCTGATAAAACCCCAGTATGTTAGGGTATGTTTAATAGTTCCTCCTGAGGGTAAGCCTTGTTAAAAAGAATAGAAGGTTCCTTTTCCCATTTTCCTGTTAGAAGTGCAGGCAACTTTTCTCTGAAATTTACTGTGAGAACTTACTTAGTTGACCTCTTGGAGGTAAATGTCACAAAATTGTGGGCTCTTCTGTGACAGGGTTCCCTTGGTGTTTTTAACTCTCAGAGCTATCCACACTGAACTTCCAGCAATTTATCATTAAAGTTCAGATTTTTGTACCCTGGCATGCGTGCTTAGCCTCTCAGTTGTATCCAACTCTTTTTGACCCCTTAGACTGTAGCCCGGTAGGTTTCTCTGCCCATGGGATTTCCCAGGCAAGAATACCAGAGTGGATTGCCATTTCCTTCCCCAAGGAATCCTCCTGACCCAGGGATTGAACCCATGTCTCCCATGTCTCCTGTATTAGCAGGTGGA
>NW_011494863.1:8111871-8216473 GCF_000754665.1 Bison bison bison
TCTTTACCACTGAGCCACCTGGGAGCCCCTTCTACCCTGGCACTGGTTCTCAAAGCAGTTCTCGTGAGCCAAGATTCCTGGTATTCGTCTGTCTCTCCAATCTTAGGGACAGCAGTTTCCCCTGTACCCTCTCTTCTCTTACAGATCTAAGAAGAGTTGTTGATTTTTCAGTCTGTTCAGCTCTGTTTTTATTGCTATGGTAGAGTGGCAACTTCCAAGTGCCTTAATGTGAAATTAGAATTTTCAATAAAAACTTAGTTTTTTTTAGAATTAAGTTCCATAAAAACTTTATTAGAATTAAGTTCAATAAAAATTAATTTTATTTAGAATTGTCCAATAAAAACTTATTTTTTTTGACATAATCTCAAACTTCCAAAAAAGGTTTCTATATTACCATGCATAAGTAAAATGAATAGCAGTTATGAGTGTGGGCTCTGAAGACAGACACCTGAGTTTGTAGTTTGGCTTCATCATTTATAAGAATTCTTTGTGTTTCTAAGCCATAGTTCTTTTACCTTTAAATGGGGATGATAGCTATATCACATTTTTGGGTGAAGATGAAATAAGATAATATGGTAGTGTCTAGAATAATAAGCCTTCCCACAAGTAAGATTGAGGGTAAAAGGAGAAGGGGGTGACAGAAGATGAGCTGGTTGGATGGCCTCACTGATTCAATAGACATGAGTTTGAGCAAATTCACAGAGATAGTGAAGGACAGGGAAGCCTGGCATGCTGCAATTCACCAGGTCACAAAGAGCTGGACACTACTTAGCAACTGAACAACAACAAGTTTTTAAACTACACAACCATTTGAATGCCTGCATTCTGCCAGATATTATCTTAGATGCTGGAGATACAAAAGTAGAAATTGGCTCTTGTTGCTATGGTACTGATGTTCTAGAGGAAAGAGACAGGAGAACTAGTGAATGAACGTTTTCTAATAATGACGGGAGTATGAAGAAAGTAAACCAGGGTAATGTGATGCAGAAGAATGGAGGGCTGCTTTAGGTTGGGTAGTCCAAAAGCCTTTTCAGAAGAGGGGCAGCTTGCACTGAGAGTTAAACAGTTCAGGACCCAGTGCCAAGTCACCATTTTTCTGGAGGTAGCATCACAGCAGAGGGAATAACAAGGGCAGAGGTGTAAAGGCAGACATGAGCTTGGCTTGGTCAGGATTAGATGAAACATCCATGTGGCTGATCATGGGGAATATAGGAGAGAGATAGTGTCTCCACTGTTTTAAATAGCACCAACACTTCTGGGCCTTTATTTGGGGGATGACCTCTCAACTTATAGTCCTTTCTGAGGGGAAGAGGGGAAGGAGAGTGGTTCTAGAGGGATTCTAACAATGACCCAGTGGTCTGGAGAGGAAGGGAGATGCAACTCTCATTCCTGGGATTCAGGAGGAATTGACCAGACTGTTTTGAATAGGTTTCCAGGTAAGGGTGGTGACCCGTGCTCTTCTCAACTACTCATTAAAAAGGGCAGTGGTGTTAAGGTGGATATGAATATAATCAACTCAGAGGATAAAAGAAAAGGAAATAGAAATTCAAGAGAAAAGGTCCATACCTGGGTCTTAATGACACTGTGTTCTCCCCTGACCCTAACGCTCTCATCCTTGTCAAAGCCTACACTCACTTTTCTCAGTTGACACGAGTCCAAAAATTCTCTTGTGTATTCTTTTTCCATCTCTCTCTTCTTGGAGGATGGAGACACATCTCCTGGGTCCAACTAAACATAGAGGAAAATGCTCAGCAAACGCCACACACTTACCTTGGAGAAGCTCAATTACTCACAATACCATAATTAAGTTCTTTTCCAGATGTAAAACCCTATGCACATGGCCAGTGAATATAAATTTTCACTGGCGTTCATTTGACCTTGTCAAACTAGCCTGAAAATTTTGTTCCTTTTGTGCCAAGGATAATTATTTTTAGTGCTCTTCTCAGTAACAACAGTTGAAAGGAGGAGAAAGTGATATCTCTGTAACTCAAACCAGAGCCTTGTGCAATAACACACGGGTAAGTGACAATGTGATGACATTGTTTTGTGTGGGCATGCCTTTGTTCCCCATCTTAATGCTTCTGAATGTAGAACGGACCTGGTTTTTATTCTTCTGCTCTACAATGGGAAAGCAAAGTGAGAGGATGGCTGACCTTGTAGCTTCAGATAAAATTTCTTAACAAGAATGCTTGCTCACAGCAGGCCTCCTTGGAAATATTCAAAAATACTCTCATACAGAGTGAAGTAAGTCAGAAGGAGAAAAACAAATATCGTATATCAATGCATATATGTGGAATCTGAAAAAGTTGGTATAGATGATCTTATCTACAAAGAAGAAATAGAGCCACAGATGTAGAGAACAAACATATGGAAACCAAGGAGGAAAGGGGGGGGGTGGGATGAACTGGGAGATTAGGATTGACATGTATACATTATTGACACATATACATTATTGCCCAAAAGACAGCATCTGAAGAACTTCCCACTAGGGCCCTCCGGCCTGCCCTTTGTAGGCAGCTCGTTCCATCTGGACCCTGAGAAGGCACACCTGATGCTTCAGCAGACTCTTGTATGATATCACAGATGCTGGAGTAGAAGGACATGCACTTATCTTCTCCTGCAAGAACTCCAAAGTTGCAGCTTGCTACTGAGCAACCATTGACAGGAGAATGCTGGATCCCTTCAAAAAAAGATACGCCACGTCCAAGGCAAACGAGAAGCCCCAAAAGATGGTAGGAGGGGCAAAATTGCATTTTGAATCAAACCCCATACCCGCCAGAGAAGCTCAGAGGGCTCAAACAAAACATGATTGATACTATGTATAAAATAGATAACTAGTGAGAACCTACTATATATCACAGGGAATTCTACTCAGTGCTCTGTGGTGACTTAAATGGGAAGGAAATACAAAAAGGAGGGCATATACGGATATGCACAGCTGACTCACTTTGCTGTGCAGCAGAAACCAACACAACATTGTAAAGCAACTATACTCCAATGAAAGTTAAAAAAAAAATACTCTCTATCATTTATTCTTTCTAAAGCAGCATTTTCTTGACTGATCTCAGCCCAGTCAGGGGTACCATATGGCACCAATTCAAAGATTCAGGGGTTGTTGGCCTTACGGGGATTTACCCAGATGTCATCTTCCACCTTTTTAAGGTTCTTGGCTTTTGAGGCATCTCATTATTCTTAGTAGCTCTAGTAGGGGGTAGGCTTAGAGGAGAAAGTTGAGGCCAGTTTTAGCTCCTCATTAGCAGGTTTGGGAAAAGCCTGGGTGGATGGTAGAAAGAAAGTGTCCAAGGTGTGAGGTTTAAGAATTCTCTGTAGGTTTTCATTCTTCCCACCTTAGCTTGTTTTGTCATGAATAACTGAAATTTGACTATAAACGAGAAGCAGGTCTTAATTATCTTAATGACTAGTAAAGAAGTTACTTCTTTAAATCATTAATGTAATCTATCATCTAGAAGAGAACTTGTGTGTTTGTGTTTACGCCTGTGTGTATGCATTTATTCATAGGTGTGCATACGTGTGTGCATTCTGTGTTTTCCACAAGGTGTCAACGGATTCATCTCAGTTCTTTTCTACAACCTGAGCAGGTTATTAACGGCAATCCAGTGTATTTCCTGCCATTCTTCACAAGGCATCAGCGGAGTTCCAAGCTCTTTGGACCTTCCTTTGTGTGTCTGTACTCAGTTGTTTGGACTAGCTCCACCCATTCATTCAGGAACTAGTCACACCATGTCCTTCCATTTCTGTTTTTCTTATATTATTTCTCAATCATCTCCAGGAAATCAGGATTCTCGAATTCAAATCCTTTTGTGTTTTAGAGCTTATCAGTTGATCAGTCTGCCTCTCAATGTTCCATCCTGGTTTTACGGGATCAGTTCAATTATCTAAGATGTCAAATCTTTGGACAATAGATGCTAGGAAGAGATGAAAAGTCTAGAAGTCCAGGGATTTTGCTGGCGGTCCAGTGACTCAGAATCTGTGCTCCCAGTGCAGGGGGCTCTTACTCAATCCCTGGTCAAGGAACTAGATCCCACATGCTGCAACTAAGAGTTGCATGCCGTAACTAAAGATCCTGCATGTCACAGCTAAAAGGATCCTGTGTGCTTTAACCAAGACCCAGCATGGACAAATAAACAAATAAATATTTTTCAAAAAGTCTAGAGGTCTAGCTGGTTACATCCTTTCCTCCCATCTGAGATCTTCTTTCGGAGCATCACATTCATGCTTATGATAAAGAAGATCACAGAGCAGTGAGAAAAGGAAAACTAACCACCCAGTACAAGCCAAGAGATACTTCCTGCTGAATTGCATTAGAGTCACTTGAGGAGGGGGCCAGGCAGAGAAAGCTAAATCCACCAGAGATATTACCACTGTGAAGGTTTGAAAATGACCTTGAGAATCTGGAAGGACAGCTTAGGAAATGGTGCTTCCTTACCTGTAACAGCATTAAGCATGTTAAAATGCCCATGTGCGAATTATATCGTGTGCTGTTTTAATTAAAGCTAATTGTATTCTACCTTGGAATTATAACACATTCAGTTTGTTCTTTGAAAAATTCTGATTAAAAAAAAATATCCTTCCACAGCTCAGATTTCAAGTAAAAGGGATTGGAAGGTAATCTCATGTGTTTCCAATTGGATGAATTGTTTGCTTGTAAAGTTACTTCCTAAGATTTTTTTTCAATTAACATATTAGATCCTTGAGGAGTACTCTGGATGAATGCCCGAGTCGCTCTTTGGTTAAGTAGACAAGCACAAAGACTCTGTTCTGGGAACCCAATCCTCTGATTAGTGAGCAGGTCAAACCTCACCTTAATTATTTCTCTTAAATCAAAAGGCTTTTTATGATTATTTGAGAGGTTTTTTTTTTTTTTCATTTTCTATCAGATAAGCACTTTGGCTACGGTGCTTTTTTCTTGGGGGAAAATGAAAGGAAAAAACCCTTATTATCAACTGTACTAGTGATGGTATTAGTGGTTGCTTTGTTTTGTTCTGAAATTTCTACTTCAGGCAGATTTCCAAGCATCCAAATACAAGCAAAATGAAACACATGTCAACTAGGAGCGGGTGGCTTATTGTGAAAAACAGAACCCATGAGGAATTAGAAGAAGTAACCTTTCACAAGTGAGGTGGGAAAAGAGTGTGTACGTGGGGAGGGGGGTGACCAGGGGTGATTTGGGGCCTCAAACAAGGTTGTACACCTACAACTTGTCTGGGTTTCACTGTAGCTCAACTTCTAAAACGAAATATTTGAAACTTGGATCTTATTTCATCAAAGCTGAAAGAGAAATTGGAGAAGAGAACATTTTTCTTTTTTTAGGAGTCAGAGGTGTTGTTCAGGTGAACCACCTCACTAACTGGTAATGTTCGTAAACAGGCAGGGCTGGCCTGGATATGGAATGATGGAAAGGCAGGACTTGGCTTTCGTGTAGAAAAACAGATGGGAAGTCATCACTTCCCTACCACAATGCGTTCCCATTCTACCAGCTACCATCAATTCGTTCATGCTTTTATTCTTTTGTTCTACTAGTATGTGTTGAACTCCACTAGATGCACAGATGCTGTAACATAAATCAGACAGACTTACACCCGTTCCTGTGCCCCATCTCCCTCTCAAAGTTGCTCAGTCATGTCCAACTCTGTGACCCCACGAACTCTGTCCATGGAGTTCTCCTGGCAAGAACACTGGAGTGGGTAGCCTCTCCCTTCTCCAGGGGATCTTCCTGACCCAGGGATCAAACCTTGGTCTGCCACACTGAGGCACAGTCTTTACCATCTGAGCCACCAGGGAAGCCCGGTTCTTGTGCTTCTTGCAGTCTAATGAAGGATGCAAACAATTTCACCAGACATAACTGCACGGTATGAGTCGTGCTAACATGGGTGAAGGGCAGGTAGCTTTGGCAGCACTTAGGGGCTGACCCAACAATATCTGAGGATGATGCTTAACTGTCAGGAAATTAATTCTCTGAGGAAGTGGCATTTCAGCTGAGGCCCCAAAGTGTGAGTCAGGTAAAGAAGGATTGAAAAAAAGAGGGGAAGGAGAGGAGAGGAAAAAATGGTATGTTGGAGGAACTAAGAGAAGTCTGGTATGCATTAGATGTAAAATCAGGAAGAGGAGGGTAGAAAACCTGGTTAGAAGACTAAGCAAATCTTAGAGTCATGAGGATTGAGTCCTGACTTCTGAGGTCTGCACAGGCTTAGGATCAGATAGAGCTGGGCTGGATCCACAGTGCTGACCTTTCCCAGTACCTTCAATGAGTTACGTCCCTTCTAAGCCTCCTCATCTATTTAATAGGGATATAATACCTACTTCATAGGACTCCTTGGAAAATTAAGTGATGGAACATGTCTCTATCTGGCAGGTGACAGTAGTCAATAAATGAGAGCTCCAGCTGTTTGCTTTATGATGGTCAAATACAATGGCACTTCTTCAAGGAATAATCTCTCAGAGAAAGTAAGCACTATTATCATCATCTTAGGCATCAGCGAGGCTAAGATGTGCTGACATTTTGGCGTGGGGTAACTTCTTGATATGACTCAGTTACTTATTCTTTATAAAAAGTTAGTCTTTAGTTCCAAGAGAGCAATGCTTTCCCAAAATAAGCATGAAGTCCGTTGATTGAACATCACTGTAGGTATTGTGTCCACCCACGATAACACTCATTGTCCTGATCATTCCTGCTATTTAATAAGATCCTCAGACTACCATCACACCCCCTGCTGAGTGGACACAGGAAGTAAATGAAATAAACCTAATGACCGCATTCAAGTATTCCTAATACATGAAATGGCTTCTTTTCGTTATCACTTTAAGATTCTTGGTAAGTAGGGAAAAAAATAAGACAAGCCAGACAGTTATTATTATGAATGGTTTCTAAAAGAAAGATGGGTCTATTGAGATTCTTACAGCCCTATCCATTGCTTTTCACATCACTAGGCTCAAACAAACAAAACCTCTCTCAATAGACGGATAGATAGTAGGAAGGCACTCGCTGACCAAGCCAAAAAAAAAGCTCTTTTGAGCCGAAAAGAAAAGGCTATTATCTCATTTCTTTTAGCCCCTACGGCTGTGGGCTTGGTGTTTCTGTAGAAGCACTGTAGACCACTAGTATTGAGAATTTACTCCATGCCAGGTAACTGGGACCATGGTCAGCCAAGGGAAATAGATAGCCAGTAAGTTAATGCTTTTCTCAATGTCTTCCAATGGCCAGTACCTGTGCTAAAGGCTTCATAGGTTTTGTTAGAGTTGACCCTCTGAACAACCCTTTGAAACAGGCAATATCGACTTCAATTTGCAGGGAAGATAGAGATTTAAGAGTGGTTCCTAGTAACTTGCCCCCAAATGGCTAGGTTACACGGTCAGAGCCGGCATTGAGCTGAAGTCATCTTACCTCAAGACTCTTGCTTTTGAATGCCAGGTTACACCAGTCCCCCATTCCTTGTAGTGTCTAAGTAGGTTACTATGATGTGTGGTGCTGAGTGTATAAGTACTGTGAAAGCAACACTGACAGAAGGCAGGGAGAGAGGAAGAAAGAGATGCAGCCAGAGTAATGTCCCCAGGGAGGTGGTCTCTGCAAGGAGTTCTGAGGGCTGAGCAGGTGTGGCCAGGTCAGACTGTGAGCAAAGGAGAAACCCCGTGAGTGAGACTGAGCAGCATTTCCATCTTCAGGAAGAGGATGGTTCCAAGGAAATGCTCAGAAGAGCTCTTTTGTTATCTGCGTCCATAAAGTCAGCACATGGAAGAGATGCCCTAAAATTCATGTCTCTTTGGCTTCTGTGTAGCTCGTGTTTTTATTTATTTATATCCTGTCTCATTCCACAAAGGTTTGGAGGTAAAATCCATTATACGGTTTTTATGCAGTGACCTTCCTAATTAAGTTTTTCTCAGCACTGTCATGCTCGTCTTTGTATTCCCTGAGCCATATGCACAGCGACTGGAATGAAAGTTGAATGGAATTTACATACTTTGAGCACACTCGAAGTAGTTAGCAAGGGCAACTGGTCCCAGAAGCTTGGTGGGTGGCAAGAAAGCCGGCCCCAAACTTAAAACTGCTTAGACTGAACGTCGTATTTCACTGAATCTAAGATGCCCCTGACGCATGGCTATGCTGTCACTTCTGTGCCACTAAGAAAGAAAAAAACCCACTGCAACATAAACTATAACACCATGTTGAGTCACTAGTGCAAGATGCAATCTGATTTCAGATATGCTTAAATATGAAAAAAAAAGTGTGCCTTTAAAGAGAAGATAATATGGTGATCATACTGCGCCCATTCACTTCAAAAAGTCAGAAATTCTAAAAATGAATGAAACTTTTCTACCTTTCTGGGTGACACTTTGTCTAACAATTCAAACCCTAAAGATTCTGGAAACACTTTTAACTTAGCAATTGTATCTCTAGGAATTGAATCAAAGGAAATAAACATAGCAGTTTATAAGGATGTTATCAAAGAATTACTTACAGTCACAAGAAATGAAGAAATAATCTAAAATCTTCATTTATACATGATGTGATATGTGATATTACATGTATATGTGATATTAGTGCTACATAACATTAAAATATAAGAAATATTTTATATTTTATGATAAATACTTATTTTATTTTAAATATTTATTTATTATAAATAGTTTATATAAATAATGGAAAACATGAACTCTTCACTATATATATCTACATAAAACATATATTTGATGTTAGAATTCTATAATTAAAGTGACAGAGAATATATTTAAATGGTGAAACATCTTTCTAATACATTAAGTTTAAAAAAATCAGGTAATTTGTATTACTTGCTTAAAACAAAATTATTGCTGTGAAAGTACATTTACATTTAATATTTACATAGGAATAAAGTCTTGGATGACACATGTCAAAATGTTTACAGGGGTTGTTTGGCTGATCTTTACTTTTCTCTATCTTCTAACTGCTCAAAAACTGGAAAACCAAACATTACTCGGGCAGACTTTTAAGTAGATACGTAGATGTGGATAATGGAACATTAACCACCTTGACATAGAAACTTTATTTTCTACTGAGTTGGCTCCTAAATCTTTCTCATTTCCTAAATGAGCCTGGCTGGGCTAGTTCCAATTGAAGCCCTGGTTAAGAGGCTCTTTGATTCCTAGTCAGAAATACGTCCTCACCTGGGGTTTTCCCCTCAAAAGCTGACACCTAAGATGAGAAAATTAATACTGTAGACCGCAACTCTGCAAGAGGTCTGGGAACTCCAACTTTGCCATGTCATCGGCAAAGTATGAGACCCTGAGCTAGAGCAAGGCAAGTTCGTGGTCCTACAAATGGGAAGGGAGGGTAAAGATCAGAAGTCAAGATGAGGCCTCAATTTTTACCATGGGCAAAATGGAAAATCCTTTGGTTCTGTCTCTTAAGTACTACACCTGCTACAAACTCACAATTTTTTTTGTTTTTTTGCAAGTCACTTGTAATTTTTTACAGATGAGGTCATTGTTTGATGGATAAAGCCTTGGTGGCTTATACCCCCTTTTATGGATGAAGTGCTATATTGGACTCCATCTATTTCTGTAGTGACCTAGTCTTCTCCAAGTAAACAAGAGACACTTTTTAATGACCAATCATAGAATTTCTGCTTGAAAGGCAAGTCTGTAGCTATGAATTCTACTTGTATATTTTTTTCCCAAACCTCAGGAGTTGCCTTTTGATATATTGTTTCAATATAGCTTTATATTTATTTATAGCTTGCTTTAAAAATAAGCTGTTCTTTATGCTTTCAAACATTATATATCTAACTCTTCCTTAATTTAAAGCTCAGTTCATATAAAAGTTTTATTTTGTGATCAATTTTTATTTGTTTATAGGCTTGGGTTTGTCATTTCACTTGTCAGCTCTGCAAGTTTTGCTTCATATGTAATACATCTCTCTATCAATCATCTATATTTCTTTTGTATACTGTTGGACAAAAGAATACAACAAAGATTTCAAATAACATGGAAGCCTATGTCAAGGGAAGAGGGGACAGTGTTGGGGTAATGTTGGGGTATTCTAGAAGGCATTTGCTATTTATCTTCCTTGCATCACTTTATTCTTCTTCTGGATAACAGTACCCTCACTTCTCTGGAGACACTTACTGTTTCTACACTAACTTGTCTTAATAGTCTGGCCAATCACAGAACCCTTTCCTCCTGGCTGCTGATCTAGACCTGGCTGACCAGAATACCTCTTCTACCTGGCCAGGATAACAGACTCGGGTATGGGCACTCTACCCAAGCCCAACAGCCAGAGAACTTCTCTGGAATTATGTATGGATACTGAAGAAGGAGAATTTCTCTCTTCGTTTTCATCTTGGATTTTAAGCCATGGGAACCCAAGTCCCAGAGCTAAATCTTACCTGTTCTGGCCATGTGTAGCCCACTAGGAGGAGGGAAAACAATGCCACCTCCCAAGGAGAACTGGAGCTAAAGGGAGCAGAGTGATGGACAGACGCATTTAATGAGTCCTTACACAAAGAATGGCACCTCTACGCCTTAATTTTCCAACAGAACTCCTTTCCTGTTTTAAGATATGCTTGTTGGAGCTGGGTTTCTCTCATTTAAAATGGCACAAGTTCTTGACTGATACTTGGTCTTTCCCCTACCTTCCAAACCTTTTGAAGTACATATACATGGTCTTTATGTACATAGAATTGGCTGTACTCAGCTGATTAATATAAGAGCACACTGATAGGTATAGTTTTATTTAAATAGCATCAGAACACAGTTAACTCTAAAAATATTGAGTGACTTCAGTGTTATATTTTCCATAAGCTATAATCTTACCATAGAGCTATGCCTTGTCTCTTGGTTTGTTTGCCCTTGTGTTCTGACTTTAGTCCCAAATTGGAGCATTTATTCACTCCTGATGCAATTAAACCCTCCACTTTACTTTGCCAGAGACCCAGCATGGACAGGAGGAACATATTTCCTAGAGTTGTGTCTTCTTGGTTCTTAAGATTATCCAAGAGCACTTAGACAATGATTAGGAGGCTACATAAGATGCAGTAAGATTTTACAGACATCCAGGCTGACTTTAGAAGGCAGCTGGAAAACAGGACACTCATCCTCCCACCCTCTCCTCTCCCAAACAAATGCCATATGTCTGTTCACAGTGCATTCTGGCTCACTGTTATGTGGTTGACCTTCGATACTGAAAAGATGCCAGAACACTTGGGACCCATTTTCCCTTTAGCTCATTGTTACTGTCATGTTTAATATGGCTGAGGAAAGAAATGAAAATTATGATACACAAGCCTGTAATCCTTCGAAGATCTCTCTCCATCAGTGAGAGAGCTCTCTACATGCTTCATGATGTTTATCCTGGCTCACAGAAGAAGGAGCCTTTGAGAAGCTTTGGAAAACCATGCTTCTGTTACCTGGGATGTGTTCAGAACCACCTCAGCATTTGTGTCATCTGTGTAACGTCTAAGAAGTAGCCATTTTCACTTCTTTTTTCTAAGTACTGTGAATTCAATTCCAGATTAGTATACTGGATGCAGAACTGTTAATAGTGGGGTTTGCTCTTCCATGTGTGACATGATGAACCAGTGTATCTTCTTACTACATCTGTAGAGGAAATGGAATTTCCCCTAAAGTAGAGGAAAGGACTATAAGCATGCTACTATAGAAGCTCATCAAACCACAAGGGATGAAACTTGAAGAAGAAAGGAACAGAGAAGAACTATTAAAAAAAAAACAGAAAACAAGTAACCTTGGTGGGAGATGGGGCTGGATGGAGATGAAGGGGCTGGAGCTGGATCCCCAGGCTAGGCTAGGGCAGGCATGAGGCAGGGTTTCCCCCTCTGCTCCAGTGCCTTCTGTTGCGGGGCGGGGGGGGGTGTTGTGTGTGGGCAGTCCCAAGTTGATGGAGCAGAAGCTCCAAGGGTGGGGTCTGAGCTGACTGTTCCCTTTAAGTGTGTGCTCTCCCAACATCAGCACCCTTGCCCCAGAGGGGAACAGTGCTGGAGCAAGAAGGACCTGTGCAGGCTCTCAGCTCATGATGGGGAAAGGGCTGTGGTGGGCCAGCCATGGACAGAGGTCTTGGCTGCCTCTGAGGCACTGCCTATTCTAGGACCAGCTGTGGCAGCCCCCGCTACATCGGTGTCTCCTTTGTCGCTCACGGCCAATCACTTCCCACAGCCTCTGCCGACCCTGTCCTGCTGTGGAGCCACGCAACGTGGGCTCTCTGTGTGTTTCGTGCTGCAGGCTGTAGTGGTCCTGCTGCTGTGAGCTATCAGGACCACATCCGATACACTGCCTGCTTAATGGTAGGCAGTAATGGTCACCCTACTGCACTCAGGTACTACTCCAGCTGAGTCATTTCTGCAGCCCATGGCTGAGCTCTCTCCTGGGTTGTGGTGTTTGAGCTCTGGTGCAGAAATGCAAGGTAATGTTAAGAGTGGGCTGGAAAATTTGCTCAGTTTAGGCTGGGGCATACACTGGGGTATTCGTGGGAAACTGGGTGGCCACTGGAGTGGTCCTCAGTTTGCCCTGGCTGTCGTGTCTCTGGAGTAAGCCAGTACTTGCAGACTCCTCATGAGTCCAGGCTTTCCATAACTTTCTTGTTAGTCACAGTGGCCCTCCAACCAGCCAAGGGGGCTCACCCAACCTGTGTTGAACTCCAGGACCGGGGTGCCCTATATGTGGCCCCCCTGTGGCTGAGACGGAAATGAATCTGCCTGCAATGCGGGAGACCTGGGTTCGATCCCTGAGTTGGGAAGATGCCTGGAGGAGGGCATAGCAACCCACTCCAGTATTCTTGCCTGGAGATTCCCCATGGTCAGAGGAGCCTGGCAGGGCTATAGTCCATGGGGTCGCAGAGAGTCAGACGTGACTGAGAATAGCATATGTGGCTTGAACTGCCTACCCCCCAGGATGGATGTCTACTCATGTAATCTCCCTTCTCCTCTGAGTCCACTCCCAAGGGCACAGGTTTTGACATGATCGCTTACTTCTCTTCTGTTCCTATCTGATTCCTTTAAGATGTGGACCTTTCTTACAGCCTTGGTTGCACAGGAGAAATTTGCCAGTTTCCAGTTAGCTATCAATGAGAATTCCACATGTGAATGTATTTTTGATGTGTTCATGGGGGGATGAGTTCCATGTCCTCCTAACCCTACTATCTCGATCAATTCCACCCTAAATGTTTTCTTTCTTTAGCATCAGAAATGAGTTAAGCTGAAGGACAGCAGCAGTTAAAGATGTCAGCCATTCCATGCAAAATACAATAAATGATGCTATGATATACCTTTCCTCTCTCCTCACCCACTGCCCCCATCCCACGCATCTCTCTCATTCCACTTGTACAACTATCTCTTTAGGATCAATCCTTATAAATACAAATGTATTTATTCATATTACTAAATTATCCTCCTGAAAGGATATACCAACATTTACTTTCACCAATAGTACATAAGAGTTCTAATTTTTCCCATTTCCTTTGCCCTATTGATAAGTATAAATGAGATACATGAGTTTAAACTTTAAATTAGAAATAAAGGAATAAAAAAAAAAAATTAGCCTTTTCTGAGAAATTGTCCAGAAATCAACCTTTCTTATTATATTTGCATATGATGTAATCAAGTGTACAAGCTTTTTTCTTTAGCAGTTATTTGATGATTCCAATATATAGAAAAAAAGAAAATTAGTTAATTAAGCAGGAATAATCACTTTAAAATATTACATCTTAAGATAATTGAAAATTTATAATTATAATCAAGTTATATATCAATATCAAAGAAAAATTACATTTAAACAGAATTTTTTGTTAAAGATATATTGCTAGGAAAGTTCTATAACCATTTTTAACTCATGAAGTGACAGCTAATAAACTAAAGAAATAAAAAATATATATCCTTAAAAAAAAAATAAAAAAAATAAACTTTAAATTTATGAATATTTATAAATATGTTCTCCTTTCCAGAATTCTAAACCACAATTCTTCTTTATTCTCGGGTATCAAATATGAATCTATATTTTCTCTATTGTTTTCACAATTTGATATTTTAATATTTAAACTTTGAACATTCAGGTTGTGTGTGTGTGTATAAGTGTTTATGGTAACATTGCCATGCAGAGATTCCAACAGAGTAGAGTTTCATTTCTTTGCTTTGATATTTAATTTACTCTAAAAATTTGTATTTTCAGTGCAGTTGCTCAGTCATGTCCGACTCTTTGCAACTCCATGGACTGCAGCACACTAGGCCTCTCTGTCCATCACCAGCTCCCGGGGCTTGCTCAAACTCATGTCCATTGAGTCAGTGATACCATCCAACCATCTCATCCTCTGTCATCCCCTTCTCCTCCCGCCTTCAATTGTTCCCAGCATCAGGGTCTTTATAAATGAGTCAGTTCTTCATATCAGGTGGCCAAAGTATTGGAGTTTCAGCTTCAGCATCAGTCCTTTTAATGAATATTCTGGACTCATTTCCTTGAGGATTGACTGGTTGGATCTCCTTGCAGTCCAAGGGACTCTTAAGAGTTTTCTCCCACACCACAGTTCAAAAGCATCAGTTCTTTACCACTCAGCTTTCCTTATGATCCAACTCTCACATCCATACATGACTACTGGAAAAACCATAGCCTTGACTAGACAGACCTTTGTTGGGAAAGTAATGTCTCTGCTTTTTAATATGCTGTCTAGGTTTGTCATAGCTTTTCTTCCAAGGAGACGGCGTCTTTTAATTTCATGGCTGCAATCACCATCTGCAGTGATTTTGGAGCCCCCAAAATAAAGTCTGTCACTCTTTCCATTGTTTCCCCATCTATTTGTCATGAAGTGATGGGACCGGATGCCATGATCTTAGTTTTCTGAATGTTGAGCTTTAAGCCAGCTATTTTCACTCTCCTCTTTCACTTTCATCAAGAGGCTTTTTAGTTCTTCTTCTCTTTCTGTCATAAGGGTGGTGTCATCTGCATATCTGAGGCTATTGATGTTTCTCCCAGTAATCTTGATTCCAGCTTGTGCTTCATCCAGCCCAGCATTTCTCATGATGTACTCTGCATATAAGTTAAATAAGCAGGGTGACAATATACAGCCTTGATGTTCTCCTTTCCCGATTTGGAACCAGTCTGTTGTTCCATGTCCAGTTCTAACTGTTGCTTCTTAACCTGCATACAGATTTCTCAGGAGGCAGGTAAGGTGGTCTGGTATTCCCATCTCTTTCAGAATTTTTCAGTTTGTTGTGATCCACACAGTCAAAGGCTTTGGCACAGACAATAAAACAGAAGTAGATATTTTTCTGGAAGTCTCTTGCTTTTTCGATGATCCAGCAGATGTTGGCAATTTGATGTCTGGTTCCTCTGCCTTTTCTAAATCCAGCTTGAACATCTGGAAGTTCACGGTTCACATATTGTTGAAGCCTGGCTTGGAGAATTTTGAGCATTACTAATTTGCTAGCATGTGAGATGAGTGAAATTATGCAGTAGTTTGAACATTCTTTGGCATTGCCTTTCTTTGGGATTGGAATGAAAACTGATCTTTTCCAGTCCTGTGGCCACTGCTGAGTTTTCCAAATTTGCTGGCATATTGAGTGCAGCACTTCACAGCATCATCTTTTAGGATTTGAAATAGCTCAATTGGAATTCCATCACCTCCACTAGCTTTGTTCATAGTGATGCTTCCTAAGGCCCACTTGACTTTGCAGTCCAGGATGTCTGGCTCTAAGTGAGTGATCACACCATCATGGTTATCTGGGTCATGAAGATCTTTTTTTAATAGTTCTTCCGTGTATTTTAGGGAATGTGAATGGGGAAATACAGTATGCTTCCTGTTCCCCTTCCCAAAGGAATCAGATTTATTTAGTTAGAACCTATACTAATTCATAGAAAGAAAAGGCATTTTCAAGAAGCAATTATGAACATGATATTGAACACAGAGTAATAAGCAGTATTTTTAGCTTTAATATCATGGATAATTAAATTTCTCAGTACTCTTGCTATAACAAACTCCCTTTCTCTTCTACTCAAAATAGCCCATGAAACTGTAAGAATATAAAATTATAGAGTTAATCTTTAATTCATTCTAATTTGTTCTCTCTAAATTATAATATTGGCAAAATCAAGTCTTTTTAATTATCACAACTAGTGACGATTACTTGCAAATCATCTCCCAAACTCTTTGTAACAAGCTAGAGTTTCAGACTCATGGTTCAGAGAGGCACTGTAAATTTTTGGTGGCAAAACAGCTGAAACTAGGGGGATGTTTGTTTTTTCCCAAAGAAAATCTGTAGGAACCCATATGAGAGCTCCCAAATCAAGCTTATCAAAACAATGTTTTTAAATAAAATGAAGACAACCTTCCTGGACCTCTCTTCCTCTGGACACACGTGGATTCACTATTAAAGAATATTTGCTCTCAAAATACAGGTCTTGGGGATTCCCTGGTGGCTCAATGGCAAAGAATTTGCCTGCCAATGCAAGAGACACAGGTTTGATCCCTGGTCGTGGAAAATCCCACATGCCTCAGAGCAACTAAGCCGGTGTGCACAGCTACTGAGCCTGAATGCCACAACGCCTGAGCCCAAGTGCTGCATCTCCTGAAGCCTGTCCACCTAGAGCCTGTGCTCTGCAATGAGAGAGTAGCCACATACTCGCCACAACTAGAGAAAGGCCCACGCAGCAGTGAAGGCCCAGCACGGCCAAAATTAATGAATAAGAATTTTAAAAAATACGTGATTCTTCACACTGGTCTTTTACTGTTAACTTTCCATTGGGTTAGCTGGTGATTCTGTCTGTTCTCTTGGCATCTACAACATGTGTTCAAGAAGAGGCAGTCCCAGTGCCTCATCTCAGGTGGATGGCATTTCATGTCAGTGACTTGCTCCTTAGCTGTTGAGATCAGCCTCATGTCTTTAAGTGAGTAAATGAATACAAATTGAAGTTTTAATCTCAGACTGTAACATCAGTGGTACTCTCATCACAAGCAGTTTCATAATGGTCTTATTACTGTTCCTTAGTGCAACACACTGAGATGTTTAAATTGTCGAATTGCTACTACATATATTCTTTGAGAAGAGGTATCCAGGTAACCATGGCAATGGTGTCTCCAGGCAGGATGGGAGTGGGAGTGGGGTGGGAAACTATTTCATTAATTGAAGGGAAGGAATTGAAAGAGATTTTCAAGCTGTAGATCAGAGCAGAGAGAGAGAGAGAGAAGGTAGATGTTACAATCTTATTTTCTTTTCATTATTAAATTACACAACCCAGAGAAACTCAAATTATTTGAAAGGTTTAAAGAAACCATAACATTAAATAAAGCTGGATTCTTAGTCTTCCCACATTATTACAGCAATTGACCTGCACTAGATTTCATTTGGTTGAGTTTTTATATAGCTGATTGAAACTCAATGCATCTCCTGAAAAAGCAGAATTGTGTCCTGTGATTTAAGGCAAAAAAAAAAAAAAAAAATAGGAAGAACATTCACATAAGCGAAAAGCCTGAGTAGGCGGTAGAAGAGCTCTATTTATTCCAAGCTGATAGCCTGAATAAGCTGATTTTATCAGTAAAAGTTATTTCAAACCTTACTTCCCTTCCCTTCTTCCCACCACCCCCCCCAACCTTTGGTAGTCAATATTAAAAAAAATTATTTAGAGGGTAAAGAAATACTTTGAAGAAAATGGGGCATTTGAATGAGGAGGAGAAAAACCAAATGTCTGCTATGGGTTCTCAGAGGAGCCTACTATTTTGCTTTCATTTAAAAGGTTCTGCAAATTGGCGATTAGGTGAGTTTCTGTCATTTAACCACATGTGCCTTTGTGTAACTTGCTGCTTCAACTCTCTGACAGAAATGTTCTAACGGGCAACTTAGGATTTATAAAAACCCAATTACCCAGACAGACAGCCTGACTTCTAATGTACGTCGGCTACAGTTTGTAGAGTTTCTTTTCAAATTAGGTCAACATATGGCACCTTAGTGACCCACGCTGAATCTCTCCATCTCCTGATGAATGCCCACTCTCGTGTTGACTGCATGCTGTATTGTCTGATTAATTCAGTAGGAAAAACAGCCAGAAAACCTTAGATGCAACTACCACCAACAGGGAAAGGGGGACATGCTATATTCTTAGGATCCTTTTCTCAGATGGTCAATCTACTTTTTATCACTGGGAAAGGCCATGCAGGAAATCTTATTTACAGAATTAGGGAAAGCAATCGAAAACAGGGTGGTTAATTATTAACCAAATGGATTTCATTTCAAAACAAACATTTCTTTTCTGCCAAACAGATTTCTATCTTGGAAAGCAGCTAATTCCCCAGAATTAGGCCAGAATTCATGGCCTGAATTATAATAGCGGTTTAGGTACATCTAAGCCCAATGTATCGATTACCTTGCTCTCCACTGCAACCCAGAGGCCTTCAGTTCTAAGCAGCTGAAGTGTGCTGCTGGAGCAGCAGCTGCTGCTGCTGCTTTTAAGGACTGTGTTTCCAGGATGCACCCACTAGAAGAGTGATGGGAAACAAAAGTAGCAACTTATTTTTCCTGAAAGTTTACAGGACAGTAGGGCAGGCATTTTCAGCCTTGTCATCATGGATAACATGGTATCATATGATGCCCACATGAGTCTAATTTTTGAAGGCAGAAAATTATCATGTGAGGCAATCTAATTTGAAAAACAATAGTGCTGATAGTAAGGAGGAAGAAATGTTTCTAATAATGAGTTGAGGGCTAGACAGGGCAATAACATATACGTATGTCAGATCTTTTGAATGACAAGGTGTTACTATGGGACCCTGTCTCATGGCCAGTAAATCATCAGCTGTTAGCAACGCTTACCATCCAAAAGACAAACGTTGGGATAATGCAGTAAATGAAGGGTGACCAGAAGGCTGAGTGGGATTTCTTACATTTGGGCTGTTGATTCTAATCCATCATGTATTTTTTGAACCAATTCAGTCATTATTCATGAGGATTCTATAAAGTAATTCATCTAAACCCTCTTTAACCTCATGTTCCATTTCCTGTAGCCACTTAAGCAACAGCTTTACACAAAAGAGTAGAGAATTAGCTAGTAGTATACCACAACTCCCCCAGTGCAAACTTAAGCATTCAAGTTGTAGGTGGTACCAGATGTAGAGACAAGTCTTTCCACTCCTTCAAAAGTGGCTCTACTATATATAAGATAGATAATCAACAAGGACTTACTGTATAGCACAGGGCACTTTACTCACTATTCTGAAATAACCTTTATAGAAAAAAAATCTGAAATATAATAGATTTATGTATATGTATAATAATCACTTTGCGGTAAACCTCAAACTAACACACTATTATACATCAACTATACTCCAATATAAAATTTAAAAAAAAATAAAATGGCTCTGAATTATTTTGCTTGGAGTCTATTAGAACACCAGCAAGAACTCACAAGCTAAGTGATGCTTGAATTTATAGTAATCAGTTCATCCCTTCTGAGTACTGGGTGTATTCCTTCCTTCTAGGTGTAAATCAGTATATCCCACTGAAAGAAGTCCCTTCAAAAGACAGTGTAATGAATGGTATTATATTTCTGATCCCCAAGTCTGATGCTCAGTCCCAGCATCTTAGATGACTGTGAGTCTATTAGCGTGAGCTAGAACTGTACGTGTTGAGTATTTTTATTATCTGAAATCACACTTGAACTGCTAGGCTAAGAGATTACAATTTGTCACTGAATGTGGATGTATGGAGAACTGTATGTAGAATTTGTAAAACCTTTTCTGTGTCTGATTTGCATTGCAAATAGGGAAGTTAACCAGAGGTCTTGAGGAAATAGCATAAATAAAACATGGCTTCACTACTGTAAGCGCTCAATTCATGCCAGAGGAGGCCTGGCCATTACAGAAGGGTTGTTTGTATCTAAACAATTGCTGTCACAAGCACCTCCCCTTGGAAGCAGCTGCCAATAGGATGCGGACTGGGTGGGTGGCTGGGGGTGGGGTGGTCTATTTAGGCAACTTTGGCAAACACTCAGCAAAGGGAGCCTGAGAAGCTTTCTCTTGAGATCCAAAGCATGGTTAGTGAGCCTGCCTCTTGTTCTGTGTTGAACATGCTCACAACTGAAGGAGAGTCAGAAACTTGCTTTTCAACTCAGTTTGAGCTGCAAAGAACAACACAGAGCTCTCTGCATGGCTGGTGACCAGACAAACCTCAGCACTTGAGAGTGAGAAAAATACTCCATAATATGATGCAAAGTAGCCTCGGTAAGTTTACAGACAACATTTAAGGCCTCTAGGAAACTGAGCTTTGACTCTAGTGGACATTTGGTATATTTTCACCCGGCATTCATTCCCTTTTCTTGTGGCCACAATACCCAGTTCTGCTTTGGGGTATGGCTCTTCTCTACCCTCTTCCTGTGTGCTCTGTGACTTCTTCGCGACTTCCACAGGCAGAGCATGTGACTAAGGCTAAGCCAGTCTGTGCTTTCCACCCTCTGGTGACTGGGTCAAGGACGGCAGGGGCCAGCATGTGACTCAAATCTGGTCCATCAGGGTCAATGACATTGATTTCTGTGGGTTTTCTGCAACTGTTGGAGATGTGGACAACAACAAAAGAGAGTGGAAACACTCTCTCAGTTGCTGAGCTTGGTGTTTGGAGCATGAGATGACTGAGTCTTTGAGCTGTAGTCAGAGAATGGAGCCAACAGCCAGAAGCCCAGGAGAGACACTGGATGCCTCGCATAGGGTATCAAGTCTTAGTCCCGAATGCTCAAGGTCAGCCCTATCCTGACTCTGTTCAATGAGGCAATGCAGTCTCTTGGCACTTAACTCAGTTTGGGTCAGACTTTCTATAGGAGGTCAAAGGCTACACACACCTCTCCAGTCTTATCTCCCACCGCTGAACCTTTGCACGTCACCACCTATCATTTCCTTCTTTAGAAACACTGTGGGTACACTAAACCTCTCCACATGCACCACATGTTCTCATGAGGCCACACCTTTGGCCAGATTCTAATCATCTTTTATGATTCAACCCAAATTTATTCTCTCAATGAGATCTTTAAGCACAGTTTTCCCCCACTACCTTTAAAGGCAACATTGAAAACTTCCTGAATGATGTTCTCATAACCATTTTCTCTCTGTAAAATTTTAACACTTTATTAGAATATTTTGGAGACTGTCTCTCCCATAAAGCTTTCAGTTCCTTAAGGTCAGGGACAGAACTCTATTGATCATTCAGAGCAGGCATTGTCAGGCTCAGAGGCTGTCTTTGGATCCATACTGCCTGAATTCAAACATTGGCTCAGTTACTTCCTAGGGTATGTGACTTAAGTGCATTACCTACTGTCTCTTTGCCAGTTTCCCCATCTGTAAAATTAGGGGTACTATTAATACCTATATCATAGGCTACAGTGAGGATTAAATGAGTTAATCAGGGTGAAGTACTTAATAAAACTATCTGGAACATGATAAATTTTCAATAAACAGTGTATTATGTTGTATTTCTAGTATTTAATAATTATTTATTGTTATATTTCTGGTGTCTAATAATATCTGGCATAAAATAGGTACTCAAAAATACAAATATAACTACGAGAAGAAGGCTTATATTTGGTAGAAAAGGGCAAGAAGTAACTTAATCCTTAAACCTTTATCTTCTTAAATTCATATCTCACTATGAGAAATCATGAGACTTTAAAGAAAATTTGGCAGTTTTGAAATTTGCTCATATTCATTCATTTGGCACAAAAACATCTATTGAGAGAAAATTATGCTAGGTTCTAGGAATCAAAACTGATTAAGATAACATCCTTGCCTTCAAGGAGCTCATGACTTAGTAGATGAACTCTGAAAGGTAAATAACTAATTATAATTGAGTTAATGTGTGATAAGAGAAGTATATATACAAACTACGGCAATAGGAGTGATGTTTCTTGACATGACTGCACATAAGGATCATCTAAAGAGTCTACTAAAAACACAGTATCTTGAGCTTTATTCCTAGAACTTTTGAGACACCAGGTCTGGCGTCATGTATCTGGATTTTTGACAGATCTCCATGAGTGATTTCTGGAACAGAAGAAAGGAAGGTAACATTTGCCTGGATAGGTCAAGGAAGGCTGCATGGCAGAGGTGATGCGTGTGCTGGGTTCTTACAGATGATTAGGAGTCTGCTAGCCTTTAACACAAGCAGGACAACTGTGCGTCAAGAATAGCTTTCCTGGTGTCACTGTCAAAGACAGACCTCAGAGCCTGACTCTTGTCCCACTGGTCCCAAATATGTTATAATTATTATTATTATTATTTTTTACTTTGAGCCCAGTGGTCTCAAGTTGCTTACACAGTAAATCATACAACCTCATGTAGAGATAACATTGATCGTCTACATTTGAGATTTTTCCTGACAGTGAGGTCCAGGTGAATGGCCGTTCTATCCGAGGTCTCCATTCACCAGAATGACAGTCCTTCAAAATTACTTATTTACTTCTGGAGATAAACCTCAGATTTAAATACCACACTATTTTTGAGACTTTGGGACTCAACTGTCTAATTTTAAAAGCCCCCTGGTGACTTAATACAGCTGGTTCACCCCAGTGTTGGAGCATCACTGCAATTTACTATATTTAGTGATTTTCTAATTCAAAAGTTCTATAGATAAAATCCTGTCTACCTGAATAAGCTGAAAATATTATCATTATTTTTATTATCTTTCCATGGAGGGAGGAGAACAACTCTCCCTTCTTTTACTGTCTTTTTATTTTTTATTTTTCTTTTGCATGGCTATATTTTCTATAATCATCATTTATAATAAACCAGATAAATGACAGCATAAAGTGATTGTGGTGACTTTTTGCCTCCAGCCATTTACCCATTCATTCGACTGGTAACATCATCTCTTCTCTACCACTGCCAATGATCTCAGTGAAACTGTCAGTCAAGGTGCCTTGCTTGTGATCCAAGCTAATTAGGTTTTCTCGCTTAAGACTTCAGACCTTGAGCTGAGCAATGCAAGGACAGTAAACAATAAGGTTGTGACTGATCCATTCTGAATAGCTTCCAGATGAGACAGTCAATTAGATACCTAGACAGCCTGAGCTGCCCCAGTTCCTGCCCTTTCTCAGCTAGACTTTCAGTTGGCTGAGCTACTCAACTCATGTTTTGCCAACAATTTCCCATTTTGCAAAAGCTAGCCAGAGTTGGTTTCTGTTGCTTGCAGCTAAAGAGCTCTATAAGGTACAATGTTACAAGCAGTCAGTGATGTCTAGACTGGTGGTAGATTATGACCAAGGTGAGGGGAGAGTGTGAAAGAGTGAGAGTAAGTGACAAGTTTTAGCTGTTATGTGTGTGAGTCACAATCTTTTGAAAATGGCCAGCCTGGCTGGTTATCCACTTGCCATGAAGTTAACAAATGAATAGGAACTAGAAGATAATAAGTGAGAGGGTAGAGGCCTAGTATCACGGTCAGTCTGGGGTGACAGTCACAAAGATTAAAAAACTCATATTAGAGCTTAAATGAAATCTACAAAAAATAATAAACACTATTTGGAAGCCCAGGCTTTATAAGAAAAAGCCAAATAACTGGTACCAAGTTGCATACTTTCCCACTAATCAAAACAGATCACTGAGTTATAATTTATAAAATATAATAAATGCTCATAGATCCACATCTGAATAAAACTGCTGATAAGGAATAAATCTGCCATGTGGCTTCTGATAAAGTATTTACAGCCTTCATTTGCATGACCTATAGCTGTTGCATTAAAAATATATATATGGACATTTACATCAATGTGAAAATATACTTGCAATTTATGATAGGTATGAAATATGATATTTCAAATCACTTGCAAAACTGTTACTAAGGCATTCTGGGTATGGTTCTATCCAGGGAACAGTGGAAGTAGCTGGCTGCAAGCATGGAGCTCAATGGAGTTTCCACTTGTTCCCATGGAATAAGCATTTTCCTTTGAACTGAAGGGGAACTTGACATCATTTACATGAGGGAAAGGCAAAAATGAATTCAGAAGTGTTAATAGAGAACTCTCGGGTAGCTCAGCTGGTAAAGAACCCTCCTGCAATGTGGGAGACCTGGGTTCGATCCCCGGAGGTAAACTTCCCTGGAGGGAAGATCCCCTAGAGAAGGGAAAGACTACCCACTCTAGTATTCTGGCCTGGAGAATTCCATGGACTGTAAATAGTCCATGGAGTGAAATGAGTCAGACATGACTGAGCGACTTTCCCTTTAGAAGTATTTGCCATTTAAATCACGAAGTGTTATAAAATGATACAAAACTGAATTTGATGAATTGCCAGAAGGAAATGAAGTCCACCTAGCACAAGAGTAATTCTGGCACAACGGTCACCCTTTATGGAGCGCTGAATCTGTATTAAACATTGCACTGAGCCCTTCAGTAAACACTATCTTTATTAACTTTACAGTATTCCTATGCAGTAGTTTTAATTTCCATTTAACTCTTAAAAACAGGGTTAAATAGCAACAGTTTCTGAAGGTGTGTCCAGTGAAAGACTCTTCGGGACGAATGCATCCATCTAAAGATAAACGTGGGTATTCTAACAAGACTTTAGAGAGAAGATAGAGAAAAGATAGAGATGTATTAAAAGAGACCTGCAGAATATCTTCTAAACAGTGTCTAGTTTGGTCAGCTACTAAGGAAGAACTGAGGTCTCCGGTATTTCACGTTGGGGTGTGAATACTCTGCTAATTGGAATTGCTGAGGTTGACTGAAGATATGTACATGCAGCTTTCTTTTCCCTATAAGTACATGTTGCATCAGCATGTCCTGAAGATGAAAAGATTACATAGCAACCTAAATGTCCATCAACAGAGGAAATGATAAAGAAGATGTAGTACATATATACAATGAGATATTACTTGGCCATAAAAGAGAATGAAATGCCATTTACAGCAACATGAATGTACCTAAAGATTGTCATACTGAGTGAAGTAAGTCCAATGTCATATGATATCACTTATATGTAGAATCTAAAAAGAAAATCCTACAAACAAACTTACCTACAAAACAGAGTTACAGATGTAGAAAACAAACGTGGTTACTAGGGGGTAAGAGTGGGGAGGAATACGTTGGGAGATTGGGACTGACACACAATAGTGTGTATATAAAATAGTTATAAAAATAGGTAACTGATAAGGATGTACAGTATAGCATAGGGAACTTTACTTAATACTCTATAAGTAAGGGAAAAGAACCTAGAAAAGAGTGGAGATATATACACGTATAACAGACTCGGATCTTCACCTGAAACTAACACAACATTGTAAATAAACCAGACTCCAATAAAAATTCTTTAAAAAAAGATAACATAGTTTGGTTTTACTTAGAGAAATTTTTGTTTTTCAACTTGAGGAACTAAATAGGGACAATTTCTCTCCCCCTTCTGAATACCTCACTCCTTCTGGAAGGTTATTTTTCTGGGTCTCAATTCTCCAGCAGCCCCAAGTGTTTAAGGACACTTCAGTAAAAATATTGCCCTGCTAATGTGAAATAATCAAGGTTGATAAGATGCCTGAACCAGATTTTAAGACAGTACATCTGTTGGACCTCTGGAAAACTTATGAAATGAAAAACAGACCAGATTCGCAGAGAAGCACACTTGCCCAGTGCCTACATGTGTCTACATGTTGAGGGTGTGGTGGTGATAGAATTACTGAGCATTTCCTTCACTCAGCTCTGGCCCAACAAGCCCTATGATCTGATCAGTGAAAGAAACCAAGTACGCTGCCGCAGCGCAGTGGTTGCCAAAAGTTACTGACCCTCAGAATAAGAAATAGCAAGCATTTCTTCAATTGCTTTCTATATTCCAACAACCAGGACAGATACCTTATACTTCCAACAGTCCTGCCAAATAGGTATCACTTCCCTGTTTTGTTGATGAGATAACAGACCCAGTCAGGTTGGATCCTTTGCCTGTTAACACGTCTTATTGTTGTTAAGTAGCTAAGTCGTATCCAACCCTTTGCAACCCCATGGGGTGTAGCCCACCAGGCCTGTCCATGGGATTTCCCAGGCAAGAATACTGGAGCAGGTTGCCATTTCCTTCTCCAGCGTATCTTCCTGACCTGGGGATTGAACCCATGACTCTTGCATTGGGAGGTGGACTCTTTACTACTTAGCCACCAGGAAAGCTTTTAATGCATCTAGTGAAAGGAAAAAGCATAATTTAAATCTCAGCAGTCTTCCCCAAGACCCCACTCCAGTATTCTTGCCTGGAAAATCCCATGGATGGAGGAGCCTGGTAGGCTGCAGTCCATGGGGTCACTAAGAGTCAGACACGACTGAGCGACTTCACTTTCACTTTTCACTTTCATGCCTTGGAGAAGGAAATGGCAACCCACTCCAGTGTTCTTGCCTGGAGAATCCCAGGGACAGGGGAGCCTGGTGGGCTGCCATCTATGGGGTCGCACAGAGTCGGACGCAACTGAAGCGACTTAGCAGCAGTCTTCCCCAAGAGTTCACATTCTCACTCGTCACATTAAAATATATTAGGGTTGGAGACTAGGAATGGGAATAATGAAAAGTCCCCCCAGGTAATTCTTATGCATCCAGCTTAATGCTAGTTTAAGAATCCACTGGTAAAGTGTCTTTAATGTGCATAAAAATTGTTTAGGAATCTTGTTACATGGCAGAGGCTGATTCAGTAGGTCTGGATTTGGGCCTGAGGGTCTGCATTCCTAACAAGAGCCAGATGATACCTGTTGTGCTGGTCCGTGGATCACTTTTTGAGTAGCAAGTCACTAGAGCACAGAACTCAGGGGCAGGAAGTTTTAAATTGTTCTCTAATAATGTCATGAGTTCTTCTGTCCTCAGATAAATTGTAAATGCCTTAAGTATCTTATAGAGTATTTCCATCCCCTTTCAGTGCTAGACCTGTAGAAATAAAGCCATTCAACCAATGCTTAAGTAATTCTTGAGAAAAATATTCTTTTAAAAATCTCAGGACAAGATGAATTGGAACAAAGGAGTTTGCTTTCACAGTGCAGGGGCCCTGATTTACTTCCACACATAAGTAGTTATGGAATCAGTCCCTGAATCTGATTTCTTGTTAGGTGATAATTGACAATAGTCACTTTTCTAGGGAGTTGTGGAAAAATGGGTTCTCCATTAAGAAAGTTGTTAGACTACAGAACAAAGGCAAATGACATGCGCTCTTTGGGATTTGCAAAAAGATTTAATTAACTTAAAAATCCACAATTATATGGTACTGAAGTTCCATATATTTACTGTTCAAAATTTTTTTGTATTAAAATTTCATCTCCTATACACTCTATTCACATGGAAAAACTTCTGCCTGAATTCTTGCAGTCTTCATTTTCCTATCTGATCTGCAGCTATGTGGAGCTGTCATCACAGAAAACTAATTGCCCTGGTCACTCCCCAAAGAACTTGCTCATGATTTTATCAACCTTTATTTGACCAAAGATTAGTCTTTTGATCTTAGAAAGAAAAATATGTCCAACTCAGTCAGCAAGTTTTTAAAATAACCCAGTATATGGTCATCATGATTATTTTTTTAAATAACTACTTCAAACTCAGCTCTACATTCCTCTCATTAACTCCATCCATGCCAAACACACACACACACCCCAATTCACAGATGCAAGAGTTAATCTATTTCCAGAAGACAATATAGACATGTATGCATATATCATAGGGTTTCTAACACATTTTGGGACTCAAAAACATTCCTTAATGGGAAAACATGAATAGTCAATATTTTCTTCAAGTGAAACACAATACCAGATATCTCGTTGTCCAAATACGTGCCATGCTCTCTAGAGAAGTGAGTTTCAAAATTGATAGGACTTCATTAAGTCATAGAATACTGTAGAGCAATGAAAGTGAATATAAAAAAGAAGTAATACTAAATGTATCAACCTAAGGAGATTCCCCAAAATAAAAATACTGGGTAAAAAAAAAATCAAGCTTGCAAAAAAAAAAAAAAAAAATTGATAGGACTTAAGCTGCCCTGTGGACGGTGACTGTAACTCTGAAATTAAAAGTTGCTTGCTCCATGGAAGAAACGCTATGACAAACCTAGACAGCATATTAAAAAGCAGAGACATTACTTTGCTGACAAAGGTCCATATAGTCAAAGCTACAATTTTTCCAGTAGTCATGTATGGATATGAGAGTTGGACCATAAAGAAGGCTGAGCACCAAAGAATTGATGCTTTTGAATTCTGGTATTGGAGAAGACTCTTGAGAGTCCTTTGACAGCAAGGAGATCAAACCAGTCAATCCTAAAGAAAATCAGTCCTGAATATTCATTGGAAGGACTGATGCTGAAGCTCCAATACTTTGGCCACTTGATGTGAAGAGGTGACTCATTGGAAAAGACCCTGATGCTGGGAAAAATTGAGGGCTGGAGGAGAAGAGGGCGACAGAGGATGAGATGGTTGGATGGCATCATCAACTCAATGAACATGAGTCTGAGAAAACTCTGGGAGATAGTGAAGGACAGGGAATCCTGGCACACTGCAATCCATGGAGTCACGCAGAGTTGGACACAACTGAGTGAATGAACAACAACAAACCTGCCCAGATAAGTCTTATTTGGAAATGCAGTTTTCTAGATTCTATGCCCAGCAATTGTGATTCAGGAGATGAGGAGTCAGGCTCAGGAATCTGCCTTTCCACGTGTATCTCAGGGGTCCTTTCTCTAGAAGCCCAGAGTTTAGAATGGGAGTCAGTCATATAAACAAATCACTGCAACACAGCTGATAAATTCAAGGAGTGAGGAGAGGGAGCGAAAGGACTGTACTTACTGCAGAGTAGGGAAGGGTGTTAGGGATGGCTTCCTCACAGTGTGTGTTTAAGTTGAGTCTTGAGAGAGAAGTAAAAGTTCAGCAGAGGCTGGTTAATGGGAAGCAGACAGACACATCTTCTGAAGCATGATTGTTGAAGATAAAGTTGGGGGCAATGAGAGAAGACAGAGGCAGTTGGCACATGGCATCATGTAGGTTACATGCTGATCACCCTTGGGGGCATCAATCACATTATAGCCATCACAATTTTGTGTACTTATTGCAATGATTTTCTGACATGTGTCAACAAAGTATCTTGAAGAAAGAGTGCTTGTTTCTAATTTGGACAAAGACTAGTGGGCTGGTGGTTGGGCTAGAGGAAGAGAAATGCAAGGACTGTACTCCATGTTCACTAGTTGTCAGTCTCATAGACGTACACATCTCTTGATAAGGAACACAAAGGATGCTAAAGACAGACTGCAGTTACACCCCGCTGTGTTGACTGCTTGGAGAAAGGGTCAAATAATTGGAGAAGTTGAAGTTGACCTGGGGGATGATCAAACATCTTATTCATTGTCTGTCTTTCTCCAAATGGTGCCAAGATATTAATCAAATAACCAATATTAAAGAGTGCTTCAGACATAAGACCAAGCTGCCACCATTAGCCACAGATCTCCTGATGACCTCGGTCTTTCAAACTCCAGACACCATCTACCCAGAGCACAGCTTTCATTTCCCAAGAGAACCCTCACTTTTCACTGTCTCTCACCCTTAGCTGGGTCTTTGCCAGTCCTTCACTCTGTTCAATTGAACCTTCATGTTCATTTCAAAGACTTTAGCCTCAGAGAGATGTTTTTATTTCCGTTTTGAAAGTAACATCACCTAGTTGATCTTCCTACATGGGTACTTTCCGGGGGTGTCATATTTTCCATCTAAGGAGCGATAAGGAATCTACAGGTGCAATGTTAGCCAGCTCACTTCTGTAACCATCCTTACAATTTCATTATCATGACTAGTTAAAATAACATTTATTCATCACTTGCCACGTGCCCCCCATTGTCCTAAATCTTTATACTCGTGATTTTCTTTTAAGAAGAATTCTGTGATATAGCTATTATTAAACCCCATTTAGAAGAGAACACTATGGTTCAGAGAGGTTAAGTAACTTCTCCTGAATCACAGGTAATTAAAGGCAGAACCAGGATACAAACACCACATTGTCTGCCTCCAGAGGCCACAGTATTAATCAGTATGGGATACTGCCTTGTCCCTTTGTTTCAAACAAAGTGCTACATCACCACTAGCAGCTTTATACCTCACCTTTTGTGAGCTAGTTCAACACACTAGCTTATTTCAACCTCACAACAACCTTCTGTGGTGGGTTCTGTTGTCCTCATTTTAGAGATCAGAAAACCACGACATGGAGAAATTTAACCATACACCCAAGATCATCCGGTTCATAAGTGGTTGGAGGTGGGATCAAATTATTCAAAACAGCAGGTGATATCTATTTACAATGGCCCCAATTTTGTATTTTGTTCTTACCTAGTAGTCTCTATCTAATTATATCGAACATTAGTAAGATGTTTTATCAGTTAGAAAAATATACTGAGTTATCTAGGTTTGTGATTTAGTTCAGAGGGAAAGTACCGTAAGAATCTAGACATTTTAAGTGTCAGATCTTTGCTTCCAAATATAATCACTGGAAACTAAATTTTGCAATACATGGTCAAAACTTGCCTACCTAACATGTCTTATTGGCATTACTTTATTCATTCCATTGCTCAGTGATTTACATATGGTCACTGGATTCCTGTAGCTTCTGGGACTGGAGAATCAAAGTGGACTGAGCCATGATTCCTGACTTTGAGAAGCTTCCAGTTTGGTGGAAGAGACACAAAAGGAAACCAGTGATTATAGTAATGATCTATTCAAGTACTGCTGCTGCTAAGTCACCTCAGTCGTGTCTGACTCTGTGTGACCCCAGAGACGGCAGCCCACCAGGCTCCCGCATCTCTGGGATTCTCCAGGCAAGAGCACTGGAGTGGGTTGCCATTTCCTTCTCCAATGCATGAAAGTGAAAAGTGAAATTGAAGTTGCTCAGTCATGTCTGACTCTTAGCGGCCCCATGGACTGCAGCCCACCAGGCTCCTCCACCCATGGGACTTTCCAGGCAAGAGTACTGGAGTGGGGTGCCATTGCCTTCTCCAAGTACTAAGGTGTATCAAATGCTTTGACAGATTTGGGAACTCCACGAGGACAAGATCTCTGCCTCATTCTGCTTTGTCTCCACCCAGTCCCTAACCCAGTGCCCGAAGGAAGGTGAGAACACAAAAACTTATGAATGCATGTGTGAATGGATAGACAGTATGGAGGAGGCGAGGCAGGGAGTGGGGGACAGGGCCTGAATCAGCCAAGGATTGGGGCACAGAAGACAATGGAAAGATCCTTGAAGGTGGTTATTAAAAACTGAAGAATTTGCAGACATGAGCCACGTAAGGAGGGGCATGGGGAGAATGGAAATGGAGGAACAGAAACATGCACGAGAGCAGCTTGAGTTGCGATGCCGATGACAGGCCTCTGAAAGCCTTTTTAGATTTGTCTGGGACACATAGAAATGTGAACCAGCTGACATACAGAAGACAAGGAAGACTAGATGCAGAGGGGTGGCCACAGTGAGAGACAGAACTCAGGGCGTCCTCAGGAGCCAGATCACAGCTCTTAAGCTAAGGACTGTCAACCCAACTCCAAAAGCTGCAGAGAGGTCATCGATAGGTTTTAAGCAGGGAAACATCATGAGCCATTTTAGTTGATTGGAAAAGTTGTGACCCCTCTTCCCTTTATAGGTATGGATTTGTTAGATAATGTTGCAAACAGTTGTGTTAAGATTTATCAATAGTGGTCATCCTATTTCTAGCTCAGTTCTAGACCGACTGTCTATAAGTCCCTCTCCTAAGCTCCTCCTCTGCCTCCCTTGGCCCTAGTGAGACTAGCCAGGATGATCCAAGGCCCCTGCTCCCAAGGGTGTTTCATCCATCTGATCTATTATCTCACCCTACACCTGTAGCAGCACTGGGAAAAAAGACAAACACATGCTCTGGTGAATGAAAATCCCTCAGAATCTCAACAGGGCAGGAGAGAGAGGAATAGCAATTAGAATGAAAAGCCACCAGGCCTCAATGTAAAAGGACCAGGCTGTACAGATGAACCTAAACAAATTAGATTAAGAGCTCAGTTCAACATTCAAGCAGAGCATCAGCCCTAAATCCCAGGTGATAAGTTTTCACACATTTGAGGAAGACAAACTTTCAATTTGTCAAGCTAGAAACAACAGGTTTTATTTCTAGCCTGTTGAAGCTGCAAGTCTTTGCTTGCTATATGTGATTCTGCCTATACTATACCCCAGCCTCCAAGCTTTTTTCTGTTTTCTGGCATTTTGATATTTTCTGACTGTAAAAGCAAGTTATGCTCATTATAAAAATTTACACAATACAGAAAAAATAATTTAAGCAAAAATTATTCTTCATTCCACCAACCAGGTCAACCAGGCACAACATTTTTAACTCTTGTCCCAACTTTTGTCCTAAAATGTACATAAAGCTATTGTTATTACTGTTTTGCTATTATTGTTGTCTTTTAAAGAAATATTAGTCGGGTAATTTGCTTTCTTCTACATAGTATTCTGTAGCTATGCTTTACATTGTGATTTCTAAAGCCTGAAGAATATTCCATTCTGTGGATATACCATAATTTTATCAATCTCCTCTTCATAGACATTAGAATTATTCACAACAACCAGAAAGTTTATGAAAAAGGCAGGCTGTGATGAACACACATGTAGCTAAATTTTCTTACATTTCTGCGATTATTTACTTAAAATTCAAGAAGTGTAACTGTGAAACCAAATAGTATGCACATTTAAATCTTGCTACATGTGCTGCATACCACCTAACTGCCCTCTCAAAGGATGGTATCAATGTGGCATCTTCCTTGGCTGTCCAGGGGTTAAGACTTGGTGCTTCCATGGCAGGGACAGGTCTGATCTCTGGTTGGGGAGATAACATCCTGCATGCCACATGGCACAGCCAAAAAATAAAAACAATAAAGCATGGTATTGTCTTCAAAACATTCCTATTTTTAAACAATTGACCAAAAGTGTCCATTGTACACCATCTTTACCTGCTTTAGGTATTATCATTTGTTCTAACTTTTGCCTGACAGGTGGAAATCAGCATCACCTGATTTCAATTTTTTGATTAGTGGTGAGCTTGAACACCTTTTCCCGTGATTACTAGGCATTTATTCTTTTATGAATTGCATTTTCATGTCTTCTGCTGATACTCCTGTTTGATGATGCTTTTTCTATTATATTTAGAATATTAGGGATGCTCAAGAGGGAGGAGATACACACACATATGTCTAATTCATGTTGTATGGCAGAAACAAACACAACACTGTAAAGCAACTATCTTCAAATTAGAAATAAAAAAGAATATTAACCCACTGAAAGTTTATTTTATAGACAGGAAATTATAATTGGGTCCAGTTACCTACAGAGACTTTCCACCCTACCCTCTGATAGGCGGATAATACCTCTAGGTGTGTCCCTAGAGCACTGACTGTATTATGAAGTCATCATCTAAGGTATTTCAGAAAAAAAAGAAGCCTGGCAAAGCTTATTCAGCTAGTCTGGGATTCATGTGCTTAAACAGCCATCTCTGTGCTTGAAGGAGAAAGGAAAGAGTCAATCACCTCACCCCCAAGCCCCACCCCCATTCCAGGTCTTTTTGAACTTGTTCTATAAACCTGTGCATTTGGGGGCCTTTCTTTACATTGCTGTGTTCTGAATTTCAGGAGCACTAGAGGTGTGAAGAGCATTATGCTTATATTTTGGGTCAGTCCAGGGTCCAACACTTCTCCAAAATCCTCACTCTGCTTCCAATGCTTCCCTGTGTTTTTAGGTGAGGAAGAGGAGGATCTAGCACAGAGAGACAGAGAGGGATGGGCAGAGGGAGGGAGGGGGAGCGGGGGAGAAAGGCCCAATCAGAAACACCATTTCAGAATTACAAGTATAACCTGTCCTGACTCTGATCACGCTCATTACACAGATAGTAAGGAATCTGCCAGAAGCCACACAGCTTAATAGTGGCAGAGCTGGGACTGGAACTCAGGCTTCTCTGAGTGCAAACTCTGCGTGTGTGTGTACAATGTCTCGCAAATCACCACGTCTGTTCACTCTGGTTTACAAGTAAGTGATTCAAGGCCCAGGGGACTATGCCACTGGCCTGTGGCCCTCAGACTTCCTTGGCAAAGCTGATGGAGCACACAGGCCTCTGACCAGCAGGCCACAGCTGGTTCCCTTCACTGTGCTGACTCATCTTCGAGAAGATGATGCAATTTAATGAGAAAACATTAAATGTGTACAGATTGGACTGGGGCTGTTCTGTTATTTCAGAACATGTTGGATAAAGTGAGCTAAACCCCAGGCTCTTTGCAGAGCTCCCTACCAAGGGGTATTTCCTGGGAGTCTTTCTAAAACCCTCTGTGGTAGTTATAACCTGGTATCAGTTACCTTCAAATAAAAGTCAGCATAAACAATTGATGTGTGTGAGTTTTTATGGAGGTTTTTATGGAGGTTCAGTGGGGTTAAACTTGGGCTGATATCACATGTGAAAATGTCTCCCAGATGCTGTGCTCAAGTCTCTCCTCAGTGCCACAGGAAGTGGGGATCTGTGCAGTGGGGAGTGGGGTGTTCCTTCTCTCCCCGGCTCCTACCTGCTCCCTGCTCACCTCTCACAGGCTCACTGCCTCCTCTGCCAGGTTAGTTCTCCACTCACACTTGGATTTTCTTATTCTTTAACTATGCAGTCAGCTGAGCAAATCTGGTTAGTTGGGGCTCCATTTTTTTTTCCCTCCAAGTGGCTTAAACCAATTGTTTTGCACAAATTTGGTACCCTCTATTTTTTCTCCATCTTTTCCCATAGGTAATACTACTATCCCAATTTTTCCATAATGCCATTATCCCCCTTGTAAAGAGTCTGAAGGTCAATGAAGGAATTTGTCTGAAGTCACACCACTGACACATCACACTGCCTGAGTTCAAATCCATTTATGTGGACTTGAATCTAGGCCTGATTCTGTTATCAGCTAGTTGAGTGATAATAGTCCCCAAATTTCAGCTCTAATGATCCTAGCTCCCTAACTGTTTATACTCAAAGTTTACTATCTTTGCTAACTTCCAAAATAGTGAATAAAGACTTATACTCCAAAGAAAGAAGACTGAAAAACTGCTTGAACTTTTGGATCTCATTTGGAAGGTTTCACAAAGATGGAGGTTTCACTACGATGGATAATTGCCCTTTTTTGAGACAAAGAATGTGATGGTTGGATGGCATCACTGACTCAATGGACATGAATTTGAGTAAACTCTGGGAGTTGGTGATGGATAGGGAGGCCTGGCATGCCGCAAAGAGTTGGACATGACTGAACGACTGAACTGAACTGAGGCTGCGTCTCCTCTGATGAGACCTGATCTCCTCTAGGCAGGTGAGCCTTCCAAAGGCTGATTCTAAGCTAGTTGTACATGGGACTCCAAGACAATGTTGTTTTGTCCATAGCTCTGTGAAGCAGTTCCTAAGTGTGCTTCCAAAACATGCATTCTAGGAGACACTCCTAAACATGGGGTTCCATGACTAAATACTTCAGGGAACAGAGATAAATTCATTATTTCCCATTTATGTTCTATTAAACAGTGTTGTGTGAGCTTGTATTAGATGTGGTAGTGAAAAAACAAGTTGAGATCAAATATTTTTGGCTCAGCAAACTGAATATTCTGATTCCCTCTTGGAGATTCCTGGTAAATGTTAATACATGAAGGATTCTGACAAGTCCTGTTAAAATTTATTTTTTTAAATTTGATGCTTCTCAGATATATTTGATCTTAGGGCCTTTTTTCATCATGCGGCTCACAAAGACCCACTCTGGACAGGCTTCTGGTATGAATTTCAGTTTGAAATTGTACTTTAAAGGGAGTTAGTGGAGGGATCCCTTTGGAGAATCTAGGCCTGATTCTGTTATCAGCTAGTTGAGTGACTGTGACTCACTCCTTTCTGGGCCTTAGTTTCTCTATCTGTAAAATAAAAGTTTTGTACCAGATTGTCTTTAACTTCCTTCCAGTTCCAACATATTATCACCTAAACACATGGAATTTGTGACCACAAACCAAAATATCATGATAAACTATGTATTTATATCTCCTTAATCTCATTCAGTCACCCAGAGACAAAATGATAATGATCCTTTTCAAGCTATAGAAATCTTAAATATATAAATATTAATTTGCCTCCATCTGCTAGTAGATTGCAGAAAGTAATGGAATTACATGATCATTTACTTTTCTAGAGCTTTGAGGCTTTTGCTGATCAGTCAGTTTCCAGGACAATGAGAAAGTCCCTAGAATGTCCAGAGAGGTCCTAGTGAAGCTCTGTATGACCTTGAGCAGCAGCTTTACCTCTCCGTGATTTACATTCTTCATCTTAGAAGTAAAATTGCCTTTCACTCTAAGATATTTTGTGAGAACTATCAGTCATAGTAAAACCAAACCAAACCAAACCTGTGTCCTCTGGATATTTGTCTGCCTGCCACTGCCCCAAGTTCAAAAGTGTTTCTAATCCCACTCCCTTCACTCCAGCTCCCAGCCATTCCTAGGTGGGCACTACATAAATCCTCCATTTGATAGTATTAATGCTAGTATGTATGGCTGGGGCTTCCTAAGTAGCTCAGCGGTAAAGAATCTGCCTGCCAGTGCAGGAGACATGGGCTTGATTCCTGGATTGGGAAGATCCCCTGGAGAAGGAAATGGCAACCTATTCCAGTACTCTTGCCTGGAAAATTCCATGGACAGGGGAGCCTGGCAGGCTACAGTCCATGGAGTTGTAAAGAGTCAGACAGGACTGAACAACTAAACAACATGATATGGATGAGAATATGACACCTTAACATGGGAGACAATTTGTTCTGTTTTAATGATACTTATCTTAGTAATAATCATTATTCTTAAAATACAGAGCAAGATAGTGCGATGGGTAATAGTGAGACTTTGACATCAGACAAACCTGGGTTTGAACCCACCACTGTCATGTATTAGCTGAGTATCTCAAGGCAGGCTGCTAGTCTCTGGTCCTCAGATTATTCATGTATAAAGTAGGAATAATTTGACTCACTACAAAGCTGGTGCAACAATGCAACATCGTAATTTTTGTAAAGCTCTTGGAACAGCACCTGGGCATGTGCAAACTCGGTTATATCGTTTAAAAACATTATCTGCTTATTTCATCCATAAAAGAAAAAAAGGAGAGCCAGAAGAAAACTGTCACAGTACCAAGACCAGGAATCCTGCACAGCCATAGAAAGGATAACTGTAATTAGTGCTCATAGCAAATGTTCATTAGGCAGCCTGCAATATTCATGCAGGCCAGAGGCCCTCTTTAAATAATGCTGTGGTCGTTCATTATTGAACACTGCCACCTGGTGGATGGACAGGCCACATGCAGGCAAGGAAATCAGCAGAGGTTACGTCAGGTCACCTGGTCACCTAAGGAAGACACTCTTCTGTCCACTTCATCCACACCGGTCCCAGCTTTGTAATTTAGAGCTCTGGATATGGAGCGATACGGGGATCCCTGCTTTTGTAGTCTCCCCTTTATCTTCAGGCAGTTGTCAAACTGACACAAAGACATGAAACTCTTTTATTTTGCTAAGGCTAGCGTTGGTCATGTGACCTGAGCCAAAGCGCAGTCTCCTCTGACACCATGGACTAAAGTAACCCCACCCCCATCACTCATCTTACTCTTTTGTTTCCTATTTATTTCTGTTTCCCACCCCCACTTTTCTCCCCCACAACTTTGTAGTGGAAGTCTCCTGGATACAAGGCTGTATTCCTTCATTTATCCCTCATACCAAACACAGAGACTGGCACAAAAGCGGTGCTCAGAAATTTTGTTGTCTATAGAATAGCAGAATAAAAAAAAATAGCAATAATAAAGCTAATAGTCACAGCATTCTTGCTTATGGATATACATCTTTATTTGCCAGGCACAGGTCAAAGCTCTGCACATAGATGGTCTCATTAAATCTATACAATCACCTTGCCGGGGGGCGAGTTCATGTCACCACTCACGTGGAATCAGAAATTTCTAGGGCCTACAAGTGATTTTCTCAGTTAATAATCATAGCATCAGTAATCATAACACCTCTTTGACCAGCATTATAATATTGTATCTTATTTAATCCTCTCTCCTTTGTAAACTGTACTATCATTTTACCCATGTTACAGATTTGAAAGCTGAGTCTTATAGAAACAAAGTCATTTTCCCAAAGTTACTCAGGTCCCATTTAAAACCCAGGTCTTGTCTAATTCTCAACGTTCTGCTCTTTTCACTGCAACACACTGCCTTCTGTTAAATATATGGATAAACAGGGCTTTTAATTTTGTCCTGGAAAGCCAGATCTGAGTTTTGGTTAAATGATGGAAAAAAGCCTTGCTGCCAAACGAAATCTCAAGCTTGCTTTTCCTGTAGCCAGGTCTTTATTCATCCAAAGATACTCCTTGCATCTCCATTTCAAATATAATGACTAGATGAGATTTATTGAGATTTTATTATGGGTCAGGCAGGATTCAAATGATCTAATCCTTAAACAATCCTGCAAAATAGGGTTACAGTGATATTATTCCCATTTTACAAATGAGGAAATTGAGTTGCAGAGAGGTTAAATAACCTCCCTATTGTTATCCAGGTTCTAAGCCAGAGCCCTGTCTTGAACCTAGGATCCACTCCTCTGCACCGGCGGTCTTTCTAGGGGACCCATCCTGCTGCATTCACTCTGCTGCAGAGAACCTCAGGGCATCTCCCTCAGGAGAGCACTACCTGGAAAGCTTCAGCTCAGAAATTATGCTCAAGTCCTAATAGACCTGGGGGTGGGACCCTGGCGTAGTACGGGGCGGGGGGCAGGGGGAGGGGGACAGGCCAGGGCACCCTGCAGCTCTCTTCCTCTTCCTGTTTCCAAACCTGGCCTACAGTTACTCTTCAATTAGTTTCCATCTGTAGGAGCAGCAATTCCCTAAGGGTACACAGGCCAAAAAGAGAGACCGACTCAGCCAAAATCCAAAAATATCTTCACTGCAGCAAGCAAACAAACGATGGAGAGAAGGAAAATTTCCCCTGCAAGCCCTGGATATGTCTCAAAGACAGCCCACTCAGCTTATGTAAGTGGCCTTCACCACTAAGGAATGCAACCAAGGCCCGAATCTAGGACAACTCTACCAATTACACGCTAATGAAAAGGTATTTAGGGGGCACCCACGGGCACTTTGAGAAACTTGAGCCTCAGCTTATTGAATTGTCAATCCTGGTTCACCAGACCAGGGCAAAGAGATTCAGGCAACACCCCAAGGACAGTGCCAAGACGGTCCATGGCTGTCAAGTCAGGCACCTTGAACCTTTCCTCCAAAGCAACAGATGGTCAGAAGGCTCAGGGAAACTGTAGGCTTCCTGATGTTCGTTCATTCATCTTTTGTATATATTCATACATTTTCAGTAAATGTTTACTAAGCATCAAGTCAGTGTCTGTGTAACCAAGCAGGACCCTACAGGGCCTTCCTATAACAGAAACAGCCCCCACCCACCCCCCAACCCACTGACGTCTTTCACCTGTCTTTCGTTTATATACAAACTGTAGGCAAACAATACATTTAATTAGAGAAGTGAGAAAATGCAGAAGCAAAGGAAAGCATCCAAATAGGACAAAATAATAACAGTTTAGTCATTAAGTCAAGGATCTTTAATTTCTCTTCAAGGGCTATAGATAACATGTCTGTGAGCTGAAACCCCCACCAGGTGGAAGAAGCTAACTATATGCTATTCACAGACATGTAGACCCCAGAAGATTGATGATGTTGACTCCTGATTACCTCATCACCAACTGATCAGAAAAATGTCCGTGAGCTGATCACACATCCCACAACCCCCCTTCCTCACCTTGTCCTTGAAAACCTTTCCCTGAAAGCCTTTGGGGAGTTTGGGCCTTTTAAGCACTAGCTGTCCGGACTCCTTGCTTGGCACCCAGCAATAAATACTGCACTTTCCTTCACCACAACCAAGTGTCAGGAGACTGGCATTACTGCACGTGAGGGAGAGCAGAACCAAGTGTGGCTTGGTAACGGTGCTGGGAGCATCAGAGGGAGGTGGACATAGTGGTGAGTCTAGACAACCAACAAAACTAATAATCCAAGTTCTGGTTTGTAGCCCTTGCCACTTTCATGTGAAAATAAGTCCAAATTAGAATATTCTCTAACACCCTATACAAAAATAAACTCAAAATGGATTAAAGACCTAAATGTAAGATCAGATACTATAGAACTCTTAGGGGAAAATATGGGCAGAATACTCTGACATAATTCAGGGCGGTATCTTTTTTAATCTACCTGCTAGAGTAATAAAAATAAAAATGAAAACAAACAAATGGGACCTAATTAAACTTAAAAGCTTTTGCACAGCAAAGGAAACCATAAACAGAATGGGAAAAAACAATCTGTAGAATGGGAGAAATATTTGCAAACCAAGGGACTGACAGCAAATTAATCTCCAAAATAAACAAATGGCTCATGCAGTTCTATACCCAAACTAAAAAACCTCAATCAAGAAATGGGCAGATTTTAAATAGACATTTCTCCAAAGAAGACATACAGATAGCCGAAGAGCACATGGAAGAATGCTTGACATCCCTAATTGTTAGAGAAATGTGAATCAAAACTGCAATGAGGTAACGTTGTTGTTTAGTCTCTAAGTTGTATCTGACTCTTTTGTGACCCCATGGACAGTAGCCCACCAGACTCCTCTGTCCATGGGATTTCCCAGGCAAGAATACTAGTGGGTTACCTCACACCAGTCACAACAGCCATCATCAAAACGACTAGGAACAAATGCTGAAGAGGGTGTGGAGAAAAGGGAATCTTCTTTCACTCTTGGTGGGAATACATGCCCATTAGTACAGCCACTATGGAGAACAGCTTGGAGGTTTCTTAAAAAACAAAGTACAGCTTCCCATTGATCATTGTGTATGATCCCACAATCCTACTCCTGGGCATATATCCAGAGAAAACCATGATTTGAAAAGAATCATACACCCTAATGTTCACTGCAGCATTATTTACTATAATCAACACACAGAAGCAACCTAGATGTTCACTGACAGAAGAATGGATAAAGAAGATGTGGTACATATATACAACAGAATATTACTCAACCGTTAAAACGAATGAAATAATGCCATTTGCAGCAACATGGATGACCTGTAGATTGTCATACTAAGTGAAGTAAATCAGACACAGAAGGATAAATATCATATGATAGCACTTATATGCAGAATCTAAAAAAATGATACAAATGAACTTATCTGCAAAATAGAAACAGATTCACCAAACTCATTCATTAGAGAATGAACCTTATGGTTATCAGGGGGAAAGGATGGGGCTGGCCAAGGATACACTGGGAGTTTGGGATTGACATAATACACAGTGCTATATTTAAAACAGATAACCAACAAGGACCTACTGTGTAACACAAAGAACTCTACTCAATATTCTGTAATAACCTAAATGGGAAAAGAATTTGAAAAAGAATAGATATGTATGTATAACTTTGCTGTACACCTGTACCCTTTGAATTACTTGTGCTGTATAGCACAGGGAACTCTGCTAAATAGTCTGTAATAACCTAGAAAGGGAAAAACCTGAAAAAGAATAGATGTGTGTACATGACTAAATCAGTTTGCTGTATACCTGAAACTAACATGATATTGTAAATCAACTATACTCCAATGTAAAATACTGCTCTAACAGACTCACGGAGAACAAAGTAGTGATTACCAGTTGCGGGGAATGGAATTTAGGAGTGAGGGAGTGGAAGGTACAAATTTTTAGATGTATGAAAGACTCAAGAATGTATCATACAATATGGAAATATAGCCAATATTTTGCAATAGCTTTAAATGGAAAGTAACCTTTTAAAAACTGTATTAAAATAAAATTAGAAAAAGAAGTGTCAAGGTGAGTTGAGGAAAAACAAGCAAAGATAGCAAAATACTTTATGAGAAGTACAGGTACGCTGGGAGCATCTGGAAGGCAAAACCAGTCGAGAATTGGGTTTGGGAGATGCTTTCTGAGACAAAGTCATCTAATCTGAGGCCTAATGGAAAGCAAGCATTAGCTGTACAAAGAGTGGGTTCCAGTTAGAGGAAGCAACCTGTGCAAAGGTCTTGAGTGAAACCAGACAACAGATCCCTTTAGAAATATACAGTAGTTCATTATGGCTGGCATCAAGTGTCAGTGACATGAAATAAGATTGGGGGAAAGAATGAATACAGAGACAGGATGTATAACCATATAAAAAGAGCTTGTTCTAAGATTAGTGGGAACTCACTGACAGCTTACATAGACTCTTGAGGGTCCCTTGGACAACAAGGAGGTCAAACCAGTCAATCCTAAAGGAAATCAACCCTGAATATAAATTGGAAGGACTGATGCTGAAGCTGAAGCTCCAATACCCTGGCCATCTGATGCGAAGAACCGACTCACTGGAAAAGACCCTGATGCTAGAGGGCAGGAGGAGGAGGGGACAGAGGGTGAGATAGTTGGATAACATCACCAACTCAATGGACATGAGCTTGAGCAAACTCCAAGAGACAGTGAAGGACAGGGGAGCCCGGCATGTTGTAGTTCGTGTCGCAAAGAGTTGGACACAACTTAGTGACTGAATGACAACAGCATAGACAAGGATACCTGGATTAGATTTCTCATTGGGAAGATCATTCTGCCTGAAGCATGGGAAAGAGATAGGATGGAGGGAAGCCCAGAAGATGCTGCCACAATCTAAGAGGGAGGTGAAGGTTGCCTACATGGCAATGGGGATGGAGAAGAAGTTTGTACCTGTTGGACAAAGTGATTAATTGATTCTGTGTGTGTGTGTGTGTGTGTGTGACGTGGTGGTTGGGGTGTTGTCAAGCAAAATGAAGTCAAGAATGAGGTGTCTCACCAGAGCAAACCAGGAGATGACTGGAAGTAGAAGAAAATGAAGGAAAAGCAGATCGTTGGCTTGAGTGCTAATGAGTTCAGTTTTAGATAGGTTGTACATGTGTGATGTCCAAGAGGAGATATCCAGAAAGCCTGAGGCCTGAAGCTCAGGACACAGGTCTGGGCTGAAAAATAAATCTGGGAGTCATCAGCAAACAGATTATAACCAACACCCTGTGTGTGGAGATGATCCAGGGACAAGTCAGCATAACTAGAGTTGATAGGTCATTTACTCTGCCAGCGCCCACTGTATACACACCCACTCTTAATTATTACAACCACTCTCTTAGGTATCATCCCCATTTTGCGGATGAAAAAACCAAGGCTGGGAGTGGTTGTCCAGTAAGAAGCAGAGTTCAGATTCACAACAGGTCCATCTGGCATCACAGCCTACACCCTGAACTGTAACACAGCTGGTTTTGTGTCAAAACAGACTAAGGAGAGAAGAGGAGGATGACAAGCTGCGGAAATCACCATTAAGTGACAGGAGGAGGAAATTTCAAAGGAGACTGTTAGGTAGGGCGTGGAGATGGGGGGCTTATCACTAACAACGTCAACTTGTTAAAAACGTTCTCACCACAAACAAGGTGACTGAAGTTGCCCCTTTAAAACTTAGGCTCGCACTGCATTTACTAACATACTTTTCTGATCATAAAAGTAATGCTTTATCCTTGTAGAAGGTTTAGAAAATACAGAGGATACAGAGAAGAAAATAAAAATTGCCCCTATTCTACTACCTAGCAATAATTGCTGGAACTGTTTGGCACACATTCCTTCAGACAGTTTCTACACATATAAAAACAAATGGATATTTCTTGAAAATATTTTTAACATTTTATTTTGAAGGCATGTTTTATTGCTTCTAACATGCACATTGAAAATTGTATATTTATTGCTTCTAAAGCAATAAATGTACATCTTGAAATCAGGATTTCTCTTATAATCAGTGGGGTTTTAGGTTTTACAGGTAAATGGCAGCTTTTTGTTCTTAGCTGTACATGCGAGAATGCTGAATTTTCCAATTGATGGCATCTTAGGGGAAATATGGTAGGTAAGATACCTACATCTTTCAAAATTCAAAATATACTAAAAAGTGTCCAGGTGTCCAGGAAGACATCTCTTTCAGTTCTGGCTACTCCAGTGTTCTTTTCTGGAAGCAGGTGTTTTCTAGTTCTCTGTCTACGCTTTGAGATTTTTTTTAATGTACATAGGGAACATTTCATGCAAAGATGCACTCAATAAAAGACAGAAATGGTATGGACCTAACAGAAGCAGAAGATATTAAGAAGAGGTGACAAGAATACACAGAACTATACAAAAAAGATCCTCACGACCCAGATAATCATGGTGGTGTGATCACTCACCTAGAGCCAGACATCCTGGAATGGGAAGTCAAGTGGGCCTTAGAAAGCATCACTATGAACAAAGCTAGTGGAGGTGATGGAATTCCAGTTGAGCTATTTCAAATCCTGAAAGATGATGCTGTGAAAGTGCTGCACTCAATATGCCAGCAAATTTGGAAAACGCAGCAATGGCCACAGGACTGGAAAAGGTCGATTTTCGTTCCAATCCCAAAGAAAGGCAATGCCAAAGAATGCTCAAACTACAGCACAATTAGACTCATCTCACGTGCTAGTAAAGTAATGCTTAAAATTCTCCAAGCCAGGCTTCAACAATACGTGAACTGTGAACTTCCAGATGTTCAAGCTGGTTTTAGAAAAGGCAGAGGAACCAGAGAGCAAATTGCCAACATCCATAGTATCATTGAAAAAGGAAGAGAGTTCCAGAAAAACATCTACTTTTGCTTTATCGACTATGCCAAAGCCTTTGACTGTGTGGATCACAGTGAACTGTGGAAAATTCTGAAAGAGATGGGAATACCAGACCACCTGACCTGCCTCTTGAGAAATCTGTATGCAGGTCAAGAAACAAGTTAGAACCAGACATGGAATGACAGACGGGTTCCAAATAGGAAAAGGAGTACGTCAAGGCTGTATATTGTCACCCTGCTTATCTAACTTATATGCAGAGTACATCATGAGAAACACTGGGCTGGAGGAAGCACAAGCTGGAATCAAGATTGCCGGGAGAAATATCAATCACCTCAGATATCCAGATGACACCACCCTTTTGGCAGAAAGTGAAGAGGAACTGAAGATCCTCTTGATGAAAGTGAAAGAGGAGAGTGAAAAAGTTGGCTTAAAGCTCAACATTCAGAAAACTGGGCTCGAAGGAGTTGGACATGTCTTAAGTGACAGTGCACACACATACTGCTGTTAGTAAAACCCAAGGTTTTATTTGGATTTCACCACTTTTTCTACTGAAGTCCCCTTTCCCCATAATTCCATCCAGGAGGACACACTGCATTAGTCATCGTGCCTCTCTCTTCTGATCGCTGACAGTTACTCAATCTTCCCTTGTTTTCCTTCATGACTTTGACAATTTTGAGGAACTAGTTGGTATTTTGTAGACTATCCCTTAATTCAGGTTTGTCTGATATTTTTTTCTTAAAGGATTATTTTCTTATAGGTTAATAATCCTTTTTTACTAATAGGATAATAATCTTACATCTAGTTTTGGTATTGTCTGTCAAATCTCTGCACTATAATGTTACTTTATTTTTTCTATTTTCCATACTCTAGTCTTTGGATTTGAGTCACTAAGTCAAGTCCAAGAGGGTTCAGGATGGGGAACACATGTATACCTGTGGCGGATTTATTTAGATATTTGGCAAAACTAACACAATATTGTAAAGTTTAAAAAAAAAAAAAAAAGAGAAACCTTAGTGAAATTGTAGTTATCATTTGCCTTATGAGAGTGAGCATCTGTTCATGTGTAAGAACCTACCTGTGTTTTCTGAAACTATGTTATTATTTTGCCCAGTTTTCTGTGGAGTTCTTTTTGACATCAATGTATATGAGAAATGAGCACTTTTTCTGTAATGCAAAGTAAACATTTTCTCCCAGTTCACCATTTCTTATAGTTTTTGTTGTGTTTACTGCAATAGGGACTTTGATAATTTCTATCTTCTGTTTGTTTGGACTATTTAATACAGTTTAGATAGATTAAGCCTAAAGTTCTGTCGGAAGGGGAAGTGAGAGGCGTGTAGCTTTGCAACTGTCATCTGGGGGTAAACGTCCGGCTTTGTCACTTGCCTACATCGACAGCTGAGAGGGAAGACTAGGAGTAGGGGTGGGAAGGGGAGGTTCTGACTCCTTAGCAGGCCTCGCTAATACCTCCCTGGATGAGAGGGGTAGGAGTACTTTGTTACTGCTTTCCTTCAGTGATGTCAGTTTGGGGTGGAGGGAGGGTCTGGCCTTGTTTCTGATGGGTGGTGGTGGAAGTCCCGACTCTTTGCTGGGCATCCTACGAGACACTTCTAGTTAGGGAGGAGGGGGAATGTTTCATCACTGCCAGGGAGAGGTGGGCTCCCAGGTGCCTCATGGGGGCCTCGCTGGTCCTATAGTGCCCAGGGGCTCATTACCACCTGGTGGGATGAAAGTTCTGGATTCCCATTTGGACTTCTCTGACCTCACCTGCATGGAGATGTTGCACTTCTTCCTTACAGACTCTTAGAGGTGGGAGTCTAGGCTCTCATTCAACCTTTGCTGGCATGTGTTCTATGCTAGATGATGTTACTTTGTGGTAAGGCCACAAAAACCTATGGTAGCTCTGCCTATACTGAACTCCTCAATTTTCTCTTCTTATGATGGAATTTCTAATAAGGATTACATGGAGAGCGGGATTTAGTACCTGAGCTGAATTCTCTAAGTTGCCACTGTCTCATCCTGAGCAGCAGTTCAGCTTCTCTGAGCCTCAGTGTCCTGATTTGCAAAATGGTGATAACAATTACATTATAGCACTACTTGGAATCTTTAGGTTGGTAATAAATGTGCAACTTCTAGCTCCTAGCAGGGTTAAAAAATGACCCCTACTCTCGTCACTGTTCCCATCAATGTCTTTGTCAACTCTGTCACTTTAACTGAAAATATCCACAGTTTAAGGTGAATGTGGGACACATAGAAACCAAATTCTGGCTCCCTCTGTGAGAACGCTAGAATGGTTTGTAGCCAGTTTCTATGGATTCGAGAGAGTTGCGATTTAAGCCAGGAGGCAGGAACAGGCCCCAGAGCTATGTGTGACCTGCAGGAAATTACCTCTCATTAAAAGCACTGTGTTTTCCCTCTGGGTATGGACCCACTTCAGGAATAACTAGTGCCGATTTGGGGTTCTTGAGGTCAAGATAGGCAATCAGAAAATCTTTTTCCAGACATTTAACTCTTCCTCTGCTGTGCCCCAGCTCCTTAGATGGGCATGGAACAAGGCACAACACAGTTCAAGCAGGCTCTTCATGCACCTTGTATCCCTGGAGCCATGCAACAACCTGGTGAAGGAGGGAGGGCATTTTGCAGAGGAGGCGGGGGAGAGGGGGACAAGGGTAAAGGCTCAGGGAAATAATAACTTGCTTAATAAAGCAAATAAGCAGCTGAGACAGGAGCCACCTAGTTAGTAAGGACCATCTTAGTTTGGGTTCCTCTGGAAGCTGACCCCGAGCCAAGGATCTGACTGTGAGTGGTTTAATTGGGAGGGGAGCCCAGGAAACATCAGGAAGGGAGTGAGAAGAGAAGGGAAGGCAGCCAATAAAGAATGCTTTATCAAGCAGTTTAGTGCTGAGGTCACTGGAGTGCAATCCTGCTGTAAGGCGTACCCCTCAGAGCTCTCCCACGTAAGAAGCAAGAGAACTGCTGTAGTATTTATCCCTTGACCCTCACAGTCCTTGGCGGCGGCTGCTCCTGGGGGCGTTCATTGCCTGACATCTGTAGCTCTCTTTTAGCAGGGCCTCCTCTGCCCATACATCAGGCATGGATGCTTGGCAGGCAGGCAAGCACACACAGCAATGTTGAATGATAAGGCTATGTGTAGGGCATTTCCTTCAAGACGTCACATACCCAGCACTGTACCAACTGCAAGAGATGCAGTAATGGTCAAGACAGACATAATGCTTATTCTTGTGGATTTCATTACTTAGTGGGAAAGATCAACAAGTAAATATATAATTTAATAAATAGTTAATAGATAATTTAGTAACTAGACACCCACACAATACAAAGTCATAAGGGCTGTGTTGATGGATGTGGTGATGCTTGGGAACATATAGGAGGGGCCTCCATTTCAAGATTAGGGGGACCAGGGGAGAATTCCCAGAGGCAATGATGCCTCAGTGATTTAAGTTACCATACTCTCTTATGTCTGAGGTTTCCACAATCCTGTTCCCTCTGAACAGAACCTATTATCTGTCTCCTGCTGGCTTCTCCTACGCACTCTTCCCATCCCCACTTATGTGTCACTTCTTCAGACAGGCCTTTCTGAATCTTCACACTAGGTTCTACTTCTCATCAGTATGCTTCCATGGTGATCAGTATTCGTATTATCTCTAAATAGGAGGAATGCATGCCTTTTATGTTATTGAATCCCCAGTACTTGGCCCTGTTTTTAACACATAGTAATGTCATCATTATCCATGGAATGAAGGAATAGATGATCCTCCATAGAAAAAGCCACATACTCTGCTGAGGCTGGGACCGCAAGGAAGCAGGCATTTTAAGTGTGGATATAATGACTGATGGATTCAGTACTCTGAAAAAGGATTTTTTAAGGCAGAATGTGTTGAATTCAGAGATAATGTAGACACTTCTCAGTTTGCTGAGGCAAATGGTGGCACTCTGCCAAGAAGTGGAAAGGAAATAAAGGATGTCTCTGGTGTCTACCCACCTGCCTTTCCACAAGTTCAACTGCCCATTTCCTGAGTAGCTACTACATGTCAGGGATCATCTTCTGGGGACTCAGAGAAAAATACTAATGCAGTGTCCATTCTAGTGAGCAAGACTGTGAGCTCCACAAGACTGGAAGAGAAAGCACACTCAAGATGATAGATATAAGGTCAGACTAGGGAGATGTTGGGATCATGAGCATAACCCAGGATAGGCAGGGGCACCAGAGGGCAAGATTCCCTCCTCTGGACTTTTGAGACACAGCACGAATAATTTGTTATTGTTGGATGGAGAGAACAATCCTATGCTTATAAAGTCACCAGTATTGTTTGTGAAATATGTCGTGTTTCAGTCTGCTCTGGAGACCCGATTCAAATTTCAGCCCTGTCATCATGATAAAAATGAAAACCCATAAGGACAATTTTGGTTAAGTGTTGAGTCATCAAAATCCTGGGAACAGGGTAAACAAACTCTCCTACTTTCAACTATTTTCAGAACCTAGGATAGTAGGATTTCTTAAGGAAATCCTCACACTGGATAGAGTTCAGCTAGGCCCATGAGAGATTTGCAAACAAAAATGCTACCAGATCATCGTAGAGGGAGAAAGTGAAGTCACTCAGTCGTGTCTGACTCTTTGCGACCCCATGGACTGTAGCCTACCAGGCTCCTCCCTCCATGGGATTCTCCAGGCAAAAATACTAGAGTGGGTTACCATTTCCTTCTTCAGGGGACCTTCCCGATCCAGGGATCGAACCCAGGTCTCCCGCATTCCAGGCAGATGCTTTAACTGCTGAGCCATCAGGGAAGCCAGGTCTAATTGGTAGACTGGGGAAACCTTCTCAGAGGAGAGTTTGAGCATGACCTTAAATGAGGAGGAGCATTTGGGCTGTAGGAAGACACAGTTGCAGGAATTAACTTAAGCACAAACAGAGTGTGGAAGTATAGAGTATGTTCAGGGAGCTCTAGGTCATATAGTGTGACTGGGACAGAGTTTACATGAAGAGTATGTAAGGACACCAGAGTGAAAATGAGATTGAGTTCAGAGAACGCAACAACTTGAGTGCTATATTAAGAAAATGGATTGATACCTGTTGGCTTCAGGAAGCTACTGAAGACCCCCCAAGTGGTAGCAAGGTTTGCTCAAAGAGAGCTCTGGTGACTGTATAGAAGGGTGATTTCAGGACTAGAATAAAGATGAATTAGGAGGCTCAGTGTTGGCTTAAAACTTGACATTCAAAAAGCTAATGGCATCTGGTCCCATCACTTCATGGCAAATAGATGGGGGGAAAGTAGAAGCACTGACAGATTTTCTTTTCTAGGGCTCCAAAATCACTGCAGATGGTGGCTGCAGCCATTAAATTAAAAGACAATTGCTTCTTGGAAGGAAAGCTGTGACAAAACTAGACAGTGGAAAAGCAGAGCCATCACTTTGTGAAAAAGGTCTGTCTAGTCAAAGCTATGGTTTTTCCAGTAGTCATGTACAGATGTGAGAGTTGGACCATAAAGAAAGCTGAGCACTGAAGGACTGATGCTTTCAAATTGTGGTACTGGAGAAGACCCTGGAGAGTCCCTTGGACACCAAAGAGGTCAAACAAGTCAATCCTAAAGGAAATCAACTGTGGATAGTCATTGGAAGGACTAATGCTGAAGATGATGCTCCAATACTTTGGCCACCTGATGCCAAGAATCGACTTATTGGAAAAGACCCTGATGCTGGGAATGATTGAAGGCAAAAGGAGAAGACGACAACAGAGGATGAAATGGTTGGATGGCATCACTGATGCAATGGATATGAGGAGTTTGAGCAAACTCTAGGAGAGAGTGAAGGACAGGGAAGCCTGGCATGCTGCAGTCCATGGGGTCGCAAAGAGTCAGAAATGACTTAGCAACTGAACACCAATGACAAAGGAGGCTCTAGGGACACAGAGGGCCTGGACTCCAGCAGTAGGAGAGGTAATGAAAAGGAGGAGACTTCTGGTAAGACATTGTAACTCATGAGGATGTTGAAAACCAAGTCCACGTTGACCCACATTTCCAGTTTGGGGCCAGTTTGATGGTATCATTAAGAGAGATGAAACTCAGGTAAGCTGCACTCTCCACCCCACCCCACTCCCTGCTCCCCTCACTCTACTTTCCCAGAAGCCTTCATGTTCCTAGACCCTCCTAGGTCCCCCAACTTGCTCCCCATCCAAGCCTGCCCTCTTTTGGCAGAAACAACTCCCACCCCGCCCCCCATCCCCAGCCTGGCTTTCCACAGCCTGGCTTTGGGACTTAAGGAAAATAACCTCTTTGAACTTCCACTTCACCTTTTAAAATTGGAAGTCTGAAACCCAGGATTGAATCCACCTCCAAAGCTCTATATTTTTCCAATTTACATCCTCCACCAGGACCAAACATACTCAGGGGTTAAGCTTTCAGGGCATCTTCATGGTCTTGCTAGATACTGGTAGTTACACAAGGCACAGGGCCTCACTAAGAAACTTAATACTAATAGCAGGATTTCAAGCAGCAGCCAGAGAGGCAGATCTGGAAAGGAAGGGGTGAACTTGTTTCCAGAGGCGCTTTTCTGATTCTCAGATCCTTTCCTGGAGCTACTCCCTATTCTGGTTCCTGGTGAAAGCACTTGTGTTGACCAGCAGCACCACAGATGACTCAGCAAAGTGAGGGCATCAACCACCATCTGCTCAAGGCATCCAGCTCTGCAGATGTGCCATGGGGCATAAGACTGAGCAAGCTGGACACCAGCACACAGGTGGCCTTGCACCTGGGCTTCACACACCCTGATCCTTCCAGGACCCTTTTGAATTAAAATGAGGCTCTCCTTGGGTAGATCCTGGAGTTGGAGTACCAGCATGCATGCATGTTAAGTCACTTCAGTGATGCCCAACTCTCTGCGACCTCGTGGACTGTAGCCCGCCAGGCGCCTCTGTTCATGGGATTCTCCAGGCAAGAATACTGGAGTGGGTTGCCATGCCCTCTTCCAGGGGATCTTTCTGACCAAGGATCGAACTCAGGTCTCTTAAGTCTCCTGCATCGTCAGGCAGGTCCTTTGCCACTAGCGCCACCTGGGAAGCCCAGGAGCACCAGCTGCACCTAGAAGCTCATTAGAGATGCCAATTCTTGGGCTCTTCCCAACCTACAGAATCAGAAACTGTGGGGTGGGCCCAGCTAGCCTTGATGTGACAAGCCTGCAGGAAATTCTGGCACCTGCCAATGTTGGAGAACAGATGAATTGAAAGACGGAGAGAAAGAAGAAAAAGGCATCACTATGCCTTGCTGCATTATTGTGAGCTAAAGGCAGACCCAGAAATATACAGTGGTAAAAATTTAGAATGGCTGGAATTTAATTTTTGTGAATTAAGTAGACGCTTTAGCGAAACCTAGCAACATCTCTATGGACAAAGAAAGAAATTACCCAGGAGGCTTAAGTCTAAAAAATTCAGGTAATTAAGGCAAGTAAGTGCTGAGTTTTTATTTCCATCATCTAAATGTGTGGGTTTCAAGACCTATTCTTTTTCTTTTTTAAAAGCTCTATAACCTTTGATTTAAATGCAATCTAAATACAAACCCCAAATGTAAGAAGATAATTGGGTTGTACTCTAGGGAAGAGGGGAGGGATACAGATCTCTGTCTCCTGCCACAGCCTCCCAGCCATGCCCCTGTTCCTCCCCTCCTCCCTTGGCCCTCAGGGCTCCAGGCAAGGCCCATTACTGCAGAAAATAGGTTTAATTCCCCCTTCATATTGCATACCCGATTCAAAGGCCTCAGGGAAATTCTATCATATTCCTAGGACAGGCATTTTAATTAATACAAAAAGAAAATTTGTTTTTGTTGTGATTCTATTTTTCCCTAAAGACCCAGGACAGAGAAAGGGGAGGGGATCTTCATGGCAGAGAGGCCCTTACAGGATCGAGGTGAGTGACATGAAAATGCAAGTGTTCGCGTTGCCTTTGCACTTTGCATCTCTGACGCTGAGCCACCTGTCTAGGGATGTGTTCTCGGTAAACACCAGGCATTGAACCCAGCAATCTGGGCAGCCTGTTAAACTGCCAACTGAGGAAGTGGGAGTGACTCAGCCTTTATGCCTATCACTGTGCTTTGCTTAGGCAGCTGCACTGGACTATGCCAGGTTTGTTTTTTTTTTTCCCTGAAAATAAAAGCCCACCTGGATTTGCCTGCCCATTTGCAGCCTTCTAGAAAACCAGAAACCTGAATGCAGCAGCTGTTCAGTCTTCTCATAACTATGTGTGAGTCAAGACTTCTTGTCACAGAAATGTCAGCCAGATGGGCTTGTGGGCACCTTCTAACACAGTGGTTTGGGAACTATTTTTTCTTTTAGAAAGAAACTTTGTCTTCAAAAGAAATGTTACCCAGAAATAGATGAAAAGAGAGTTCATGCCAGTTGCTCCTTCTGTCTTTCCCATTCTCTATCCCCCATCACCCTCTGACCCTGAAAGATACAACAAAGCCTAGTTAGAAGCCCCCTGACACTTTGCAGAAAAAGACTGATGTCAAGAAGTCAAAGGCCTTTTCACAGGTAACAGGGCTTGAAAGGATCAGAACCTAGATTAAAAATTAGTCTCTGGTTCTGAGACCTTGCCTATGCAATTCATTGAGTCCATGAAATGACTCATTGCGGGCTGCCATAGTTGCTAGGTGCTCACCTATTCATTCTATAAGCAAATATTTATTGAGCACCTGATGTGTTCCCAGGACTACCTAGCTGCTGTGGACTCAGCGGTACACCGAAGAAGACAAGGTCCCTGTCCTCACAAATTCTATTGCAGGGTAAATATGTGATTCAAATGGCCACATGAATAAACATAAAATTGCAACTGTTATTTATGTTATGAATAAGAAGCAGCGGGTGCTCTAAGAACTGATGACAGGGCTTGTCTCAGGTGAATTTCAGCCCCCCCTCTCCTGTTCTTTAGAGAAAACCATAATTACAAAAATTATGACAGGAGGATTTTCCCTCCTCAGAGAAATCAAGATGGTTTCCCTGAGATGTAAAACCACAGTTGAAATCTAAATGTTCAGTGGTTCACAAGGCAAATAAGATGGGAAAGAGCATTCCTGGCAGAGGGAACAGCATGTAGCAAGAGTATGGCAAACTTCTAGGCAAGAATGGATGAGGTGGGCTGGCTGAGAATCCCCAGGACTGTAGCAGATGAGTTCAGAAGGCTCTCTTATCCTGAGAGCAAGGAAAGGCCATGAGAAATTTTAAAGTTGGGGAGCGAGCAACTTATGCAGTCAGACTATTGTTTTAAAATGATTTTTGTGCTTCCAGGGTGAAGCACAGATTGAAGAAGTGCCTGAGGGCAGGCAGAAAGTACTCTTCAGAGGGCAGAGACGATGATGGCTTGTTCCCAAATGATGGCGACTGGGACGGAGAAGTGGATGAACTGAGGAGCAAGAAGTGCATTAATGTGGACGGTATTCTGGAGTGGAGGTGTGTAGCGGATGACGACAAGGAAGACAGTGAGGATGATGTCCAGTGTATGACTAGTGAACAGACAGTAAACATCACCTTAAACCAGACTTGGCTCCTCTCACATCTGCCAACCCAGTGGTTCTCAAGCCTGGATGTACATTACAGTCACTTAGAAAAAAATAGTAGTATTCAAGCCCTATCCCCAGAGATTCTGGCTGACTTGGTTGAGTGAGGTCTGAGGTATTTTCCCAAGCTCCTAGGCTGCTTCTAATTTGCCACCATGGTTAACAACCACTGTTCTAAACCATCTCCCAGAGGGCCTTATGTGGCTCCTTTTCTATCTGATTGTGTGTCATCATCAACAGAGAATGCTATGATCTTCAGTTGCAAATTGATTTGCCTACTAAAAAGAAACATATAGAAATCCTGGCAAATAAGATAGAACAGATTAAGAAGTGACCAACCATACCCAATCAAGGGAAGGGGAAGCAACACAGTAGGCTAGAAAGGGCCCTAAACTTGAGAAGTCACAAGCTCTGCCTCTAACAGGCAACTTTCTCCAACCTGTCCAATGAAGGCATTGGAATAGACCAGTGGTTCTCAAACTGGAACTCACATCAGCGTCATCTGGGGGCCTGGTTCAAACACGGATTGCTGTTCCTGCACTCGAGAGTGTGTGACTGAAAGGCCTAGGGTGGCACCTGGGGATGTGAATTACTAACACCCTCCCAGGTGATATGATACTGCTTCAGGAGCCGGGCTGAGGTGCCATTAACAGAGAAAGAACTCCAGAAGGATCCATTGTTTATTGTGGACAGAGATCCTATATTTAAATTTTGATATTTTACTCATGTGTTTTTGCATTATTTTGATTTTTAAAAAATATTTTATTAAAATATAATTCATTTGATTCCTGAGTGTTTTTGAAGCCCTATGACATTTTGGACCTAAAGGTGAATTCACTTGACTCTAATCCCACCAGGCCAAGGGCCACTGGCAGATAATCACTGAGCTCTATGACTTCAAAGACCCTTCTAGCTCTAACATTTCCTTAAACAGAGAGGCAAGACGGGTGGTGCTAAAGAGAAGGCATTCTGGAGCCAAGCTGCTATGTTCAAGTGCTCTGCCATTTATAAGCTGTGTAACGTTAGGGAAATTGCTAAACCTCTCTGGGCCTTTGTTTTTCCTTAGCCATGAAATCACGATAATAATACTGATCATATAGGTTTATAGTAACTGATTGAGATAACACACATAAAGCACAGAGTGTGGGCTGAATACTGTAAGCCATCAGTGTCATTAGCAAATACCTCTTGTTTCTGTCATCTCTGAAGTTTCCCTTCTGATTAGGTTTACCCTGACTTCTTTGAGACCTGAGAATAAACCTTCCCCCCCACCTCCCCCAAGGCTTCATATAGTTTATCAAGTCATATAACTTGTTCATGATTTTCCACTTTGTCCCTTGTGGATTTGCATTACCTTTATTCCAAAGATGCAGTGTGTAAGGTTAGAAACATGAAATGCAGCATCTTAAATGAAAGTCTTTAGAAAGAGCAAGACAAGTCTTTTGGACTGATAATCATTATTTTAGTTCAGTTCAGTTGCTCAGTTGTGTCTAACTCTTTGCGACCCCATGAATCGCAGCACTCCAGGCCTCTCTGTCCATCACCAACTCAGACTCACGTCCATCGAGTCAGTGATGCCATCCAGCCATCTCATCCTCTGTTGTCCCCTTCTCCTCCGGCCCCCAATCCCTCCTAGGATCAGTGTCTTTTCCAATGAGTCAACTCTTGGCATGAGGTGGCCAAAGTATTGGAGCTTCAGCTTCAGCATCAGTCCTTCCAATGAATACCCAGGACTGATCTCCTTTAGGATGGACTGGTTGTATCTCCTTGCAGTCCAAGGGACTCTCAAGAGTCTTCTCCAAAACCACAGTTCAAAACCATCAATTCTTCGGTGCTCAGCTTTCTTCACAGTCCAACTCTCACATCCGTACATGACCACAGGAAAAACCATAGCCTTGACTAGACGGACCTTTGTTGGCAAAGTAATGTCTCTGCTTTTAAATATGCTATCTAGGTTGGTCATAAGTTTCCTTCCAGGGAGTAAGTGTCTCTTAATTTCATGGCTGCAATCACCATCTGCAGTGATTTTGGAGCCCCCCAAAATAAAGTCTGACACTGTTTCCACTGTTTCCCCATCTATTTCCCATGAAGTGATGGGACCAGATGCCATGATCTTAGTTTTCTGAATGTTGAGTTTTAAACCAACTTTTTCACTCTCCTCTTTCACTTTCATCAAGAGGCTTTTTAGTTCCTCTTCACTTTCTGCCATAAGGGTGGTGTCATCTGCATATATGAGGTTATTGATATTTCTCCCGGCAATCTTGATTCCAGCTTGTGCTTCTTCCAGCCCAGTGTTTCTCGTGATGTACTCTGCATATAAGTTAAATAAACAGGGTGACAATATACAGCCTTGATGTACTCCTTTTCCTATTTGGAACCAGTCCATTTTTCCATGTCCAGTTCTAACTGTTGCTTCCTGACCTGCATATAGGTTTCTCAAGAGGCAGGTCAGGTGGTCTGGTATTCCCATCTCTTTTAGAATTTCCCACAGTTTATTGTGATCCACACAGTCAAAGGCTTTGGCATAGTCAATAAAGCAGAAATAGATGTTTTCCTGGAACTCATTTGCTTTTTCGATGATCCAGTGGATGTTGGCAATTTGATCTCTGGTTCCTCTGCCTTTTCTAAAACCAGCTTGAACATCTGGAAGTTCACGGTTCGTGTACCGCTGAAGCCTGGCTTGGAGAATTTTGAGCATTACTTTAGTACCAGTGAACATCAATACACAGACATTACTATGCCAACAAAGGTCTGTATAGTCAAAGTTATGGTTTTTTCAGTAGTCATGCATGGGTATGAGAGTTGGACCATAAAGAAGGCTGAGCTCTGAAGAATTGATGCTTTTGAACTGTAGTATTGGAGAAGACTCTTGAGAATCCCTTGGACTGCAAGGAGATCAAACCAGTCAATCCTAAAGGAAATATTCATTGGAAGGACTGATGCTGAAGCTCCAATACTTTGGTCACTTGACGTGAAGAGTTGACTCATTGGAAAAGACCCTGATGCTGGGAATGACTGAAGGCAGAAGAAGGGGATGACAGAGGATGAGATGGACATCCTCTCATCATTGACTCAATGGACATGAGTTTGAGCAAGCTCTGGGAGATGGTGATGGACAGGGAAGCCTGGTGTGCTGCAGTCCATGGGGTTTCAAAGAGTTGGACACAACTGAGTGACGAGAAGGCAATGGCACCCTACTCCAGTACTTTTGCCTGGAAAATCCCATGGATGGAGGAGCCTGGTGGGCTGCAGTCCATGGGGTTGCTAGAGTCGGACACGACTGAGCGACTTCCCTTTCACTTTTCACTTTCATGCATTGGAGAGGGAAATGGCAACCCACTCCAGTGTTTTTGCCTGGAGAATCCCAGGGACAGGGGAGCCTGGTTGGCTGCCATCTATGGGGTCGCCCAGAGTCGGACACGACTGAAGCGACCTAGCAGCAGCAGCAGCAGAGTGACTGAACAATAATAAAAAAATAAAAATAAATGGCTGGTACTTCCCAGAGAGTCCAAGAATCCACCCATTCATGTTTTACGACACAAATATTTGTAGAGAAAGGAGACCATCATTGGCTCCCAAGATGGAAATCACAGTTTTTGTAAATGCAGTAAATACCTGTTGAATTCTGTAATATATGAAGGTTCCCAATGTACAGATTTGGGGGCAGGACTCTTGTTTCTTTAGAGAGCCTAGGGAAGTCAAAGGAGAGGTTTTCCGAGGAGGAAACTCAGACTCCTCCGCATCTATTCAAGGTACCTTTATGCTGGAGTCTCTACTGTCTTTTCAGCCTCATGCTTGCTGTGACTGACGATTTGTCCTCACCAAATAGGAGTTTCTACTGTTTGTAAACATCCTATGTAAACTAACTCCCTTCCTAAACTCATCTGCCTGGAATGGCCTCTCCTCTCATATCAAAATCATATCCATCCTTAAAGAAAGTGTGGCATACAAGCACACACTCACACACAATGGAATACTACTCAGCCATAAAAGGACTAAATGTTGCCATTTGCAGCCATATGGATGAACTTGGAGGGCATTATGCTAGTGAAATCAGTCAGGCAGAGAAAGACAAATACTGTATGATTTCACTTATCTGTGAAATCTGAAAAATATAACAAACTAGTGAAGGTAACACAGCAGCAGCAAACTCACAGCTATGGAGAACAAGCTAGTGGTTACCACTGGGTACAGGAAGCAAAGAGGGGCAATGCAGAGGTAAGGGATTAAAGGTACAGACTATTGAGTGTAAGATGGGCTCAAGGTCGTACTATACAACATGCACAATATAGCCAATATTCTGTAATAACCATAAATGGAAAGTAATCTTTAAAAATTGTACAAAAATAAAAACTAAACAAAGAAAATAATATCCAGCCCTTGAGATCAGACTCAATGTCACCCATGCCATGCCCCTGTGATTTGTTACTGTCATCCCATCCAAGCACACCTCGGAAATCTCAGGGGTTTCCATTCTGTCCCACTGTCCTCCATAAACTGTTTATCCTCTATGGGGGGCAATCAATTCTAGTCTCTGTTCAGCTGGTTGTCAGAGTTGCTTTGGTTAACTGTCAAATGTTAACCAACAATCAAAACAACAGAACTCTAAGTTCTATTCAGGGAATTGAACTTGACTTTTTTTTTTTGCCACTCAATTCTCAAGGTAAACAGTATTCATGCCTCAGAACATAAGGGGATGTGTTCTTTTCTCACACTGTTTGGGCCTCATTATTGTTCTATGCTTCCATATACAATCTCCCTGAATTAAGAAATATTGTAAAAACCCATTGCTATGTTACTGTCAGAAAATTTTTATAAAAAACCTGCAGTGTGCCTTATTACCCACTGGGGAAATTGTCTGCCTGGTTGAGGACCAGGAAAAAATGTACTTCTTTTAAGCAACTGCTGCTGCTGCTGCTGCTGCTGCAAAGTCGCTTCAGTCGTGTCCGACTCTGTGTGACCCCCATAGACAGCAGCCCACCAGGCTCCCCCGTCCCTGGGATTCTCCAGGCAAGAACCCTGGAGTGGGTTGCCATTTCCTTCTCCAATGCATGAAAGTGAAAAGTGAAAGTGAAGTCGCTCAGTTGTGTCCGACTCTTAGCGATCCCACGGACTGCAGCCTACCAGAGTCCTCTGTCCATTGGATTCTCCAGGTGAGCTTTAATCTTGTTGATAGCAATGAATCCTGTCCTGTTTTCTCTTTTTCCCTGGTTAGGAGAAAACTCCCAGTGAACATTTTATAGAATGTTTTGATTTGCATTCTTGTTATATTGATACTATTTCTGGCTTCATGTTATTTTTCTAACTTTGCTCTTTAGTCTTACCTTTTTAACTTTTTGCTTATCAGTCATTTCAGTCATTTATGTATTTTTTTTGCTTATGTACTCCTTTAAAACACTTTGAATTCTTTTATAAAAGAGGTTAAGAAAGATTCCTAAGTAATATTTCCTTCAAGGTAGATATATCTTATTTGCTTTGAATTTCCAATACTTAACTTGGACCTTAGAAAGTTTATATATGTTTTGAAAGGGAAAGAAGGGGACTTCTCTGGTGATCTACTAAGACTTCATGCTCCCAATGTAGGGGGTCTGGGTTTGATCCATGATCAGGCAGTTAGAGCCTACATGTCGCAGCTAAGGACGGTGCAGTCAAATTTCTTTTCTATTTATTTTTAATCCTTAATTGCATATAATTGGTTTATGATGGCGTGTTACTTTCCACTGTACAGCACAGCGAATCATTTATACATACACATAAATTTCTTTTTTAAAAGAAAACAGAAAGAGGAAGAATAATAAGGGGGAAAAAATTAAAGTTGGTGGTAGAAGTTTCTATATCCTACTCAGACATATAGTTGAATAGTGGAAAAACCTCAAATTTTTAGGACATGCAAGCTGCACCAAATATTTTAGAATATCTGAACTTCTAAAGGTACTGCTCTACATGGTTCCAACCAATTTTAATATCATACAGATCATTTTTATAGGTTATATCCAGATATTTGGCATATATAGACATAGCTACCAATTTACCAACTATCCCAAGTATGAAATTATTATTAAAGCAATTATTCCTTAACTTTCTGAAGCTTGTTTATGTACTTTTTTGGTTCAAGATATTTTACCTGGAGGTAATTTAATGGATTTTTAGTGCAACTATGGGCATCCTCATACAGAAATGTTGTCAGTAGAAAATGAGATGAGAAAGCACTTTATAAAGTCTCAATCAAAAGCAGTATGCTATGTATTTCTTCATAAGCACGCACTTTGTAGGGATATCCTTTATTTGTCAAAAGGAAATTCCAATTTTGTGGCCTAAAATGAAAGGGCTAAAAACATAGCGTATAAAAAGTGTACCTATACCAACACTAACCCTGCAAGACAAACACATTCAGGAGTCATTGCTGAGAACAGGGACTACTGGAGTCATTCTCGGTGCCTTTCTAACTCATGCCACGTGTAACTGGTCAGCACATCTGCGACCACCCTCCAGCTCCACAGCTGGCACCATCCTTCACGCTGGAATAACCTCCTGCCTCAGTCCCCACGTATGGCTCTCGTCCATACAGAGATTCTCCACCAAGGACCAGAATTCTCCTTTACAAACCAAGTCTGACCAGGCCACACCTTGACTCAGCACCCTTCAGTGGCTTCCATTTCACTCACAGAAAAAGCTGAAGTCCTCGCAGCGCTCCTTACCCATGTAACCTCTCAGCACACTCTTTCTACCACTGTCCCCTCCCCAGTCCACCCCAGCCCCTTGGCCTCTTCACTGTCTTTAGTAAAAGGCAGAAGATCTATATAATCTGAGGAGAAACCAGAGCATCCTTTGCTGTACTTTAAATATGAATGATCACCATGCTCACAGCCTCGAATACTCTTACTCAAATTTCCACATGGCTCATTTTCTCATCTGCTTTACGCTTTTGTCCATATGTCACCTTCTCAGTAAGCCCTTTAACCACCATCCTATACGAAATTGTAAATGCCCTCTTATTCCTATCCAGGAACTTTCTCTCTTCTTCCCTTGCTTAGTTTTCATCCATAACATTTATCACCTTCTAACAGACACGTGCCTTGTAAATATATATGTATATATTATTATACATATAATATATATTACATATATAAAATAAAATGTATCATCTCATAACAGAGACACACAGTGTGTGTGTATATAATATAGAATACTATATGTGTGTGTGTGTGTGTGTGTGGGTGTATGTGCTCAGCTGTGTCCAACTCTTTGCAACCCCATGGACTATAGTCCACCAGGCTCCTCCATCCATGGAATATTCCAGGCAAAAATACTAGAGTGGGTTGCCATTCCCTTCTCCAGGGGATCTTCCTGACCCAGGGATTGAACCCATGTCTCTTGCATCTCCTGCATTGGAAGGCAGATTCTTTACCACTACCACCAGGGAAGCCCACATATAATATAATTAACAAAGCATTCATGTATATATATGAGTTCATATGAATGTGTGTGTGTGTGTGTGTTGTTTACTTGTTAATCATCTGTCTCCTACAATGAGAAGACTTCCGTGAGAGCAGGGATTTTTGTTTGGTTCACTAATGTTGCCCCTGCACAGAACACAGTTTGTTTTCTCTCATCAATTTCATAGGCTTTGGTGGGATTAATCTTCATATATCATTGCCCTGTTCTAAAATTCTCGGTTTTCTGCGACTCTAGAAGGAAATTCATATGACTCAGTAAGATAGAATGACCTACAAATATTTCAATTTGTGTTCTAGTTCCCCCCCCACCCCCGCACCCACTTCATCCAAACCAATCTCCCTTGCTTTACATTATGTATCCCTGGTGGCTCAGCGGTAGAGAATCTGCCTGCAATGCAGGAGACCCGGGTTCGATCCCTGGGTCGGGAAGATTCCCCTGGAAGGGGGCACAGCAATCCACTCCAGTATCTTTGCCTGGAAAATTCCATGGACAGAAGAGCCTGGCGGGCTACAGTCCACACGGCTGCAAAGAGCTGGCCACGACTGAAGCGACTGAGCACACGTGCTACACATATCTACCTCCATGCCTGTACTGAAGCTATATGCCCTGGCTGGAGTGTCCTTTCCTTGCCTCTCTGAAGGTCTAACTTTTAACCACATTTCAACATGACTGGCCTAGATCAAATGCCATCTCCTTCATGGAGCCTTCTCTGATCCCTCCAGCAGGAAGCCATCTGGTTCGCTTTTCTCTGAGTCTTACTGTTAGCTGACTCACCTTCATAACATACCATAGTATTGCAGAGAATACAGCACAGGGTTAAGGGTTTTGATTTCCCAGGTGGCTCTAGTGGTAAAGAACCCACGAATCTAAAAGTGTGACCTTGAGTGTATTACTAATTCTCTAAGTCTGGGTTCTCCGATAATGAGGATGGTAGGTTACTTACAATATGACTATGAAGTTAAACAAGATAATAGACATAAGTCTGATCTCAATAAATGTTAGCTATTACACTATTATCACCAATATAATTTCTTCCTTGATATATGTTATTTTCCTGCTAAGCTGTAAGCTTTTTGAAATTAGATAAATATCTAATTTACTTCTATATATATCTAGATACACAGTAAATTTTTACTGAGTAAATTGGAGAATTAAGACCAAGAGTTTTTCCTCTAAGTTAAAGATACTTGCTAAAAAGATAAGAGCTTTTTTTTTTTTTGGCAATCATCTTCTAGCAAGTAAATCCATTCCTATCTGACTTTTAGTTCTCAGATATTGTTAGCATAGAATATGAAAACTGCTAACACTAGGTTTTTTAAATTCTGTTTCCAAGTGTACAAGAGGAATTCATTACGTACGAAAATATCAACCTAAATCATTATAAAATAGTCCCAAGGAAATGTAAGGTCAGGGAAGAAAGTCAAGGAACAAAACTAAAATTCAACAAGACACGGTCCCTGTCACTGAGGAGAGAGCACTATATACAGATTCCCTGGAGAGTCAATACACACAGTAAGTGATTGAATGAAAGCAAGCCCAGGGTATTATGGGAACATCGGAGCATATTCAGCCCTTATGTGTTGCTTGGGAAATATTTCCTAGAGGAGGTGATATCTGAGCTAAACTATTTGAGATGAGTGAAAATCAGTCAAAAGAACAAGAGCAGAACAGGCATTTTATCCAGGCAAAAGACATGGCATAAGCGAAGGCAAGATTTGAAACAGCATGATACACGCTGGGTATTATAAGCGTTGTGGTGTGACTGCAGCTTCTGTTCCAGAGTGAAGAACGTGAAAATATGAATTTGGAGAGAGAGTTGTAGGCAAGTCATAGAATATCCTAAGCGCAATTCTGCAGGGAAAGGGGAGACCTGAAGAAGTTTACATGGAGTAGGGATATGATCATATTTTTGTTTTATAGATTCCTCTGGCTACGTGTAGCAGCTAGACCGGAGGAACACCAGAATCAAAGCAACAAACAAACAAATAGCAACAATACAAAAGCAGGTCTGGAGACTACTAAACAGCTCCAAGCTATAAAAATGAAATGCTAACCAGGGAAATACGGTAAGAGGTGGAGAGATGAAATCAAGAACTGTAGGCATGATCTGTGGTGACCTAAATGGGAAGGAAATCCAGAAATGAGGGAGTATAAGTATATATGTATGGCTGATTCACTTTGCTGGAATAGAAACTAACACAACATTGTAAAGCTACTATATTCCAATAAAAATTAATTTAAAAAAAGAACTAACAGCAACAAAATCAATAGGATTTGGTAATGAACTAGATGGGAGAAAAGAGGAGCTTGGGGTTCTGTTTGGATGACTGTGCAGAAGGGAATGCCAATCACCAAGAAAGGATTTTGATGAGAAGAAGCGAAGGAGGGGCTGGGCACATGGGAAGATGATGACAAGTTAGTTTCCATTCAAACTGGAACACCAGTACTCAGAGTCCTCAACAGGGAAGGAATCTGAGCTGAAGATAAGGTTTCACTGTCATCAGGATCAGTTCAGTTCAGTTCAGTAGTGTCCGATTCTTTGTGACCCCACGGACTGCAGCACACCAGGCTTCCCTGTCCATCACCAATTCCTGGAGCTTGCTCAAACTCATGTCCATTGAGTCAATGATGCTATCCAACCATCTCATCCATATCAGGATACAGGGTGGTTAAACATGAGAGTGTAGAAACTCACTCAAGTGTAGAGTTTATGTAGAGACCAGAATCCTGGTAAACACAGCAGATAAAGCAGAGGAGGAGGAGGCCACAGGGGAAGTAAATTAGGAAAACATCGAGAAAAAGAAGAGGAGAATCAAATGAAAATAAATTGCTAATGTCAAAGGAGTAGAGGTTTTAAGGAACGGGGGATGTATCAACAGTGTCCAACACAGCTTCCATGCAAAGTAAGATAAGGACTGAAAGGTTTCTTAGATTTGGCAGAGGCATTTTAAATTAGATTTGGAGCGAGGAGAAAAACAAGAAAAGGTTAAGCCTGCTGCTTGGAAAAGATGATGTAATGTTAATGGATGACAGTGAGAGGAGAAGCATCTAGCATTTCCATTGCTTATCTATCCTATCAAGGGGAACGATCTTCACACTGGAAAGGTAGCACCAATGTCTTTAAGAGGGAATTAAAGCCCAGGATGAATTAGAACATAGTCAAAACAGAACCGTGTTGCTTTTCATGTGAGGAAGTCTTCCAGGCCTGAAAGAATTATAATCTAGGACACACACACACACATGCACACACACAGACACCTTGCAGTTATTTCAGAACTTCTGTTGGAAAACTTTCAGCATCATAAATACAAATGTCAAAGATGCTGAAAACTGGAGACTGACAGAAAAAGGAGCTCAGAAAAATTGTGTCAAATATATAAAGTACTACCACATAGAATAAAAGAGTATACTGATTTTTGTGTGACTCCAAAAAAGCAGAACTCAAAGTGCGTAAGCTGTAGACATGAAGATTTCAGCTAATTAACTAGGACTTCCATCATTTAGTAACAACATGAGCCACTTTGAAAAGCACTGTATTGCTGCCTTAGAAGCGTCTGAGCCAAGGTTGATGGCCACCTGTCAGGATGTATAGTTGGACTCAGTTTCGAAGTCCCAATATCTGGTGCTCCTGCCTTAAGTCCCCTTTAAGACATCATTTATCACTTCCTATTAAGATGAGAAACCAAATTATGTTTTTTATCCCTGGATTATATTATCCCTAAAGACCTTCTAAATAGAAAATCTCATGTATCTAGATTCTAGAAACTACAGTAAATATAGTTCCTAGAGTAAATGTTGAAAAGATAAAAAAAGAAAGAGCTTAGTTAACTAAATCATTTGGGACCAGCAGTACAGGAATCGATGTCGTGTTAGGCTAGGCTTCTCATGGGACCTTTTGCAGGGGAACCAAGGTCCAGGATGAATTAAGCAGCATTCAGTGCTGACACAGAGAAGGCAATGGCACCCCACTCCAGTACTCTTGCCTGGAAAATCCCATGGACGGGGGAGCCTCATAGGCTGCAGTCCATGGGGTCGCTGGGAGTCGGACACGACTGAGCAGCTTCACTTTCACTTTTCACTTTCATGCATTGGAGAAGGAAATGGCAACCCACTCCAGTATTCTTGCCTGGAGAATCCCAGGGACGGGGGAGCCTGGTGGGCTACTATCTATGGGGTTGTACAGAGTCGGACACGACTGAGGCGACTTAGCAGCAGCAGCAATGCTGACTTTAGACTATCAAATTTATAAACAATATTTAACAATGTCCTCTCCATACCAAACACAAAGTTAGGGACAGCTACTGTGCAGAAAATGTGTCAAGACAGACACTAGGCACAATTAGAACAGAAGGTGATAATGTTATCAAAGACTTCTTGCCATCTCCCTCTTGGCCAGTTAAAATGAACAAGAATGATCAAAGGCATTAGCATTGAGTTCTTGCTTTGTATAGTTCAGCCTACAAATCAAACCCTACTCTCTGTTTATTACTGCAAGACCATAATTCACCGAGAAAGGTTCAGAGAGGTTAGTATTTATGACTACCCGAAGTGTTTCATTTGCAAGAATTATAAATGGAAAATCTGGCACATAGTTAGAAATGTAGATCTTCTGATACATAAATTTGCCCCATTGATTTTTATGTATTTCTTAAACTGTGCACTGCTGCTTTCAATATTGTTTTGGAACAGATTGACCATAAATATTTAAATAACTGCTGTTCAACAATCAAAGCTATTCACAACAGTAGCTGTTTAAAAATACAAATGTGATCTGCTGAGGTCAAGGAAAGCAAGTTAAGTAAAAAAGATTCAATGTAAATTATTTGTTGATACTGTTAGTAGTCAAAATAAGAGAAAGTTCATAAGGCAATGCTTGTAGTATATTAGGTGCTCAATAAATATTTTTAGAATGAGATATATGCATAAAGGTATCTATGACTAGCATGGGGGTGGGAGAGAAGGAAGATTTTTAGCTTTCACAGTGAATAAAATGATGTAACTATGAAAACATAGAGAAGTGAGAGCTAATACAAGCTAAGTATTTTTACTTTGCTTTTTAATATCCATTAGTCTGAAAGGTTATAGTTTGAAATCACAGTGTTTTAAATATAGGGTATATCACCAAAATACAGCAAAGTGGCCCATGCCTTAACAAATAGTCAAAGAAATGTTCTCATATGTGACCTGAATACCTAGCCTTTCCACTGTCCAATGTAAATAATCACTTAGTCATTGTTTTACATATGTCCCTAGATAATCCTTCCTCCAATTCCCAGGCTAAGTTCAATTATTCTGTATGACAGCCATGGGAGTGCTCTGTTCAGATCTTCCTTCAGGGACTATGTGCTATGAGGAGTGTTGTTAACCGAATCTTCCAGCTGCCACCCTTTCAGGATTCACCAAAGCATCAACGTCAAGGCTATATTCTCCCTAGGATGCTCCAAAGCAATGAAACGAATGATGCATGGGTATTAGAGCTGTCCATTCCTGACCATCTTTGCTCTGCTGCTGCTGCTGCTAAGTCGCTTCAGTTGCGTCCGACTCTGTGCGACCCCATAGATGGCAGCCCACCAGGCTCCCCCGTCCCTGGGATTCTCCAGGCAAGAACACTGGAGTGGGTTGCCATTTCCTTCTCCAATGCATGAAAGTGAAAAGTGAAAGTGAAGTCGCTCAGTCGTGTCCGACTCTTAGCGACCCCATGGACTGCAGCCTACCAGGCTCCTCCATCCATGGGATTTTCCAGGCAAGAGTACTGGAGTGGGGTGCCATTGTCTTCTCTAGGGCTTCCATTAATTTGGCCAAGGGTTTTTCAGAGCTGCATAACTATAAAAGACTTCTTTTCTCATTTTATAATTTTTTTTAAAAAAATGACTTACTTGACCAAATATCTAACTTATTAAACAAAATAGAGTAACAATGAATTGTGTTTCATCGTATGTACATATATTGTATATATGTACACATATTTTCTATGTGGAAATAGTAGCATAAAGATCACAAATACAAAGGAATAATGCTGTATATATTATACATTTATTATAGTTTAGTATAATACTCAGTCTGTTATAAATTAGATTTATACTACAAATTCTAGAGCAACCACAAAAAAAAAAAACAAAAGAGGTATAGATAATAAATCAACAGAGGAGATAATATGCTAAAAGTAATTAAAACAAATGAAGAGAGAAAAAAGGAAACCCATAGGCTATGAGAAAATATTTGCAAATCATGTATCTGATAAATGACTTGTAACTAGGATAAAGAACTAAAAACTCAATTGTAGGAAAACAAACGACCTAATGAAAAATAGGCAAAAGATGTTAACAGGTACTTCAAAGAAGAAATACAGATAAAAAATAAGAACATGAACATGCAAAATTGTCCAGCTTCATTAGTTACTGCACAAATGCTCAGTTGTGTCCGACTCTTTGCGACCCCACGGACTGTAGCCTGTCAGGCTCCTCTGTCCATGGGTTTCTCCAAGCGAGATTACTGGAGTGGGTTGCCATTTCCTCCTCCAGGGGATCTTCCCCACCCAGGGATCAAACTTGCATCTCCTGTGTCAGCAGGTGGATTCTTTACCACTGAGCCAACTGGGAAGCCCCTCATTAGGTACTCAGTCCAGTTCAGTCGCTCAGTTGTGTCCGACTCTTTGCAACCCCATGAATTGCAGGACGTCAGGCCTCCCTGTCCATCAACTCCCAGAGTTCACTCAGACTCACGTCCATTGAGTCAGTGATGCCATCCAGCCATCTCATCCTCTGTCGTCCCCTTCTCCTCTTGCCCCCAGTCCCTCCCAGCATCAGAGTCTTTTCCAATAAGTCAACTCTTTGCATGAGGTGGCCAAAGTACTGGAGTTTCAGCTTTAGCATCAGTCCTTCCAAAGAACACCCAGGACCATCTCCTTTAGAATGGACTAGGTATTAGAGAAATGCAAATTAAATTCACGGTAGATACCACTATACATCTATTAGAATGGCTAAAATTAAAAAGATTGGCCATTAAAAAATGGCCAGTAAGTACACTTTCACCATTTCCCCATTAAGTATGGACTTTGGTATAAGATTTTTGTAGTACCCTTCATCATGTTAAAATGCTCTCTTCCACATATAGTTGCTAAGAGATTTTATTATATATACAGTATAGATTTTTAAAATTCAGTCTGAGAACCTTTGCTTTTTAGGAGATTTTAGTCCATTTATAATTACTGTAATTAATTGAACACATGTTTATTTTTATTTTACTTGCCCCACTTGTTTTATATTTTTCTCCCCTCCTTTTTTGCCTTCTTTTGGATATCTGTTTTTTTAACTTTAAAATTTTCTCTTCTCTCAGTTGGTCACTTTTGGATTATTTTATTCTTTTAAAATAGTGGTTACACTAGAAATTATATTTACCTAATAATTATTAGAATATATGTAATTTATGCTAACAATTTTACTATTCTTTCCCCAAACCTAAAGCCTTAAACATTTTGAATACCTTACTCTATTCATCTCTCCCTTCTTCCTTTATGTTATTTTCACCTGTATTTTAAACTACACATAAAGCTATCATTTAAAATTTTTCATCAATAGTCAATACTTCTCACTGATTTTCATTCATTTCTGAATTTTAAAATGCATGTCTGCCTGGCTCTCACTTGTCTATGTCCCATGCTGCCCATCATGTCCCTGAGGAGCAACCACTTACATCCCCTCCAGACACAAGTGCACTTCATCCTAAGGGAAAATGTCTACTCTGCAGCTATCATTGGAGCCCCACTCTCATGAGGACAGAAATGAAAAGGAGTGGAATATGATCCCACTGCCATAAGAGAAGCTGGTTTGATGAAAAGGGTCTCCCATTTGGGCTGCCACTTTAAAGACTTTGAGGATGTGACTTTTACACCAGTTCCCAAAGATGATCTCTATAACAGCCTGACAGTGACTCCTGGTTGGGCCTTGCCAACCTGGAACTAGCAGAGGTGGTTGACAGAGCAGTGTCAGGTAGCTACACCTGTACCACAGTGGGAGGGACCACAGCTTGACAATTGGTATCACTAGCGGTCATGCCTAGCTCTGCCCAGATTTCTGTGTGATCTGGGTTGATGCCCATATATTTTTCATTAAAATACACATACACACACACACACACACGTCTGCTTGTAATAAATAATCCCAGATTTTATTTACTTGAAAGCGTCTTTATTCTGCCTTTATATTTGAAGGGTATTTTCAGAGGATATAGAATTCTAGCTGTTGTTTAATCACTAAGTCTTGTCTGACTCTTGCAACCCTATGGACTATAGCATGCCAGGCTTCTCCGTCCATGGGATTTTCCAGGCAAGAATCCTGGAGTGGGTTGCCATTTCCTTCTCCAACGGGATCTTCCTGACCCAGGGATCGAACTCGCATCTCCTGCATCGGCAGGAGGATTCTTTATTGCAGAGCCACCAAGGAAGCCCTAGAATTCTAGACTAGTGACATTTTCTTTCAGTATTTTTAAAACTGTCATGCCATTGTCTTGTGGATGTCATAATTTTTATTGAAAACTCAGCTGTGCAATTGCTTAATGGTAACATGATTTTGTCCCTGTTTTTAAGATTTCCTTTGTTTTTAATTTTTAACAGTAATACTATGATAGATCTAATGATTTTATCTCAAGTGGCATTCACAACAATTGTTTAATTGTAGCCCAGTGATTTTCATCACTTTTAGAAAAATTTCAGCAAGTCTTCTCAAGTATTGATTTTGCGTGTTACCTCTCTTCATCTTTTTATTGGACTTTTGATATAAAGTTAGACCTATTTACTATGTTCTGTGTAACTTTTAGGCTCTTTTCTTATTTCTATTTTTTACTCTATTGTTTCAGTCTGGATATATTTTATCGACCTGCTTTCCTGGTCAGTAATCTTCTCTACTGCAGCTCTTAAATACACTGATTGAGTTCTTAATTTGAGTTGTTGAACTTTTTAATTTTCTTAGCTTAAGACTTTCATATATTGCTATGACATGGCCCCAGAATTTACCTTTCTTCTCCCTGGTACCTCCCAACCTCCACCAAGCTATCTTCCTGGTTATCCTGTGGCATCTGCCTGCTGTTTCAAGAAGTGCGACATTGACTAGTTCTGTAGAGCTGTAGTGTTCTGAGAAGCTTTCTCTTGTTGTTTGTGTTCCCCTAGAAAAGAACCCATTATGTTGCCTGGCTGAAGTAATTAACTATTGTTTGTATATCAGATACCTCTCTGCCAGCCTTGGAGAGCTCACTGATTCAAAAGCCTATGAGCTTAAAAGAAGGAAGATCAGATTGATGTCAGAGTTTCCACAATGCAAGGCCTTGTCTTTCCTCCAACAGCAAAACAATTACTCATCTACACTTGGGCCAGATGAATTCTGATTGAGTGTGTACCACCCTACATTAATGAGAAGCAGGGTCTCAATGCTGGGCCCTACCCAAATCCCATTATATGTGTTAAATAAGTCATCACTATCTGAAATTCCCTGAGGATAAAAGGCTAGTGGAGGAAGATGGGGGAGAAGGTTCAGCATATATGGTTCTAATGCCACTGTCCCTTGATTTTACTGCTGTAAGTCTGGATGCTCCAATCTGTGTTGGTTCATATGTACCCTATAAATACTGGAGAATTCCAAGAGCTTGGTCTTGGGCCTCCTCCTATTCTCTTTTTTATTTTAATGATAACCCAGGCCCATGGCTTTAAATACCACCTCTACTTCTAACTGTTCTCGTCCTGATATTCTAGACACAGACATCTAATAATGACCTATTTGATGTCCCTGAGAGATGTTTAATACATAAAGTGAAAAGTGAAAGTTAGTCACATAGTCATATCTGACTCTTTGTGATCCCATGGACTGTAGCCCACCAGGCTCCTCCGTTCATGGAATTCTCCAGGCAAGAGTGCTGGAGTGGGTTGCTATTTCCTTCTCCAGGGGATCTTCCCGACCCAGGGATCAAACCCAGATCTCCTTCATTGCAGGTGGATTCTTTACCAACTGAGCTATTAGGGAAGCTGTTTAATACATAACTCAAAGTCAATTTGCTTGAAAAAACTGTTTACACAGGCCCTCCTTAACAAATATTCTAATATAGCAACCCACCAACTACTAATATGCCATTCTGCTCTTATTTTTATCAGTAGGGACCAAAGGTGTCTGATTTTTCATTATTTATAATTTATACTCTATTTCATACCATTAGAATGTAACTTCCATTAGAACAGAAGTATGTCTTTTTTGCTTCCTACTGTTTGACCAGTACCCATAACTTATTCCAGAACACAGTAAAGGAAACTGAGTGATTATTTGTGGAACAAATGTGAGAAGACTCAACTTTCTTTTCTGAGATGACTTTTGGCTGGAGTAGAGTTGGGAGGGATATGGATGGTTTGAGGTCTCATCCTCATTCTTTGTAAAATGTAATCCTACATACAAAGTCAGCCTTCATTATGGGGATGTCACTCACATCCCTCTATTGACCCTACACTTCCTTGTCCAATCCATTAACAATCCTATTGATTCTGCCTCCAAAATAATTTACCCAAAACCATTCTCTATCACCTCTGCTGCCTCCTTGTCCAAGCCTCTCCTCTTTTTCCCATCAACACTGATAGACTCCCTCTATTCTCTGCATGCTAGCAAAGTAATGCTCAAAATTCTCCAAGCCAGGCTTCAACAGTATGTGAATCATGAACTTTCAGATATTCCAGCTGGATTTAGAAAAGGCAGAGGAACCAGAGATCAAATTGCCAACATCTGGTGGATCATCAGAAAAGCAAGAGAGTTCTAGAAAATCATCTACTTCTGCTTTATTGACCATGACAAAGTCTTTGACTGTGTGGATCACCACAAAGTGTGGAAAATTCTGAAAGAGATGGGAATACCAGACCACCTGACCTGATTCCTGAGAAATCAGTATGCAGGTAAAGAAACAACGTTAGAACTAGATATGGAACAACAGACTGGTTCCAAATTGGGAAAGGAGTACATCAAGGCTGTGTATTGTCACCTTGTTTATTTAACTTTAAGCAGAGTACATCATGAGAAACACTGGGCTGGAAGAAGCACAAGCTGGAATCAAGATTGCCGGGAGAAATATCAATAATCTCAGATATGCAGATGACACCACCCTTATGGCAGAAAGTGAAGAAGAGTCTCTTGATGAAAGAGAAAGAGGAGAGTGAAAAAGTTGGCTTAAAGCTCAACATTCAGAAAACTAACATCATGGCATCCAGTCCCATCACTTCATGGCAAATAGATGGGGAAACAATGGAAACAGTGAGAGACTATTTTGGGGGGCTCCAAAATCACTGCAGATAGTGACTGCAGCCATTAAATTAAAAGACACTTGCTCCTTGAAAGAAAAGATATGACCAACCTAGACAGCCTACTAAAAAGCAGAGACATTACGTTGCCAACATAGGTCCATCTAGTCAAAGCTATGGTTTTTCTAGTAGTTATGTATGTATGTGAGAGTTGGACTATAAAGATAGTTGAGCACCAAAGAATCGATGCTTTTGAACTGTGGTGTTGGAGAAGACTCTTGAGAGTCCCTTGGACTGCAAGGAGATCCAACCAGTCAATCCTAACGGAAATCAACCCTGAATATTCATTGGAAGGACTGATGCTGAAGCTGAAACTATAATACTTTGGCCACCTGATACAAAAAACTGACCCCTTGGAAAAGACTGATGCTGGCAAAGATTGAAGGCGATCACTGACTCAAAGGACATGAGTGTGAGTAAGCTCCTGGAGTTGGTGATGGACAGGGAAACCTAACGTGCTGTAGTCCATGGGGTCACAAAGAATCGGACACGACTGAGCGACTGAACTGAACTGATTCTCTACACAGAAGCCAAAGTGGCATTTAGAAAAACATAAAATACTATGTCCCTGTCCTGATTTAAACCACCCAAGCTTCCTACTACAATTAAAAATAAAACCAACTTGCTAACTGAGCTCTGGCCATATTGCCCTGCTTCCTTTTATGTTAACAAAGCAAGCTCATTGATGCCTGAGGTCCCTTTTACCCTTTGTCTGGAGGATCCTGTTACCTAGTCTTTGTGTTACTGATGACCTCACACCCTTCAAGTCTGGAGCTTCCCTGACCATCCCATCTATGGACACATAATTTTTCATTATGACATTGTCATGTATTATTTTCTTCACAGTTCTTTTAACCAACTGAAGTTATCTTATTTGTTGATGTGTTTTCTTTTGATTATCTTACTCCCTACCATCTCCCCAACATCTAAAAATAATACGACATACAATAGATACTCACCACTTTTTGTGGAATACACAGATGGATGAATGAAATGGAGAAGCTGTCTCTCACACCATTGTTGCTCTATAGTTGTTTTTTTGTTTGCTTGTTGTTTTTTTGCACCCCCCACCCCCATACAGTGTGGCTTGTGGGATGTTAGTTCCCCAATCAGGAACTGAATCTGGGCTCCGGCAGTGAAAGCACCAAACCCTAACCACTGACCTGCCAGGTAATTCCCACCATTGTTGCTCGTTTATTCTTTCTTTACTTAAAAAGAAAAAAACAGAATAAGCTTCAGTTCAGTTCAGTTGCTCAGTCGTGTCCAACTCTTTGCGACCCCATGAATTGCAGCATGCCAGGCCTCCCTGTCCATCACCAACTCCCGAATAAGCTTAAAATCCATAATTTTTCCCTACCTATATTCTTTCCTTATGGAACTAAAATGATTTAACATTTATTAGTCTGAATCCCCTGGAGAAGGAAATGGTGACCCACTCCAGTTTTCTTGCCTGGAGAATCCGCATGGATGGAGGAACCTGGCGGGCTACAGTTCATGGGGTTGCAAAGAGTCAGACACACCTAAGCGACTTTACTTTCACTTTTCAGTCTCTTATTCATGCCAGACAATATGGTCAATTATCTCATTTATTTATTACACCAGTCCTCCACATTAGATCCTGTTATACAGTCCATACTTTATAACTCTGAAGTTTGTGATATTTCAATTATTTTCTCAAGGCCACAAAGCTAACCAATATTCCATTTGACTTTCTCAAGTGAACCTCAGAACTGAGGAATCACGTAGGATGAGGAGGAATTTGCATCACTTTGACTCGCCCCGCCCAAGAAGCCTTTCGGTTATCAGTGATAATAGGATAGACAGAGAAATTTGTATCATGGCGACCAAATAAAACTTTGACAGCAAACTCTGAACTCAGCTAATTTAGCATTTTCCCCAGAAGGAAAGACAAACCAAAGTCAGATTACTGACTGTGAATTTTTTCCTGTTCTATTAGAACAACTGTCTAATTAGTGGACTCTCAAGGTTTTGAGTTCAAGAAAATCAGAAAGGCTGACTTTGCTCAGTCAATTAATCTTGGGGCTTAGCTTGGCCAATTCATTCTGTTACCCAGAAGCAAAATTACATGCAACATAGAAATGCATTTAAATACCACCAAGAAGTGTACGGTTTGAAGTAGAAGAGACTATGAAGAGAGAAAAATTGTTGAGGAAAATCTTAGGACGATAGGAGACCACATGGACCCATAGCCTGTCTCTATGCAACTGTAAATGTCTTGGTGAAAACTAATGGAAAAGGAGAGTTTAGATGTCTAGATAATTGACTAAAATTTTAATTAATTTTCTATCTGGTTATTTGGCATCACAAAGGTAGAATTGTGTTAAAGCACTTGCAATGTGATTTTTTTAAATTGTTTTTAAAAATTGTTTTAAAAAAGTATTTTTTAAAATGGTTGCTTCTATTCAACAAACTTTCTTAGAATTTTAATTTTCTATATTAACATCTTGAGGTATAAAATGTGATTATCTTTTTGTATATGGATAATCAGCCTTGATGTGAAATCCATTAAATATAGTTACACAATCATACAGTTAGGAAAGTTGTTTTTCAAATCAATGACGTTTCAGTGGTGGCTTCCTTTGTGTCTAGATCAGCCAGTGGTGGGGGTGCAAAATATTAAAGAAATACTTAGCAAATATTAAGCAAATTAAACGTGTCGGGAATTTTGCTCAGCACTTTCTGTGAATTAGCCTATTTAACTTTATATTAAGCCTTTGAGAAAGATACTGTTATAAACATAGCTTTACAGATGAGCAAACTATATGTTAGTGAGGTTAGCATGCAGAAGGGTCATGTGAACCCAGACTATCTAACCTGAGAGTCCAAACATACTTACATGCAACTCTTCAAGGAATCTACAGCTTTTTTGGGGGAAAATATAATTGTATGAATGAAACAGTTAAATCACAACAAAGGAAGCTGTGGGATAAATGGTCTATGGATGAGGCAAAACCACAGGCTCACCACAGTGTTAATAGCAGATGAGAGGGAGGTTGGGATAACAGAGACACACTACTGTATATATGGTAGATAACCAACAAGGACTTACTGTAGAACACAAGGACCTCTACTCAATACTTTGTGATAACCTAAGAGGGAAAAGAACCTGAAAAAGAATATATATATTCATGTATATGTATGTACACACACACACATATATATACATATGGTGACTCAGACGGTAAAGAATATGCCTGCATTGCAGGAGGATTCAATCCCTGGGTTGGGAAGATCCCCTGGAGGAGGGCATAGCAACCCGCTCCAGTATTCTTGCTTGGAGAATCCCATGGACAGAGGGGCCTGGCGGGCTACAGTCTGTGAAGTCACAAAGAGTTGGATACAACTGAGCAACTAAGTACACACACACACACATATACAATATATACATACATTTATATATACATACATACATAGAGAGATATATAACTGAAACACTGTGCTCTACATCTGAAACTAACATGACATGCTAAGTCAAACTATACTTCAATAAAAAGAAAAAAGAGCAGACAAGACTCAAGACAGAGTGGCTCCTGACATCATGATCTAAGGAAAACTGAGCTCCAAGTCAGTAACTTGGGGATAGAAAGTAAGTAGGATGGTGTCTCACCCTTGACTTGGAGATTATATATATGGACTTGGATTCTCTGCCAACAAACAGCAAATTCTCCGAGATTTCCTTGTGCAATATTTGCCTTTGCCTCCTTGCTAAAAGAAAGTTTTCCTCTGCACGATCCAGTTTGTCTTACCAACAGGCAGCTGGCAAATCGAGGGTGTGATATTACATGCTGTAAAGAGGTATTCAGACTGGCAAATGCTTATGCTCTTGTGCCACTTTGAATTTTATTTCAGGTTCCTCAGGATGGGTTTTTGGTGCTGATGAGCATTTCATACTGGGTGGCGTGTGTTTGCACGTGTGTGTAGGGTGAGAGAGGAACTGTGGTGTGCCATGGGGAAATGTACACGTGTGCCATCTGGAGACAGCCCTGAAAACAACCAGTCCCCCAGGAGCGATGTGAAGAGGAATGAGTCAGGCCAAGAATAGCATTTCCTGACTGCCCACTCACTGGCACATTGCCAGAAGGTTTTCTTTTCTTCTGTAGGTTCTAATCTTCAGTTTCATATGAAAAGATGATATTGCCAAATCGGGTGATAAGATGCTTTTTATAATAACTAGTTTGATTAATTACAAGACTCTAATCTCCTGAGGGCAGGGACCATGTTTTTTCTATTCACCATTGTGTACCAACATCCTGGCATGAAGTCAGGACCTAATAAGTATTTGTTGCATGAATAAATGAATAATAAATGAGTGTAATATTTTGTATTTATTGGATCAGATCCTCCCTGTGAATCATTGCTCTCCTGGGTCACTGAGAAGCTGGCAGCTCTGACTGCATGAAATACATTGGATGTTTTTAGAAGCAAGGGTCCTCAACCCATTAGCAACCCTAGTACTTTTTCTAGGGGTATGTAGATATCAGTTCAGTCAACAAGCTGTTACTGAGCTCTACTGTTGTAACATTATTAGAGGACTGGGGATGTTTGCCTTCAACAAGGCAAACAAGGCTTAGTTCTCTTAGAGGTTCTCTTCTTGTAGGTTAAGCATAATAATAAAACCATGGATAATTGACTGGTGGTAATAAATGCTATGAAAATGCAGGGAAATGAGAAAAAGAATTATGGACAAATACTATTGATATATAGTATTCCCAACTATCTCCCCTGAGGAAAACATGGTCCAGGACCTAGAATGAACTTAATGAGGTTGTCATGAGGTCCACCTCTAGGAAATTACACTGAAAACTATTTAAGAATATCAATGATGCCCAAGTCTTTTTTCTCTAATTTTTAAGATTAAGTTTTAACTTTGAGATAGTTGTAGATTTATACACAGTTGGAAGAAGCAGACTCACAAATATAAAAAACAAACTAATGATTACCAAAGGTGGGGAGAGAGATGGGAGGAGGGGTAATTAAATTGTGCTGTGCTTAGTTGCTCAGTCATGTCCGACTTTTTGCAATCCCATAGGTTGTAGGAATCCTAACAGGCTCCTCCTTCCATGGGGATTCTCCGGGCAAGAATACTGGAGTGGGTTGCCATGCTCTCCTCCAGGGGATCTACCCAACCCAGGGATTGAACCCAGGTCTCCTGCATTGCAGGGAGATTCTTTACCATCTGAGTAAAATTAGGGGTATGGAATTAGGAAACACAAACTACTATGTATAAAATGCTTCCCAGGTGGCTCAGTGGCAAAGAATCTGCCTGCCAATGCAGGAGATGCATGTTCAATCCCTGGATCAGGAAGATACCCTGGAGGAGGAACCCATGGCAACCCACCCCAGTACTCCTGCCTGAACAATCCCATGGACAGAGGACCCTGGCAGCCTATAGTCTGTGGGGTCGCAAAGAGTCGGACACGACTTAACAACAACAACATGTATAAAATAGATAAGCAACAAGGATGTGTTGAATAAATATAGCTGTTATCTTGTAACAACTTTTTTTCATCATTTAATAGCTAATTATTTTCATAAACATGAGGTATTTCAAAGAACCATAAGATGAAGCACTAAATATATACATTTTGAAGAAATTAAACATAGAGCTTTGCATTTATCCAGTTCCATAATGGTGTCCAAGTCTTGAAGATTTGGGGAAATTATTTTCCACTTGATCGTTCAGAAATCTATTCAATGAGTGATCGGTAGGATAAAAAGAACAGCAAAAGTGATCAAGAAAATGCACTCCTGGAGAAAAGAATGGAGGGTTTACCATAGCTAACATACTTTGAGCACTTGCCCTGTGTTGGTAAGTACTGTATGTTTACCTTAATTTATTACCAAAAGATTCCCATGCAACAGGCACTCATCATCAACAGGCACACAACATCACCTTTTGATGGCAAACAAGGCACGGAAAGATTAAGTAAGCTTCCAGAAGTCTCTCAGCTAGTGGATGGAAAAATCTAGCGGTGGAACCAGGCAGTCTGACTCTAAGGGTAAATTATTAAGTTACTCCATTGTAGAATTTAAGCACAGTGTCTCTAGAATCCAAGGTTTTTAAACTACTAGTATACTCTGCTTCTTTGAAGTGTATAATGAATATATGAGAAGATTATGTTTAAACAAAGCTATCAAGTCTACTACAAAAGAATACAATATTCCAGCAAGACTGCCAATTTATTTCAGCCTTCCAGTCTTTGTATTTGTAGGTACCTCTACCTCCAAAGCTCTTCCCTGGGCTCCTTGCATGGCTGGCTCCTTCTTATCAGACAGGCCTCAGCTCAAACATATTTCTTCCTGTCCACCCTATGCCTAGCAGGCCACCATTCCTGAGTCACTCGCTATTCTATTTATCCTGCTTTTAATTTCTTCCCAGCCCTGATGACTATTTGTAAGTTCCTGGATATTGATGTCTACTTGTGGTCATCTTTTTCCCCAACCAGAATGTAAGCACCACAAGGTTAGGGGTATAGCAGCTGCTTTGCTTCCTTCCTTAAATTTCCTTAGAGACGGAACCCTGCCTGGTCCCTCACAGAGGCTTTAAAAACATATGATGAATTTACACTTTCCCTGGGACCTGCAGCCTCAGCTCCCAGAGGGCATTACTTTTATGGAAGAGCATGCTACTGACAACCTGCCCACCATTCTGTGTACCAGGTAGGAAAGGAGAGGTGTTTTCAGAGACCTGAGAAATACTGTCCAATAAGCACCCAAAAAGAGCTGTGAATGCTCTGAAGGCTGCCAAGGCCACCAGGTATGAAACTTATTTGCCAGAAGACCAATTTGGAGGGTATTTCTACAGTTAGATAATATGCAAGGTCATCACTTTAAATGTTACCTGAATCTCCTTATTTTGGTCTTGTTTTGGCTCCTTTCTTACTTGAGATCGAATGGTTGTGATGGTTTATCACCTGTCTCCTCTAGAGAACTTAAGGCCATGAGAGCAGGGATCTAACTATCTTTATACTCCTAGATGTTCAGTGTCTAGGGCTTCTCCCATGGCTCGGTGGTGAAAGATCTGCCTGCCAATGCAGGAGTCACAGGAGATTTGGGTTCAGTTCCTGGGTTGGGAAGATTCCCTGGAGGAGGAAAAGACAACCCACTCCATTACTCTTGCCTGGGAAATCCCATTGTCAGAGGAGCCTGATGTCCATGGAGTCACAAAGAATCAGACATGACTGAGTGACTGAAAACACACACATTCAGTGTCTAGAACCATGCCAAACAAATTATAAGTGCACAAGAAACATTTAATACAAGGACCAGTAAATGAGCCAACACTTGGTTGTGTCTGTAGAGAAAGGCAGGTGGAATACCACAATGAAGCCAACGTTTACTGAGTCCCTGCTAAGTCCCAGGCACGTTTCCTGGAATGTATCTTACTTCAGTTATTTACCTGTTAAGTTAGAAGCTTTGGGAGGCCACCTTTTCACTTCAGTTCAGTCACTCAGTCGTGTCCAACTTGTTGCAACCCCATGCAGCACACCAGGCTTTCCTGTCCATCACCAACTCCTGGAGTTTACTCAAACTCATGTCCATTGAGTCAGTGATGCTATCCAACCATCTCATCTTCTGTTGTCGCCTTCTCCTCCCACCTTCAATCTTTCCCAGCATCAGGGTCTTTTCAAATGAGTCAGCTCTTTGTATCAGGTGGCCAAAGTATTGGAGTTTCAGCTTTAGCATCAGTCCTTCCAATGAACACTCAGGACTGATCTCCTTTAGGATGGACTGGTTGGATCTCCTTGCAGTCCAAGGAACTCTCAAGAGTCTTCTCCAACACCACAGTTCAAAAGCATCAATTCTTCAGTGCTCAGCTTTCTTTATAGTCCAACTCTCACATCCAAACATGACTACTGGAAAAACTTGACTAGATGGACCTTTGTTGGCAAAGTAATGTCTCTGCTTTTGAATATGTTATCTAGGTTGGTCATAACTTTCCTTCCAAGGAGTAAGCATCTGTTTATTTCATGGCTGCAGTCACCATCTGGAGTGATTTTGGAAGACCCAAAAAATAAAGTCTGACACTGTTTCCACTGTTTCCCCATCTATTTGCCATGAAGTGATGGGACCGGATGCCATGATCTTAGTTTTCTGAATGTTGCACTTTAAGCCAACTTTTTCACTTTCATCCAGAGGCTCTTTAGTTCTTCTTCACTTTCTGCCATAAGAGTGCTGTCATCTGCATATCTGAGGTTATTGATATTTCTCCCAGCAATCTTGATTCCAGCCTGTGCTTCCTCCAGCCCAGCGTTTCTCATGATGTACTCTGCATATAAGTTAAATAAGCAGGATGACAATATACAGCCTTGACGTACTCCTTTTCCTATTTGGAACCAGTCTGTTCCGTGTTGCTAACTGTTGCTTCCTGACCTGCATACAGATTTCTCAAGAGGCAGATCAGGTGGTCTGGTATTCCCATCTCTTGAAGAATTTTCCACAGTTTGTTGTGATCCACATAGTCAACCTTTTAAGGAGTTAAATATACAGAGTGGAAGATGCCTTTCTTCTTTGAGATATCAAAACCACATCTGGCTAGGGAAGTGGTTATTTAAATGAAGGTTGGGTATCCCTGGATCTTCAGACTTTAATCAGTTCACTGAGGTCTGCACCAATATCTGATGTGTGCGTGTGCTCCATCATGTCCGACTCTCCCTGATCCCAAGGACTGAGTCTACCAGGCTCCTCTGTCCATGGAATTTTCCAGGCAAGAGTACTTGAGTGGGTTGCCATTTCTTGCTCCAGGGAATATTCCTGACTCAGGGATGGAAACTGAGCTCTTGCATCTTCTGCATTGACCTGTGGATTCTTTACAACTGTGCCACTGGGAAGCCTATATCTGATAGTGCTGTATCAAAAAAAATAATAATTTTGTGTGATGCCCAGAGCATGTCTGAGGATCAATAGAAAATTATAACTAAAGCCTTGGCCAGTGCTTCACCCAGAGGATCGTTTCCATTTATCATCTCACTTTGACTTGACCTGAAATGGAGCCAAAAATACAATTTCCAAACAGAAGACTGGAAATGAGTGCAAATGAAGTGAATTTGAAGGAGGCTGTTCCCAGCATGCACAGCAAGCTTCACATCAGGCAGTTAGACAGGGAAGAGAAAAACGCAGGCTGGCGCAGTGGCATGTCTGAGATTGGAGCAGGAGATGTTGGAGCAGAATTTGTTTGGGCAATATCTGACTGCCCCAAAACCCCAGCCCTCAGCTCTACACCATCAAGTTCAGCCCATCGCTTAGCGGCACTGGAGAGGTGTGATTATGGAGAAACCGGTGTTCCATACTCTGGTCCAAGACACGTTATTAGGTACACAAAGCAGGGAAGATAGCACTTACAAGAAAATTCCCGAAAGTTTAATATCAGATAATAGTCTTTTCAGCTGATTCTGTGTGTATATAGGGCCAATTTCAAAGAAAAATAAGCTTCCTTTTATTTTAAAAAACCTGTAAAATAGTAATATCATTACACATACCTCACTCAGTTATTTAAAATTACCTCAAAACTGGTTTTCTCTTGAGGGCTTATCAGGACCCAAGCCTGATGTGGGAAAGGAAGGAAAGTCTTTACAGGGTACCCCGGAGGGCTTTCCCTGCCTCTCTTCCACACAGATTCTCTACTCAGGCCAGCCTATCATCCTAAAGTATCCACAGGATTGTCAGGAATTTGTTATTGTCAAACCAGTAACAAAGGAGTACTGAGGCCAAAACACTGCAGTGAAACCATGGGCTGGCTTTCAGCCCCAGCTGTGGGAATCTGCCTGCAATGCAGGAAACCTGGGTTCAATCCCTGGGTTTGGAAGATCTCCTGGAGAAGGGAAAGGCTACTCACTCCAGTATTCTGGCCTGGAGAATTCCGTGGATCGTATAGTCCAAGAGGTCGCAAAGAGTTGGACACGACTGAGCGACTTTCTCTCTTCTCTCTGTGATACTAATTGTTGTTGCTGTTTAGTTGCTAAATCATGTCCAACTCTTTGCAACCCCATGGACTATAGCCTGCCAGGCTCCTCTGTCCATGGGATCTCCCAGGCCAGGATACTAGAATGGGTTGCTGTTTCTTACTCCAAGGGATCTTCCCAATCCAGGGACCAAACCCACATCTCCTGCATTGGCAGGCGGATTCTTTACTGCTGAGCCACCTGGGAAGCCCCAGACACTCATTAGCTGTGTGCTCTTGGACGGTTCACTTCATCTCTCTGCATGGTGGAGGGCGGGGCTCTGAACATGGTTGCCTTGTCTCTTCCAGCTCTGGCTATGCATCCGGTTTGATGCAAATTGTCAGGACCAAGGTGATGCCCTGCCCCACTCACAGGCTGCAGCAGCCATTCAGAAAAATACTCTGTGTTCAGGTAGGGGAGGAAATGATTGTTAACCCTTTGCTTCTAAGTTCACCCAAGTGCACCCATCTTTGGCAGGTCTGCAATCATGCCATCTCCCAACTGAGATTTAGAATCAGGGTGTTTACAAATGGGTTCACCTAACCCCCTTCTCTTGAGCAACACTGCTCTCTGACACTGTCTCTACAGTTTCCACATCTTGGGCTAGATATGGAGGGAGGGAGGAAGGAAACCATGCAACATTTAGCCGTGTTGCTTTTATTTTCTTTACTCTCTGTTAACCTAGGACAGTGCCTCTTGAATTACTGCACTTGGGGTTCCTTCCTCAACAGATGCTAGAGTGGAGCTTAAAAATGGAAGTTCTTGGGCTCCACTCTGGCTTCACTGATTCAGAATTTCAGCAGAGAGTGTGGGAGCCCCCAAATCTGCATTTTAAACTAAGCACTCTAATCTTATGTGGGCTAGACTTTGGGGACCACTGTCCTAGAAGAAGAAAGGCAAACATAACACAGGTCACTCCACTTGCCTACTCTTGCTGCCAACCATGAAGAATCATCATGTTTTTATACCAACATTTATCTCACCTGCTATGTGCTAAGTATGGGCTTCTCAGGTGACTTATTGGTAGAGAATCCACCTGCCAGTGCAGGAGACTGGGTTGGGAAGATCCCCTGGAGAAGGAAACAGCAACCCACTTCAGTCTTCTTGGCTGGAGAATTCCATGGACAGAGGAGCCTGGTGGGCTACAGTCCATGAGGTCGCAAAGAGCTGGACCTGACTTAGTGACTGAGCACGAAAGCACGTTCTATGTACCAGGTACAGTGGGCAGCAAAGGCTCAAAGTACCTGCTCTCTCATAGAGTTTATGGTCTAGCGAGGGGAAACAATGATAAACAAATACAAACATCTAACATGGGAAGCAGTGAGAAAATATATGATGTAAAACCAAGGTTAAGTGCTAGGGAGGTGTGTCTTTTCAGAGAAGGTAGGTAGGAAGGCCTATTTGAAAGATGACATCTGTACAAAGCCTTAAAAGAAGTGAGAAAAAGGATTGTAGGATTGGGAGAACAGTCCAGTAAGAGAGAATGACGATCTTTAACTTGTAGAGGGGAATGCAAAGCATTTTTGTGCACATGTAGAATTGTTTTGATGGTTCTAAGAAATAGATTTCAGCGCAACTTGAAGATGGAGGCATGGTCAGCACTGTCCTGAAGTTGAATGGCCTACTTGGGCGGAAAGCTAGCTCTTCACCACTATCTTACCAGGAATTTTGTGAGGTGGTTCATGGACCCTGCAAAGGTCCCTGAATCAGAGGTCATCTCCCAAATGAAAATTCTATAACGTTTTTCTGTGGGATGGAAACAGGTGGCCTAAAGGCCTGGGAGCATGGTTTGGATTTGCTTTCCTTTCTCAGTAGTTTTTTTTTGTTGTTGGGTGGGGGGTGTCTATCTAGCTTGTGTTGCCTTTAGTCAGGGCTGGAACATACTGTACACATAACATGATACCAATGTCATGTATTTCTGGTAATTGCTACCTGCTTGGCTCCTGCAGGATGTTTTGGGCTCCCACTGCATGCTTAGACATGCTATCTGGGTTACAGGTCTATGAGAGGATGAGTTTATAATTAAGGTAGGATGTGGCTTCCTAACCTTTGCTCCTAAAAGAGTGACCTTTGGCTAGCAGTCCCCTGAGAGGGCCACCTTGCTGTTTATAAATAAAGATACACAGCTGAGCATATGTACCATTCTCTCCAGAGGCTTGGATGTAGCAGCTATTTCTTGTCGAACAAACAAGATATGATGACATTTTTAATGGTTTTATCCTAAGACGGCCTTTCTCTTCTTTCTAAATATTGTGCTTTGCAATGCTGTATCTGGAAGAGTGAACACACTCTATTTTTCAGTGCTCATAGTGTTTACTGCCTCTTTGAAACACAGCCTGGTGTGTTCCTGCCATTGCTCATCTAGAATAACAATTGCCTTGTCTGAATGCAAGACAATGGCCAGGTTTCTGTGTTTGTAAGACTGTTTTAATAATACACAAATGCACCTTGAGGAATTTGGGGAGTACAAAGAACTATCTATTAATAGAAGTCTACTGTACTGCAACCATAAGGACTGCTTCTAAGAAAGCAACCACACATCTAAGCGGCCAACTTTTTAAAATATGTCCAGGCCCTCTTAGCCTCTCTATTGTCACAGCAGTCAGAAGAGTCTTTCATGCTACAGATACGGTCAGGCTTCTTTCCCCAAGTTCATATACTTTCATAATTTCCAGTTGGTCTTTGGATCAAGACCAGTTCCATCAGCCACACCACAGAGACACATAGGGTCATAGCATTCATAGCCTCAATCTCCTCCAAACTCCTTCTTGGCCTCTGTGCTCCAGCCTCACTGGCCTTCCTTCAGGACCTCACGTTCACCATGACCCATGACAAGATCTTTCATGGAAGATTCTCTGTCTTATCCTGCCTCCTTAAGTTTTACTCATTCACCAGATCTCAGCTCTGACACTTCTCCAAGGAAAGTACCCTGACCGCCCTGTGCATTACAAACCCCTCTGAGGCCCTGTCCTGACTCCATGTCCTCTGCATTGCAGCATTTGCCACAATTTATGTTCATTTGATTTGTTTTTCTTCCAACAGGGTTTGAGCCATATCTATTTTTACCACCAGAGAACCCACTGCCTAGCCAATATTTGACATTAAGGATGGAGGTGTTCTTTGTATTTTTAAAATAAGTGAATAAATACATTAATAACTTCTCTTGCAAGGAGGTTCCCTGACTAATGAATTTGCTTCAAACATATTCAAGTTAAGTGACATTCCCATGTATATAATTCAGATAGGGCTTTCATGCACATCTTTGAATTATTTTGCCTCCTCTTTGCTTTTCTTACTGACTGGGCTGTTACAGACACTTGCAAAGGCAAAGCCCTTGGCCATCTCAGCCTATCTCTCCTCCCAGCTCAGTCTGCCAGTGAAGAAACAATGACTCAGAAAACTAATGGGCCAGACTCTCTAATAACGATGATTTCACCACTGTTGATTTCTCTATTAGATTTCTAAAATTGAGTCAAAATGTAGACACTGCCTTGAGGCACAACTACCAGAGACAAATAATGAATTCAGAAACACAATTCAGAACAACACTGACCAATGTATATTACAGGCAAGCACTGGGAAAGGTGATGGAGGTTGAAAGAATCAAAGAAAGAAAACAAATGGAAGCTTTTTTGATGGGAGTGGGATGAAATGCAAGGAATTCAGGATCTGCAACCAGACTCACTGGTGAGACCTGGACAAACATTCCATCACAGCAAGTGCAGAGACAGTATATTAAGCGGTGACCAGGCACATGCCGTTCAATGTCTTTAGCCTTTTAATAAATATGAAAAGGAGGCATCATTTACTTTCATTTCACAGTAGAAAAAACAGACACTCAGAGGATACATAACTTGAAGTCATGTTTGGAACTCTGGTTTATCAGATTCCAAAGCCAAACTCTTTCCAACTAAATATTGGGTTGGCCAGAAAGTCCGTTTGAATTTTTCTGTAAGCTGTCATGGAAAAACCTGAACACAAACTTTTTGGTCAACCCAGTATTTCATCTTATCGGTCCTCCATCAGTATCTTCACCTACAAAGTGTGGATACGATCAGGCAGGATTATCTCCAGGTGATAGTAATACATGCAGAGTACCTGGAGCCTTATTGGCTTCTACTTAAACATTATTTTCTGTCCTTCTTGTTTCTTACCCGCTGTTGAATTCCTTATGGATTTTTATTAGAAATTCCTGAAATAGGGTTACCACTCCCAGAAAGATGATTTAATAGTCAAAGATTCAAGACAAGTACTTCACAAAGCACCCCTCAATTTCACACCAATGCCACCAAGTTTTACTGGTGCTATATCATTGTTTGACGAGGCACAGGAGGATTAGCCGTTTTCCCAAGACACCAATGTCAGAAGAGAACTTGAACCCAGTCCAGACTGCTGGGCCAGAATATTTTCCACCACCACGTCATGTCAAAATGCACAGGGCAGGAGCTGATTTCCAGGCGCTTCCCTAATATGAATCCCGTTAATAAAAACAACAGCTAACCCTCCATTTGCACCTGGAAACACATTACTCGCTTTGTATGAATGACCACATTTGCTGAACAAATGCACATTTGGTATGTGAATCATTTTTATCCCCCTTTTGATAGATAACAAAACTTGAGTGATTTTCTCTATATTAGGTAGATAGTTTAGCCAGTACTTGAATAAAACATCAGGAAGCAAATTCATAGCTACTGTGAAGCAGACAAATGCACAATAGAGGTTCACTGAATGTTTAAGAGGACAGCACTGACCTTGAATCTTTTCAGGACAGGCACTTCTCTGCCAGACATCTTGACCAAAAGCAACCTCTTGTCAGCAGCAGGATTTTAGTCTGTCATTTCAAAGGGATCCACAACTGATCAATCGCTTTCTCTCAGAGCTCTTCCCTGGAGCTCTGAAGATATTCGTCAGTCATGGCCGCTGCTTATCACAGACTCAGCTTCTAGCCTCTGATTACTCCTAAGATTCACCTGAGGGATCTTAAAAACCAGGATTCCTGGGCCAATTTCCATGGAGAATGGGGCGGAGACAGCCCTGTGCCCTTCCACAGCTGATTCTCATACACGGCCAGGGTTAAAACATACTGTTAGAGCTGAGTGCCCGTGCCTTTCTCCTGGTGGACCATAGTTTCTTAAAAGAGGAATGAATCTTTTCTATTTTTTCAGTTTCCATGTGCTGAGAACAATGCCTGAATATTGTAGGCAGTAGTAGGGAGCAGCTAAGAGCCTGGATGCTGGAGGCAGGCGGTTTGGATGTGAACCCTCATCTACCACATATTAGCTGTGTGGTTTTTGAGTAAGTACTACTATACAATTCAATGCCTCATTCCCTTATCTGTAAAGTGATAACATTCATCAATACTTGTGATGTTTTTGTGAGATTTATGGGAGGAAGTAACTATAAAGTATTTAATGCAAGGTCTGGCACATAACAAACCCACAATCAATGCTAGCTATGCAGATAGGCAAAAAATTCAATCAACATGGAACCTTAATGGCTCTACGTAACAGCTGTGGTAAACGCAGTGGGGATACAAAAAAATAATAAGTCCAAGTCCCTGAATGTTCACAGGCCTTATGCTAGGGGTGTTATCAATAATTTTTTTCACCTTCATGATAATACTTTGACATATTATTAGAAAAGGAAATATATCAGGTAAGTAACTGAAGGTCACAGCAAGTAATTATCAATCTGAGATTGGAACTCAGGTTCATCTGGCTTCAGATCTCACTAAAATTTCATATAAATGGTGATTCATATTCATTCAATCAATAAGCATCTTTGCCATGCTTGCTACGTGCTAGAAACTGTTCTAAGTACTGGAGACATAGAAACGAACAAAACAGAGAATGTCTCTGCTTTCATGTAGTTTATATTCTAGAGCACAGAAAGACTGGCGACAAATAAATAAATGGATATATAACATGTCAGGTCAAGGTAAGTGCCATGGAGGAAAAATAAAGCAGGGTACAAGTAACTGAGGGAGTATGTATTTGTGTATATGTGTGTATGTGAGAATTTTTTTTTTCCCATTTGGCAATATTGTAATCTTATTTTTCTTTTTTTTAATTGAAGTACAGTTGATGCACAAAAGTTACAGGTAGACAATATAGTGATTCACAACTTTTAAAGATTATACTCCATTTATAGCTATTATAAAATATTGGGCTTCCCTAGTGGTTCAGACAGTAAAGACTCTGCCTGCAATGTGGGAGACCTGGGTTTGATCCCTGGGTTGGGAAGATCCCCTGGAGGACAGTATGGCAACCCACTCACATATTCTTGCCTGGAAAATTCCCATGGACAGAGGAGCATGGTGGGCTACATCCATGGTGTTGCAAAGATTTGGACACAACTGAGTGACTAAGCACAGCACGGTGTATTGTACAATATATCCTGTGGCTTATTTTATACATAACAGCTTGTACCTCTTAATTTTATACCCCTATCTTGCCCCTGCCCTCTTTCCTTTCCCCACTGATAATCACTAGTTTGTTCTCTATACCTGTGAGTCTGTTTCTTTTATATTTTCACTACTTAGTTGTATTTTTTTCTTTTTTGGATTCTACATATGTCCTGATATCATACAATATTTATCTTTCTCTGTCTGACTTATTTCACTTAGCATAATACCCTCCAAGTTCATTCATGTTGTTGCAAATAACAAGATTTCACTCCTTTTTATGGCTGAGTAATATTCAATTGTGTATATACGTACCACATCTTTATCCACTGATCTGTTGATGGATGCTTAGATTTCTTCCATATCTTGGCAACTGTTAATAATGCTGCTATTAACATTGGAGTGAGACTCAGTCGTGTCCGACTCTTTGTGACTCCGTGGACGGGAGCCAATCAGGCTCCTCTGTCCATGGAATTCTCCAGGCAAGAAGAGTGGAATGGGTTGCCATGTCCTTCTCCCAGGGATCTTCCCAACCCAGGGATTGAACCCAGATCTCTCACATTGCAGGCAGATTCTTTACCGTTTGAGCTACCCAGGAAGTCCCTATTTTAGACAGGAAGGCCAATAAATGCTTCTGATAAAGAAACATTTGAGTGATGGACATAATAAGATGTGTTCAGATTCTGGGTAAGTTTTAGGAGTTTAAGTCCGAGGATTTATTGTAGAATTAGAAGGATATGAGACAGAAGGAAATAAAAGACAATTTCAAAGTGCTTGACTTGAGTAACTAGAAGAACGAAATTCTCATTTAGTGAGCTGAAGAAAAATGCTGAACAAAGAGGTTTTTCTTGAGAGGAAATCAGGAGTTCTGTTTTGAGATCTCTGTTGTGCATATGAGTGGAAATACTAGGTAGGCAGATAGACATACAAATCTGTATTTTAGGGAGAAGTTGGAGCTAGAAATATAAACTGAATAGAAGAGATTTCAGACCATGAGATCACCTAGGAGCAAGTATAGATTAAGAAGAAGACTGAGCCCCGGGCCCCAATATTTATAGGTTGGGAAGATGATGAGGAACTAGCTGGGGAGTCAGAGAAGGACTAGCCAGTGAGGGAGAGGGAAACAGAGAGAAAGTGTGGCCTTGAGGCCAAGACAAGAAACTCTCTCAAGAAGGAAGCAGTGACTGCTTGGGTCAAAACTAGTGCAAGCTGCAGCAGAGGATGACAGGATTCATGAATGAGAGGGTCACTGGTGACCCTCACGAGAGCTGTTTCGGTGGCGGGATGGAAAGAGCAAACTGGAGGGAAAGACATGGTGACCATGTGGAGGACCCTTTCAAGACTTTTTTTTTTTTTTTTCTGGAAAGGGGAGTGGGGAATGAGGCAGCAGCTGAGGGGGATATAGGATCAGGAGATGATTACTTTAAGTGAGATGATTTACAGCACGTCTGTGGACTGCCCCACGGGATCCTGTAGAGAGGAAGGACTTAGAGTAGAGGGAGAGGGGCTGAGTGCAGGGGTGAGGGGCTTGCGTGGGGGTCAGGGGTGGGATTCACACAGGGGAGGACTGGCTGGAGATGAAAGCAGGGACCGTTCATCTGCTGCACGTGAAAATGGAAAACAAACTTGAAATGCAAAGCAGAGTCAAACAATGTAAGGTTCTGTCTCACTTAATCCTTCTAATAACCCCTTCATGTGGTGGAATATTATTTCTGTCTTACAGAGAATCACAATGTGCACTTGGGAAAGATTTTCAATGTAGTTGCGTACTTGTAACAATGAGAAAATGAGTAGTCAGGGAACGCTGTAGGTGGAAGCGGGTTTGATGTGGACCCAAAGAGTGGGCTGGTTTTAAATATGTGAAAGGGGCTGAGACAAGAATTCCAAATACATGTAAGAATTCTATAAACATGTAAAAAGGCACAAAATAGAGCAAAATCCTTTCTTGGCAGGTACTTTGGAACTGAACTGCGTGGATTCTAATCCTAGCTCTTGCACTTAATAGCTGTGTGATCTTGGACAAGATACCTAACTTCTCTGTGCTCTGGTTTCCCCATGTTTAACACACAGGGATCGTAACTGTACCTACTTCATAGGATTGTTGTGAGGAATACATACAGGTAACTGTACCTACATCCATATACACACACAGTGGAACTGTGCCTAGAAAGTAGAGAACACTGCTTGGTTTACTTCTAAAAGTAAAGAGTTTGGGGAAAAAATGTGTATTTTTCCTCTGTGTGTGTGTGTGTGTACTTCCAGCAGTCCTGCTTTTGGGTATCATTGGAAGATATTCTGCTGCAAGAACTTTGCAGAACAGGGAGCTCAGCTCGGTGCTCTGTGATGGCCTAGAGTGGTGGGATGTGGGGATGGGTGGGAGGTCCAAGAGTGAGGGGATATATGCACACACACAGCTGGTTCACCTCGTTGTACAGCGGAAACTAACATAACGTTGGAAAGCAAGTATACTCCAATTTGTAAAAAGTCAAAAAGAGAAAAGAACCTTCTTCGTCTTGAAGGAGCATTATTGAAAGAAGACAGGTAAGTTCGTTCACTCACTCTGTCATTCAGTCCTTCATTCTAGTAGGATTTCTTGAGCATCTACTCAGTCCAGCTCTGTACTGACCGGGTTGCAGAGACCAAGGACAACTAGGGCAGGGTTCCTGTGCCCAAGCTGCTCCTGGCTAGCAGAAGGTAGATGCAGACTTAGACTGCTTCAATATAGCCTGAAGGCTATTCTCATACAGATCTTCAGGAGGAAATATGCAATGTAAGGGGCAAGAGCACTGAGTTTTTGTTTTGTCTTGTTTAACAGTAATTTATTAACTACCAGCCTTCAAGGATCAAACTGCCTAGAGAAAGAGACCAAAGAGTCACCAGACCCACACAATCCCGTGTGATATATGGCTGCTGCTGCTGCTAAGTCACTTCGGTCGTGTCTGACTCTGTGCAACCCCACAGACAGCAGCCCACCAGGCTCCCCCGTCCCTGGGATTCTCCAGGCAAGAACACTGGAGTGGGTTGTCATTTCCTTCTCCTACTAGGGTTTTATTACTATTACTTAAACTTTTTATTTTGTATTGAAGTATAGCCAAATAGCTTGCCTCGTGGCTCAGACTGTAAAGAATTTGCCTGCCAATGCAGGAGAACTGGGTTCGATCCTTGGGTCAGGAAGATCCCCTGGAGAAGGGAATGGTAACCCACTCCAATATTCTTGCCTGGAGAATTCCATGGAATGAGGAGCCTGCTAGGCTACAGTTTGTGGAGTCACAAAGAATCGGACACAACTGAGCAACTAATACTTTCATAATCGATTAACACTGTTGTGACAGTTTCAGGTACTCAGCAGAGTGACTCAACCATACATATACCTGTATCCATTGCCCTGCTCCCCACAAACTCCCTTCCCATTCAGGCTGCCACATAACATTGAGCAGAGTTCCCTGAAGAGCACCGAGTTTTGATTCAGATTGTTTGGACCTGAGTCTTGGCTCTGCCACTTTCCTAACTAAGGCTCTGGGCAAGGTGGTGAGCATCAGTGTCCTTATCTGTAAAATGGAGATGATGGCGTCTAACACAAGAGGTTGTGTGAGGGGCCAGTGTGATTATACAGCCATGGCCCCCAGCACACAGCCAAAGATCCACAGGCTTTGTGGTGCTATGGCTGCTTCTCTCTAATTTCCTCTTCTCATTGTTATTGTGGTTTATATGACTCATAAAAACACTTCTGTCTTCGGACTTGTTGAGGAAGTCTTCCTAGAAAGATGTGACTCAAACTGAGTTTTAAAGGATGGATGGGGTTTGCAGCATGAAATGATGACCAGGCAACTCAGGGAAAGGATACCATCTCTGGCTCAGCACATCACCCTTTGGATAAAGAAAGCATCTGCACCAATTTGTAAGATAATCCAAATAAAAGCTCTTCATGTCAGGTACCAAATCAGGTCCACTGGAGAATATTAGGCAAGTTTCCTCATACCTTCCTGGCTCTCTCATTCTGTGGGTCTCCTATGCCCTTCTGTCCTGTCTGGAATGATTTCCTTTTGATTGGAATTGGAATTTTGTTCCTCTGCTCCTGAAACCATTCTGCTGTATGAATCCTTCCCTATCAGGAGGAGGGAGTTATGTGCTCACTTGATGGATTCACAGAGAAGGGAATACCATCCAATTGCCTTCTCAAAACCCTACCTGTACTCTTATATCAGCTCTATTTAGTTGTCCTTTTTTTCTGGATCTGTCTTCTTATTTCAAGTTACAGTATTACTAGAATATGGTAATAAAAGCTGATCCCTCAAATATGGCCACCAAAAACGCCCCAATCCACAGTGTTTTAAACAACTCCCCAATCCAGCAATGCTGGATGTTCCCCAATCCAGCATTCACATAAAAGGTCATGGTTTGCAGAATATTGTCCACATGTTTTTAAGATTTATCTATACAACAGTATTGGTATTTGTAATCTTCTTCAATAAAAATTGAGCACCTATTATGTACTTGGTATTGTTCTAGTGATGAGGTTAAAACAGAGAGCAGAATTACATAAGAGTCTTGCTCTTGACGCTTTCAATCCAGTAAGGAAACAGATACTAACAAATCGGTTGTATCAGTCTATTCATAATGGTAAGCTAGGATAGGTGCTCTGAAGGAAAGAAACCCAGTTCTTTAAGAGCTATGATCGGAGACTTCTCTGGCGGTCCAGTGGCTAAGACTCCACACTCCCAGTGCAGGGGGCCTGGGTACAGTCCCTGGTCAGGGAACTAGATCCCACATGCTTCAGTGATGATCGAGGATCCCACATGCTGCCACTAACACCCAGCAGAGCCAAATAAGTAAATACATTTTTAAAAAAAGAGCTAAGATCAGCTGAGGGTCAAGAATGGCTTCTCAGCTTCAGTTGAGAATCGATGGCTTGAATTAAAGAATGGGGCAGAGGGGAGAGAGAACCATCCCCCAAATCTGTGGTCAGAGGGAGAATATGGAGACAGAAAGCTTATGGCTGGAGAGCCGACAAGAAGGCGTGTTTGGGGTCACTCAGGAAAGTCAGGCAGGAGTCAGAATATGCAGGACCTAAAGGCCTGGGGAGGTCATCGACAGGTTAAGTGCAAGTGTGTTTGTGTTTGAGGTGGTGGGGTGGAATCATGTTTCAAAAAAGAATTTTGACTTCAATATATGGACCAACTCTCTATATGATGGATGAAAAACAGGCTTGAGGGATGAGAATGAGAAAGTGAAGGAAAAAGGAACTAACATTTATCGACTACATATTATAGATTTACCCTATCTACAATGTGTTGCTGTATATAATGTGTTTAGGTAACACCTTGGATGCAGTAAACAGAAGTACAGGCTGGCTACCGTTATCATCACACTGTGTGTGGCATTCTGAATGTATTTCCTTGCATGTTTTACAAACGAGGGAACTTAGGATAAGAGAAAGCACTTCCCCGGGGACTCACTGGTAAAGAACCTGCCTGCCAATGCAGGAGATGCAGGCTTGATCCCTGGGTCATGAAGATCCCCTGGAGAAGGAAATGGCAACCCACTCCAGTATTGTTGCCTGGGAAATCCCATGGACAGAGAAGCTTGGCAGACTGTAGTCCATGAGGTTGCAAAAGAGCCAGACATGTCTTAGCAACTAAACAACAGGCTAAGAGAGGTAAAGGAACTACCCAACATCACCCACTTGGCAAGTGGTAGAGCTAGGACTCTGCCCAGGATATTCCTATGTTGAGAGAACAAAGTCAAGGCAAAGCTGGGAGGATAATACTAATCGTCTCAGTAGGATGGTTCCATCCCTGAAGCAGCCCAGGTATTGTTAATGCTCTTAAAGTTGTTCTAGAATTACTCTTAAGGGGATTGTCTGGATTTATTTGACTTTCACAGGGATAGACACAAGTTAATCATTACTGTCTTTTTCAATTAAATAAATGTTCCCAGTCAGAATAGACTATAGAGTAACAGGATTGCTAACAACGTAGAAACATAAACTCAGATTCATTCTGACATCTTTTTCTCCTCAAACTCTAAATAAGTGTAACAAGTTTCTAGTGACACTATGATGCTTTGGGGGAAACCACTTTATTGCTTGAGAGAGTATGATAACAGAGACTTGCATAGCTAAGAAGGCACATAGGGTGTAGGACTAAAAAATGGAGGGCATTTATCATGTAGTAAGTTTTATGAATAACTTTAATTATCACACTTAATTTTTAACATCCTGGTAGCTGTTGTTGTTTAGTCGCTAAGTTGTGTCCAACTCTTTTGCAACCCTGGGGACTACAGCCTGCCAGGCTCCTCTGTCCATGGGATTGCTAAGATAAGAATATTGGAGCGGGTTGCCATTTCTTTCTCCAGGGGATCTTCCCAATCCAGGGATTGAACCCATGTCTTCTGAATTGGCAGGTGGATTCTTTACCACTGATCTACCTGGCAAGTCCAATATCCTGGAAGTAGGTCTCTTTAGTTCCATTCTAGAGATGAAACTGGGCATAAAGCAATTAAGGGACTTGTCTTTGGCCTCTTGATATTTAACTCCTGCCTTTTCTACTCTGCCCCAGAGCCTTATTCATGATTTTAATGTTTGGCAGAGGCTATTCCCTTTGACCATCATCTTTAATACGTTTACAAGAAATTTATAGTCTTTCTCCCCACCCCCATACACACACTTAAATCTGATGATAGCTGGTGATTCAGAGATTGTTTGCTTTGACATGAATAAAATGAGGTTTCCATTTTGATGGAATTAATCAGTTAAATTTGACATAAAAAACAGTTCAAGAAAGTTCTCATGGTGGTGGTGTTCTGTCTGCCCAAGGTACGGTCTTTAGTCTGATTCATAAACAAAACACCAACTGAATAGACAAAGTGTTGGAGTTCTCAAAGTTTAAGCTGGGAGGAGAGGCAGGGCACCAATCAGAAATCACTGAGGCAGCTTCCTATATGAGTTTAAGTCTTCTGTGTTTGGAAAGTTCCCCTCATGGAGATTTCTATCCATGCTACTCTTTGTCTATCCCCAGTATATATAGGGACTTGCTACATTTCTATGAGGGAAGAGAGACTTCTTAGTGGGCCATCTCCTTTAGCCACCAATAACATTTTAAAGTAAATATGCAAATTAAAACCAAAAATCTATGAATTATCAATGCCTATGGAAAATACTACCCTCAGTTTCAGTTCCAAACTTCTACTCCTATTTCCTGAGAATACTGATTAAAAAGCATCTTTATGGTATAATACACACTTCTCTTATTTTAAATACACAGCCCCTAGTCCAAGGCTCTTCCTGTGAGGATGAGAAACGAGGATGGGTTTTCAGAACAGGCTGCTTACCGGCTCACTTCCAGAAGAGTGTGTCTAGACCTGAGGCAGAGTTGTTCCTCACCAACCTTAACCCTCTATCAAGGACTGCTTGTAGGACAACACCTACAGCTGAAAACAGCCAGTCTGTTGACTGGCTGAAAACAGCTGAAAACACTGACTTTTCTTGAAATTGCTCTTTTCCTAGGATGTATCAGATCAAAAGAAACAGGCAAATCACACAGAGAAGATGCAAGACCAGCTACTGACTCTAGAAATGTTGAAAGCTGCAGTGCTTAGTTGACGGGGAATTGCCAGTATGTTTACAAGGCATTGCACACGTGCACGTAGAAAGTCCCCCTGACGTAGGCATAGCACGCTAGGTTAGAGGGTGCAGAGAAGGTCCCCCAAAGGACCAGGAGCTGTTTGTACAAGACTCAGCTCACCCTTGCCTTAAGGCATCAACTTAGGACCCCACAGACCACATTGCCAGCAAGCACTGAAACTCGGCTGCGATCTTCCTGCCCTGCACCCCAAGTACAGACTCTGAGCAAATCAACCCAACAACCAACCGATGCTCCATCGTCATACAGTAATAAGCCCATTCTATTTTGCTAATTGCTTTCTTGGGCATACACCAAGTTATTAAAAGGACAGTGACAAAACAAGAGAGCTTGGATAAATGTATGTGGCGGCACCTACAGCAATTTTTTTTCCCCTTAACGTTAGTTCCAGTTACTTGTTTGCATGTGAAAGAGAACAAGGAGAATTGGCAAAACATTTCTAAATTATTTTCTACTCAGCTGCATCAGTGCTGAGACCACCTTTGCAATTGTTATCCTGCTCTTCAGAAAAGACTTTCCTCGTAGAAAACAGACTGATTTTAGAAGCAGATCTGAGTCTGTGAGATAGACGCTTTTGCCAGGCACGAGAGTCTTCTAGGAGCTGCAGAAGGCAGTCTCGGTAGAGCCTGTGGGAAGTCAGACACCAGCCCACTTTTTCCCACCCACCCAGACACTCTCCCTCTCTGGTCTGTACCTTCCGTGTGGCAGCTGGAAGAGAGGATGGTGTTCGGAGGTCTGAAGATGTAAGGCAGGTAACGAGAGAAGCATTTCATCTTCCAAAAAAGAAGGCAAAAGAAAAAAAAATCTAAATAAAAAAACAGTCTCCTGAATCCATCAGGATTCTCTCGGCCTTTAAAGCTGGCTACATCACCCACATGTTTATGGAGGCTCTCTCCCCGTGTTGCAGAGCTGGGGAGCCTGAGGAATAACTGAAGCTGGGTCCCATGTTGCCATCAGCGCCAGGGAGCACTGCCTTACATTTCTGCATGCAGCTCAAACTCAGAAGCCCCTAAGCAAGCCGCGATATAGCCTCTTCATTGGCTGCAGCTCCTCCAAGCAGGATTTGCTGAGTAAGTCAGTCTTGCCTGTAAACACACGCTGAAATGCCCTGCCTGAAACCTCTCTCTTTTCCCGTGTGGTCAGTTTCTCTTAGCAAGAGAAATCCAGCAGGATATGGGAGGCGTGAGGATAAGTGACCATCTCTTATTTAGCTGAAAGATCAGATGAAACAAAGACAGCATAGTGTTCCGCCCTGGAGAGAGATGACTGTTAAAAGGAGCCACCCGTAAAGCCATGGGTCTCAGGAATATTAAAGTACAGTGCAATGAAATGGGTCTCTGTCCTTGCTTAATCTAGATTGAGTTCTAGTTTTTTAATACGAAACCCAGACAATAGGACCATTTATCATTTAGGTGAAGCCAAAAGCTGGGTTGAGTAGCCGGTGACAGAGGGCTAACACAGACAGATTCTGTGCTCCACTACGGCTGTTTTTTCCTGCCAGCACTCACGCCAAGGCAGTAACTTGGTTCTGAGTTATTTGCTGTACAAATTTAAAGCCACAACACAAGAATAGAGGCTAAACCCAAGGGAAGTGGCCTTTCACCAGCCCGTGTGCTCTGATGGCATACGAAAATCTGGAACGAGGAAGTTGATGCAAGGATTACACAACTTTACCAAAACTTTCACTGAGATTGCAGAGACAGAGAGATAGAGAATATTAAAGGAAAGGACTAATTGCCAAAACAAATGATTTAGATTTGGGAGTTGGTTTGGTTACAACCCAGGAAATAGTAATAATTTTGGAAATCTTACTGCTGGAAGGTAAGCACAAGACATCATCATTGGGATTTATAAGTTCGGTCAAATACACTATTGAGTATGATTAAGAGAAACAGGGGAATATTTTCTGTGCTGTATTCAGAGGCACAGGAAATGATTTAAATGGCCCATAAAGGAAAACCAGTATTCCCCTGAGTGAAAATTTTAAAAATAAGATTTAATATAAAAGTTTGCCTTGAAATCTGATAGGATAATTTTTGAGCCTTTATGGGCTCTCCTCTGTATGAAAATATTTAATTTAGCATTGGAGAAATGTGCTGGTCTGCCCACAAGAGCAAAGACTTAGAGCTGTAAGTAATTATAGAGCCAGTGCAGGCCAGGATGTAAGTTCGCTCTTCCACCAACATGCTCTCGCCCTGGTTTCTGGACCACTGCAGCATGATGACAAACTACTGCTGAGGATGGAACATTAACCCTTTGATAATCATGTTATCGATCACTTCCTTAGACCTAGAGACCTGGCAAGGTTGGGCCATCCCAAATAAGGTGCTGTTTAGACAATGCCTAAATGGTGTGGATTAGTTGTGTAGATAATCTCAAACCCACAACAGATGAGCAAATCCGGAGGCATCTTCCTGATAGATACAGAACATCTAATCCCTGATCAGTAATGAGTCAAATGGAAGGAGGCTTTGGGACCAACCTGACCTGAGTTTGAATCCCAGTGCATGCACTTATTGGCTGGGAAGATATAAACACAGCTTTAACACTTGTTAGCCTCAGTTTCTGCATCCATAAAATGGGAACAACAAGGTTTTCCTCCCACTTTCTTGAATGAAAGGAGATGATAAGCATGTGATGCACCCTATTTATTATAGACACTTGCCAAACTGTCACTGCCAAGGCTGTTCTTACTGCTCTCGTCAGTTTTCTCTGAGCTCCTACGGCCACAAACACTGTCAGAGTAATGAAAGAGTGGGTGTGGTTAAGAGAGTGGTGCTGCCATTACACCACTTGGGCTTAAGCCAGTCTTTTATATTGACTTACTGTGTGATCCTGGGCAACATACTTAACGTCTCTAAGACTCTTGAGAGTCTCTTAGATGGCAAGGAGATCCAACCAGTCAATCCTGATGGAAATTAACCCTGAATATTCATTGGAAGGACTGATGCTGAAGCTGAAGCTCCAGTACTTTGGCCACCTGATGTGAAGAGCTGACTCACTGGAATGGACCCTGATGCTGGGAAAGATTAAGGGCAGGAGGAGAAGGGGGTGACACAGGATGAGATGGTTGGATGGCATCATTGACTCAATGGACATGAGTTTGAGCAAACTGTGGGAGATAGTGAGGGACAGGGAAGCCTGGTGTACCGTAGTCCATGGAGTCACAAGGAGTCAGACACGACTGAGCAACTAAACAACAACAATAGCAAGTCTCATTACAAAGCTAATAAGGATAGTAATAGAATAATAATAGAATGTTACAGGATAGCATGAGGGCTAAGTAGGAAGGCTTATAGAAGGGTTAAACACAGTGCCTAGAATTTTGTAAGTGCTTCATAAGTTTAATTGCTATTGTCTATAACAGTAATATCAGCCCTTAATCACAGTATCTTATGGCATTTACTTACCTGTCTTATCTAAACAATGAAACTGTAAATTTCTCAGGGGAGATATCAATGTCTAATTCATCTTTGTACTCTTAGTGCCTCACCCATTGTCTGAATGAAGTAGGTACTCAATCAGTATTAGTTGAATGAATAAGCTAATGAATGAGTGAATGAATCCACATATATGGGAGAAAGCTTCTGAAGGATATTTTATAATTTTTGTGGAGTTCCCTCCACAAATGAAGTGAATTTGAGTCCATCATAAAACTGGAATATATTATTTAAGCAAAGAGATTATGGAATGCATGAAGAGACATGCTTCAACTTTGCATATTTCAGTCTTAGATATACACAGTAGGCATTTAGTAAATACCTTCGGAGTCACTGGTAGACCTTCAATAAGTACTTCCTGGGTGAAAAAATACTCACTGACGGTGCTGCCCATAATTATCCTTAAAGAATTAAATAAAGAATGAACATTAACTGGACACAAGGCGCTCGCAACCAGTCAGTACCTCATAACCTCGGCTATAAATGTCTTCTCCAGTCCCAGTTTAAAATGACTGATTTAGTGCCAGGCCTAGGGACCTTACACACCCATCTGCAGAATGGGCAAGGAACAGGAAAACCAGATTTGAAGTTTCCTCGGAAAGGTGATTCCCAGGTGGGTGGTTTGTACTGCACTATTCGAACTATTCAATGTGCTTTTCTGTCTTTCTCCCTTTGATTCTCTGAACAACTCCATTTTATGGAAGAAAAAACAGGCTGAGGGGATATAATAATTTATCCAAAGACAAACAGACCCTGATCCCCATGCCTCGCCAAACCAGGAAACCCAGTGTTTCTGCATCACAATCACTTGATGATCTTGTGAAGATCACAGTAGCTCTCAAGCCTATTGATTCAGACTCTCTGAGGATAGGCAAGGAGTATTTAGCAGTCCATGTGATTCTTATTTAAAATTTGAGAACCTCTGGAGTAAGGTATTTCATTTCATGCTTTGACTTGAAGGGTCAGGGTAACAGCTCAAGTTTTTCAAACATCATTCTCATAAATTATTTGTCATATCACTTTTGCCCAACAATTAGTTCTACTCGACTTTATATCAGTCATCAGACTGAGTGATGGGGATACAGGATATAAGACATCATCCTTGCTCTAATGGAGTATGTTTTCCAGAAAAAAGAACTAATAAACTATCATATACAGCATTATAGAGGTGACAGCAGGTAGAGGTTCTGAAAAGTTTATTTGGGATTATGGAGCCCCAAAGGTCAACATTAAAGATCCATGCTTTTTTTCAAGGTCATTCAGGATCACCCAGGCCACTCAAGTTCATCCAGAATCTCCCAGGGTCACCTCACATCACTCAAGGTCACCCAGTGCCACCCAGAGTCACTTAGAGCCACACAGGTTTATCCAGGGTCATCCAAGGCCACCCAGTGCCAGGCAGTTTTGGTCAACCTACCATGTTGATCTTTACATTCTGAGTGTCTAGTCCACTGGCAAAGGATAGACTGGCTTCCATCTCTGATATTTTGTCCAAGTGTGGTCAGCAACCTAGTATGAGGAATGATGATAATATGGTATTTGCCCATAAAGAGATCCATAATTTGCATTAGGTATTATTTATGAAAGGTTCCCATTAAAAGGAAATGATCTTACTGGAAACCCAGAAAATAAAGAGTTAGCAGTCATTTATTCCATAAGTTCAACTAGACTCTGATGTGCCTCATGTCATCACAGATCAGAGCACAGCTGCCAGGAGAGGATGGAATCTTTCTATGGTGAAGGGAGACTCCAAGGCAGTGGGAGAGGTGCCTGAAGGGAGGGCCCATGAGCAGAGAGAAAGGGAAATGAGAAGCCTAGAAGGAGGGAAAGATAAAGGTGACCCATTTTAGGTGCCATGCAAGAAGGGCCTGGAGTCTGGCCCAGGGACAACAAATGCCCCAGATGACTTCCAAATGCCAGGTTCCGACATCAAATGGCCGGAAAAAAAAAAAAGTAATTGGGAGACTGTTGAGTGCTGTACTATGGATCAGGCTGTTCCAAGCTTTCTTTAAACTGAACTCATGGGAGCTCAACAAGCAACTTTGTCCTGCAAAGTCCCAACTGGAAATTTTGCCTTGGGGTCAGTGGAGCTGGGGGTCTCTAAGCAATCTATTCCCATTAGTGCCAGTTCTGTCACCTTCTCTCACTGAAGCCCAACTCCTATGGGAAAGCTACCCTGATCAGTCTCTTTTAGCATGTTTTTACAACCTCCTTTGGGAAAGTTGCATTATCATGGTCTTTGATTTTGCTAAGAAAATTAAATTCTGGGCGGGGCTAGGTAAGAGAGGAAATTAGCTTATTTAAGATCAGTCAGGCTAAGTTTGCCCAGGTTTTTACTCTCAAGTCAAAGCAGAGCAAATTCCTATTCATTCATCAAGTCTTTAAATATCACATTAGAGAGAGGTTTCTTAATGCCTCAGGGTCAAATCCATCTGCTACTGGCTCTCAAATACCAGCCTCCCCTTTAAAAACATGCATGTATTACTGATCCTATTTGTCCAGCATCTATATATGCCAGGCATTGTACATGGTGCTAAGAAGTCAGTAGACAGATAAAAATACCTGCTTTCTTCTTTGAGTATCATCATTGCTCCTAACATAAAGAGCTATGGTGAGGATAAAATGAGGTAACTCATGAAAGTGCTTAGAATTCTACCTGGTCCAAAGTAAAAGCTATTCAACTACTTCTATAATTGCTATGAAGTGTCTATCTCCCTTGCCAGGCTCTAAGTGAGAGGAGGGTAGGACTTTGACTTTTCTTTGCTGAATCCTAACTATGAAGTTCACTGACTGGCCCATAATAGGAATTCAAGAAATATGTGCAGGACTGAATTGAGTTGAACCAAACACGGGGAATTCTGACATAACTGCCATCATCCTCCCCACTCTCTCCAGTCAGTGCCTGAATTTTATAACCTGGTACATTCTGATCTGCAAGGAAGAGGAACCTCTTTTTGGTTAGTTCATTCATCCACTGATACAAGGTAATATTTTTAGCAGCTATTAAATTCTAGGCACACCTCTAAATGTTGGAGATGCAGCAGTGAATAATGTATTAAGGTTTAGCTCATTGAGTTTATATTTTAGAAGAAGGAGAGAGACAATAAACAAGTAAACATTAGATCAACAAGGTTTTTTCAGACGGTGAAAAGAAGAATAGTGATCCAGCAATTCCACTTCTAGGTATTTATCCAAAGAAAATGAAACTGCTAACTCAAAAAGACATACACACCCCCATGTTCAGTGCAGCACTATTTACAATAGCCGAGATGTCGAGACAACCTAAGTGTCCACTGGCAGATGAATGGATAAAGAAGATGTGTTTTGTAAACGCACACACACACACACACATACACACACACTCAATGGAGTATTATTCATCCCTAAAAAGAAGGATATTGTACCATTTGTGACTACTTGCATGGAACTTGATAGCATTACGCTAAGTGAACTAAGTCAGACAGAAAAAGATAAGGACCGTGGTCTCACTTCTTATACATGGAATCTAAAAAACACCAGCAAAAAATCCCCACCCCCAGAGGCAGGGTGAGGCAAAAATGAGTTGAAAGAGATCAAAAGCACAGAATTCTAGTTAACAAATAAGTAAGTCATAAAGAACCAAAGTATGGTGACTATAGTTAATAAAACTATTGCATATTTGAAAGTAACTAAGAGAGCAGAGTTCCGAAGAATAGCAAGGAGAGATAAGAAAGCCTTCCTCAGTGAGCACAAAGCAAGAGAGGAAAACAATGGAACAGGAAAGACTAGAGATCTCTTCAAGAAAATTAGAAATACCAAGGGAACATTTCATGCAAAGATGGGCTCAATAAAGGACAGAAATGGTATGGATCTAACAGAAGCAGAAGATATTAAGAAGAGGTGGCAAGAATACACAGAAGAAATATACCCAAAAAATTCTCATGACTCAGATAATCACGATGGTGTGATCACTCACCTAGAGCCAGACATCATGGAATGGGAAGTCAAGTGGGCCTTAGGAAGCATCACTACAAACAAAGCTAGTGGAGGTGATGGAATTCCAGTTGAGCTATTTCAAATCCTGAAAGATGACACTGTGAAAGTGCTGCACTCAATATGCCAGCAAATTTGGAAAACTCAGCAGTGGCCACAGGACTGGAAAAGGTCAGTTTTCATTCCAATCCCAAAGAAAGGCAATGCCAAAGAATGCTC
>NW_011494863.1:8216573-8217104 GCF_000754665.1 Bison bison bison
GCTTCAGATGTTCAAGCTGGTTTTAGAAAAGGCAGAGGAATCAGAGATCGAATTGCCAACATCCGCTGGATCATCAAAAAAGCAAGAGAGTTCCAGAAAAACATCTATTTCTGCTTTATTGACTATGCCAAAGCCTTTGACTGTGTGGATCACAATAAACTGTGGAAAATTCTGAAAGAGATGGGAATACTAGACCACCTGACCTGCCTCTTGAGAAATCTGTATGCAGGTCAGGAACCAAAGGTTAGAACTGGACATGGAACAACAGACTGGTTCCAAATAGGAAAAGGAGTCCATCAAGGCTGTATATTGTCACCCTGCTTATTTAACTTATATGCAGAAAACATCAGGAGAAACACTGGGCTGGAGGAAGCACAAGCTGGAATCAAGATTGCTAGGAGAAATATAAATAACCTCAGATATGCAGATGACACCACCCTTATGGAAGAAAGTGAAGAGGAACTAAAAAGCCTCTTGATGAAAGTGAAAGAGGAGAGTGAAAAAGTTGGCTTAAAGCTCAACATTCAGAAA
>NW_011494863.1:8217204-8217725 GCF_000754665.1 Bison bison bison
TCAGATAATCACGATGGTGTGATCACTCACCTAGAGCCAGACATCATGGAATGGGAAGTCAAGTGGGCCTTAGGAAGCATCACTACAAACAAAGCTAGTGGAGGTGATGGAATTTCCAGTTGAGCTATTTCAAATCCTGAAAGATGATGCTGTGAAAGTGCTGCACTCAATATGCCAGCAAATTTGGAAAACTCAGCAGTGGCCACAGGACTGGAAAAGGTCAGTTTTCATTCCAATCCCAAAGAAAGGCAATGCCAAAGAATGCTCAAACTACCGCACAATTGCACTCATCTCACACACTAGTAAAGTAATGCTCAAAATTCTCCAAGCCAGGCTTCAACAATAGGTGAACCATGAACTTCAGATGTTCAAGCTGGTTTTAGAAAAGGCAGAGGAATCAGAGATCGAATTGCCAACATCCGCTGGATCATCAAAAAAGCAAGAGAGTTCCAGAAAAACATCTATTTCTGCTTTATTGACTATGCCAAAGCCTTTGACTGTGTGGATCACAATAAACCTGT
>NW_011494863.1:8217825-8226701 GCF_000754665.1 Bison bison bison
GAACTAAAAAGCCTCTTGATGAAAGTGAAAGAGGAGAGTGAAAAAGTTGGCTTAAAGCTCAACATTCAGAAAACTAAGATTATGGCATCTGGTTCCATCACTTCATGGCAAATAGATGGGGAAACAGTGGAAACAGTGGCTGACTTTATTTTGGGGGCTCCAAAATCACTGCAGATGGTGATTGCAGCCATGAAATTAAAAGACGCTTACTCCTTGGAAGGAAAGTTATGCCAACCTAGACAGCATATTAAAAAGCAGAGACATTACTTTGCTAACAAAGGTCCATCTGGTCAAAGCTATGGTTTTTCCAGAAGTCATGTACAGATGTGAGAGTTGGACTATAAAGAAAGCTGAGCGCCAAAGAATTGATGCTTTTGAACTGTTGTGTTGGAGAAGACTCGTGAGAGTCTCTTGGACTGCAAGGAGATCTAACCAGTCCATCCTAAAGGAAATCAGTCCTGAATATTCATTGGAAGGACTGATGTTGAAACTGAGACTCCAATACTTTGGCCACCTGTTGCGAAGAGCTGACTCATTTGAAAAGTCCCTGATGTTGGAAAAGATTGAGGATGGGAGGAGAAGGGGACAACAGAGGATGAGATGGTGGAATGGCATCACCAATTCAATGAACATGAGTTTGAGCAGACTCTGGGAGTTGGTGACGGACAGGGAGGCCTGGTGTGCTGCAGTTCATGTGGTTGCAAAGAGCTGGACACACCTGAGCGACTAAACTGAACTGAACAGAACTATTAATACATACACCTACAACTAATGTTATTTGTCAATTATACTTCATTTTTTAAAACATAGACTGTGTAAAATAAATTGGGGGATGCAGTAGAGTGGCTGATTGCTTGAATGGTCATGGAAGGCTTCTCTGAGGAGGTGACATTTTCAGCTGAGACTGAAAGATAAGGTGCTGGCCAAGAAGGGTTTCGGTCCTCTCTTCCCCTCTGAAGCCTCCAATTTACCTTCAGAGCAATTTGTTCTTTAATTTAATGGTTGAAGTTTTTGATTAAAGAAACAAAATCAACTATATGACAATTAAAAAAAATAGATAAAAATACAATATATGCTCCAAAAAATAAAGTAATAAATTATATAGTGTTTGACTCACTGCATTACTATAAGTTTGGTGGGGACACAGGGTGCGCTCTCTCCATCATTGTGGCATCCCCCCCAGACCTAGCTGAGAAGTCAGTGGAGACCTGATCCGCTTTTCTGATTGGCAGTCTGGATCGTTTGCTGAGCCAGCTGTCTTGGCAAATGACTAAAGCAAGTGAGAGGTGGGCAACCACAGATAAGACTAAAGAGGATTCCGGAGACGGAGGACGGGCTCAATTTAGAGCAGCTGCTAGCATGCAGCAAAGAAAGAGACAAAATGTAGTCACTTAGAACAGAAGATTTTGGCTCTCATTGAAAAGACTGTCAAATGAAAAGCATAATAAAACCAAGCGCATTTCCCACTAAATTTTTTATTTTAATTCTTACAGTACCTACAAAAATAGATAAGTAACTTCTCCCAATTTATCAAGAGACATTGGAGCAAGTAGCCAGCTTGTTTATTTCTTACCTCCCTACTCAGCTTTACACTCTGTGCCTTATCCATCACTCCCACCCTCCCCCCACCATAGTCCTTGGCATTGTTTGGGGGTCATTGATGGATAGGTGCATGAAATAAAGATATATAAAGATTTGCGCTCTCTCTCACGTGCTCTCTCTATATATATATATAAATATATATATGCACATACGCATGTGTGTTCAGCCACTCAGTTGTGTCCAATTCTTTTGTGATCTCATGGACTGTAGCCCTCCAGGCTCCTCTGTCCATGGCATTTCCCAGGCGAGAATACTGGAGAGGATTGCCATGACTGTCATCTCCTCCTCTAGGGGATCTTCCTAACCCAGGGATCCAACCCACATCTCCTGCATTGCAGGAGGATTCTCTACCACTGAGCCACCAGGGAAGCCCATATATAAATTATAAACCATAGAAACATGACGATTTTAATAGATGAGGATAAGAATCGTAATTACAAAACAACCAAATCTGAGTTCTTACTAGGTTCAGCCACTCTGCTAACCGCTATACCTAGAAGATCTCATTTAATCTTAAAAATTACAATAAAGTAAATGTTTTTATCTGTTTACACATGAGGAAATTTGCACAGAGATGCTAAGTAATTTGCCAAGTACAAGCAGGTAGAAGAGTTAAGATTCCAGTTCGGACTTTTCACTCCTACCCCCATGCTGTGTTGGTGCCATGCTGCTACCTGGGCTCTATGATCTTGACGTTTCTCTCCTGTGTGGTCTGATGTAGGACAGAACACCTAGAATCAGACTAAACTTCTGTGTCTACTTATTTGGAACTTGTGAACATTTGATCAGGGCTAGTCAAGTTTACTCGGAGAAGGCAATGGCACTCCATTCCAGTACTCTTGCCTAGAAAATCCCATGGACAGAGGAGCCTGGTGGGCTGCAGTCCACGGGGTCATGAAGAGTTGGACATGACTGAACGACTTCCCTTTCACTTTTCACTTTCATGCACTGGAGAAGGAAATGGCAACCCACTCCAGTGTTCTTGCCTGGAGAATCCCAGGGATGGTGGAGCCCGGTGGGCTGCTATCTATGGGGTCCCATGGAGTCGGACATGACTAAAGTGACTTAGCAGCAGCAGCAGCATTCAAGTTTACTTCTGACCTATTTAAAAGAAAGGGTTCGCTAATGACTAGCATGATCATGTCGGGGCATCTAACCAAATCTGTGCATCTACCTATCACTGACCCCAGAGAGCCAATATGCACCGAAGGTTTACTATTTCTAAGACACAGTGCCAAAGACTGTAGAAGTGTGTGCGTGCTAAGCTGCATGAGTCATGTTAGACTCTGCGACCCCATGGACTGTGCCTGCCAGGCTGTCTGTGGGATTTTCCAGGCAAGAATACTAGAGTGGGTAGCCATTTCCTCCTCCAGGGAGTCTTCCTGATCCAGGGATTGAACCCAAGTCTCTATGTCTCCTGCACTGGCAGGCAAAGTGGGGTGGGGGGGGGGAGCAGTGAATAAGAAACAGAGCATAAAGATATGAAAAATACAAATATATTAAAAATTACAGAAAGGCCACAATACAGTAACAGGTAAAGTGCAAAAGAGTCGGACACAACTGAAGAGACGCAGCAGCAGCAGCAACAGGAAACTCTCATACCTAATTGGGACATGGAGTCAGATTCCAAGAAGACTTCCTGGAGGTAGTGGCATTTGAGATAGCCTTTAAAGGAAGGGGAGAAGCTGAATCTGTGGAGATGTGAGTGGTAAGAACATTCTGATAGGCAGCAATAATTAGAGCAATAGTTTGAAGCAAGGAACCTCAGGAATTACAGAGGAATAATGAGTGCTTCTGTCTATTAGTCATTCTATTGTAAGACATTTCTTAATGCTACTTTATGAACATGAAAATAATATCACAGTAAAAATTTTAATATATATTCATAACTCAAATTTACTCTTTCCTCTATTTACTGTAAATCAATGGAATTATAAAATGTGCTTTAAATTTATAAAGATTCCAGCTTCTAAGCTGGGTCTATGAACTCACTGGCTTGCATTCGGAAACAGTGGACTTCGACCTCCTTTATCCAAGCTGGATAAAGAACAACCCAGTTATTCAGTCTGTGTAATGTCTTAAAGCCTTTGTAAAAAGAAAGCATTCCAATGTAAATCCAGGATGCGTTTCCAGTTCCTCAAAAGGAATTGCCTTATCTGCTTTTCTCCTGTGCAGTTCTGGGCTTTAATTAAACCATGAACAGTAGGAAAAGCAATAATATGCTAAGATAACAACAACATATTTCATAAGGATTTCTCTGACAACAGTGTCCATTCTGGCCGCACGCCCCAGTACTCAGCAGCCCTACTTCCCTTTGGTCAGATGAGAACATCAGAGGATTTTAAGGCAACATGAACCTGGTGGTGAGACAGTTTTCTGACCTTTAGGCCACCCTTTGCAAGAAAAGGCATTTGAGTGATCAGGCTTAATGCTTTCTCTGGGAAACACTTTTAATTCAAGTTTTCCCTTGACTCTGAGAGGCCATAATAGTAAATCTTTCAGGAGGTAACTGGGGAGAAAATGTTCCACTTGTTGCTCTTGAGGCACGGACCAAGACTTGTTCATTCAGCCAAGACTTCCCCAGAGAGTCCTCACTGCACATGCAGCCTGCGAGGAGCTCTGTTTGGCCTGCAGAGTATTTTATATTTTAATGCAAACTTCATGCCTTTAAATGGGCTGTTCACCCACAAGTCTGTCTGCATCTGTGGAGATTTACACTTTTCTGTTCCTCTCTGTTTCTGCTTAGAAGCTTTGCTTTCCAGCAGGGCTCCTCAGCTTCAGCACTATTGTCATTTGGGGCTGGATAATTCTTTGTTGGTGGAGGCAGAGAAGTTGGGGGTGCAGGGCCTGAAGGATGAGGGAGGAGGTCTATGCTGTGCATTGTAGGTTTAGTAGCACCCATTATCTACTAGATGCCAGTATCGAGCCTTCCCCACCTTTTTGATTGTTGTGACAATTAAAAAAAAATTATTTTCAGATACTGCTGAATATCCCCATGAAGGGCAACCCCCTCTCCCAAACCCACCCCCACAATGAGAATCACTGCTTTACAGCAATATGGTTTCAGAGACCAGGTCTGGGGTAATGGTCTCCTTAATTGTACATCGGGCAGCATAATGTGGATAAGTAATGCATTGATTAGAAATAAGGAGAACTGAGCTCTAACTGTACTTCTTCATGTCTCAGTCTTCACCTCATTTTCACACAGATCTGGTGTATAAATCCTATTAAACAAATACTCATGAATTTTTTTCACTGTTTCAAAATATATGGTTGATGCCATTTGGTCTAATACGGGTCTTTAGGTAGCCACTGATACTGGCATATTGAAAAATGGAATCTCTATTCTGCGATGAATTATTCAAGTTTGAAGGAATCCCATCCACCAATTTGACTGACAGGGCATTGAACTAATAATAAGAAACCTCACTCTTGCTACTAGGATGAATTTTCTTTTCTTTTTTTTTTTTTTTTAGGATAAATTTTCTTAGCCTCCTCTGTCTTATTGGACTTTGCCAATTTCATGCATGCATTTATTCAATAATATTTGTTCAGTACCACTGTGTGCCAGGCCCTGTGCTGGGCATTGGGGCTGTTTATATAACTTGTACAGGTAGTGGATATAGTATGCTGCTGCTGCTAAGTCACTTCAGTCGTGTCCGACTCTGTGCGACCCCATAGACGGCAGCCTACCAGGCTCCCCCATCCCTGGGATTCTCCAGGCAAAAATACTGGAGTGGGTCACCATTTCCTTCTCCAGTGCATGAAAGTGAAAAGTGAAAGTGAAGTCAGACATAGTATACGTGGCTGTGTCTCCACAGAGGTTATGATCTAGTAGAGGAGACATGCAAGGAGTAAGAAAATTATAAAGCATTTGGGAAGTGCTATGACATAAAACAGGCTTCCCCGCTGGCTCAGTGGGAAAGAATCTGCCTGCCAATGCAGGAGACACAGGAGATTCGAGTTCCATCCCTGAGCTGGGAAGAATCCCTGGAGGAGGAAATGGTAACCCATTCCAATATTCTGGCCTGGAGAATCCTATGGACAGAGGAGCCTGGTGGGCTACAGTCCATGGGGTCTCAAAGAGTCTGACACGACTGAGTGACTGAGCACACACACACATTCAGGACCTCCTAGAAGGGCCATCAAGCTGAGAGTTCAGGGTTAGGAAAGGCTTACTGGGAAAAGTAAAATCAGGGGGAGATCTGAATGATACTTAGGGGTGCACCAGGGAAAAAGAAGGTGAACAACATTTTTGGCAAAGAGGATAGCATGCGTGGCATGCTGGAGGTGAGGGGATATGGAGCATGCAGGACATGAGGAAAAACAATGAGTGAGGCTGGAAGTATTCTGAGAACAGTGGAGCCCACTGAAGGACTTAGGGAGTCAAGTGACGTGCGTGAACACAAGAAATGTTCAACACTACTGCAGGTACAGGGTGAAGAACAGGTTGGAGGTGGTCAAGACAAGGAGGATGGAGAAAACCGAGGAGGGTGCTTCAGTATCCAGAGAAGGAAAGATGGTACCCAAACTGGGATTGTGGCAATGGGGTGGGAGAGATCAAGAAATTTCAGACTGTAGCTGAGATATTTTGAAGGAAGGATGACACAGGACCGAGACTACAAAAGCAAGTATGTTTTCAGGGAAGTCAGGAAGACAGTCTTAGAGGACTCTAAAGTGTGGGTAGGCTTTTGGAGGAAGTGGAGTTAACTAGGGCCACTGCTGATCATAACAAAAAAAATGGAAGAACATTTATGGGGCTCCTGCTGAGTGCAGGTCCCTGAGCTAACAAATAATAAGCATTATCTCATTTAAGTCTGGCAACGCCCCTGGGATACAGAATGTATTATTCTTAGTAAGTGCTCAGGGACACATAACTGAAAATGATGAAGCCAAGATTCAGACTCAGCCTCCTGACTCCAGTGCCTACTGTCTGAACCACCACACATGAGCATTATTAATTCACTTGAGTTGTTCTCTTCTAGGTTTAAATCATAGGTCTTCTGGTCACTAACAAGTTCTAGAGGAATCACTGCCTCACTTAAACTCTTTGAATCTCAGTTTCTTCAGCCAAAATCTGGGTATTAGAAATACCTCCTTCACAGAGTTGGTATAATGATTGTGTGCATGCATGCGTGCTAAGTTGCTTCAGTCATTCCGACTCTTTGTGACCCTATGGACCCATCAGGCCTCTTTGTCCATGGGATTCTCCAGGCAAGAATACTGGAGTGGGTTGCCATGCCTTTCTCCAGGTATAATGATTAAATTAGCCTTAATAATGAGAGAGCAAGCATTTATTGATGCTGACTATATTCCATGCTGTGTTATGAATACTTTATATGTATTATCTGGTTTCATCTTCACAAGGTCCCTTGAAGTAGCTTCTTTGTCTCTATATCGTAGATGAGGAAACAGAGGCACAGATAGATTAAATGCGTACTCCGAGCTAAGTAACTGGGATGCATTCTCATGCATTTCTGAAGCCTGTGTTCTTTACTGCTGTGGCAAGCTGCGTCTACTAAAAAGTCAAATCTTAGAAAGTACTTGACAGGCCAAGAGCCTAGTATCTGGGAAACTGTTGTTGCTTGGTGCCGGATACAATTTCTAATCAACTTAAAATTTATCACATTTCTGATAAGTACGGTTTCAGGTAGACAAAATAGACATGGCCCCTGTCTTAATGCCTTTGTTAGGTTTCTGGAAAGTCACTTCTAGTCAGCTGTTTTCCCACTGGAAGGCCACTCTGTCCAGATGAAGTTGGGACATGTCAGTGTTTTATGTGGAAGGTTCAGAGGAGGCTGAGGGACCTGGGCTTCATCAGAAGCTAAATCCAGAGTGCTGAGCCAAACTTCTGATGTGATTAATCTGACTGTCACCCCAAAGACCCCACAGAGACCCTTGGAGGGGCTGCTGCCCTCCTTCTTCCCATCTTTATGCACCTTTGTGAGGCAAGGAGCCAGTATTCCAGTGTCTAGGTGAAAGAAAACAACTGGCTCACAGAGGAGTCAGAAACATTTATCTCACAGACGTCTGGTGGCCAGATGTCAGGGACCACAGATTCATGGCATTTTTTAGCTGGAAAGGAGATTAGAGGGCTAATCTAACCCACAGTGTGACAGGGGAACCTGAGTGGTGGACACATTCAGGGGTAACGTGGAGAAGGAAACTTGTAGCTTTGTTTATGTTTTGTTTTCTTTCTGCACCCTGGCTCCCCCATCTATACAGTGTGGAGATAAGACGTGACGGTCAACCTCCCTTCATACTACAGTATGGTATGAATCAAAGTGTTCAAATCACAGTTACCTATTTGCTCACAGACATGCTACTGCTAAGTCACGTCAGTCGTGTCCGACTCTGTGCGACCCCATAGACGGCAGCCCACCAGGCTCCCCCATCCCTGGGATTCTCCAGGCAAGAACACTGGAGTGGGTTGCCATTTCCTTCTCCAATGCATGAAAGTGGTATGTGAAAGGGAAGTCTCTCAGTTGTGTCTGACTCCTAGCGACCCCATGGACTGCAGCCCACCAGGCTCCTCTGTCCATGGGATTTGCCGGGCAAGAGTACTGGAGTGGGGTGCCATTGCCTTCTCCAGCTTACAGACGTAATATGGACAAGTAATACTTTGATTAGGAGTAATAAATATTACAGCTTCCCTGATGGCTCAGATGGTAAAGAATCCACCTGCAGTGCGGGAGACCTGGGTTTGATCCCTGGGCTGGAAAGATCTGCTGGAGGAAGGCATGGCAACCCACTCCAGTATTCTTGTCTGGAGAATCCCCATGGACAGAGGAGTCTGGCAGGCTACAATCCATGGGGTGGTGAAGAGTCGGCCACCACTGAGTGACTAAGCACAGCACAGCACAATGAGCATTAACGAATTGCTCATGTTTGTTGATAATATGGAGGCAATTGGCTATCTACAATTGCCTTCCCACTGTGATGGCATCATGTAGGTAGAAACTGAGTCCAGAATCTTCTATAGACCTTTATTGCTCTTCCCAAAGATAAGGCTTGTGTTTGCACCCATGCGTAAGTAATCCTTTTAGTAAACACATGAGACTGATGAACATTATAAATTCATGTTGAGAAAAATGTATCAAATTTACCAAATATTAAATATTAAAGAAATAATTATCTGGATGGTGGGATGACAGGTTATTTTTATTTTTGTATAATCTGTGCTCTCTCATTAGCATAATGGCTAACATTTACTTAGTAATTACTTGGTGTCAGGTTCTGTGCTGTACATGGTTGATTTACTTCTCATGACAAGT
>NW_011494863.1:8226981-8228025 GCF_000754665.1 Bison bison bison
TTTTACTGAGGAGAAAAGTAAAGTTCAGTCAAAAAAGCTTATATAACTTAATATAGATTGTGGTGCCACTGGGATTCAAATCCAGGCTATCTGTTTAGAGTTCCTGATTTTAACTCTGGTAAATCCATTCTTCCTGATTCCTCAAGTCTGTATTAGGGATACTGAGTATCATTTTATTTGAAAATAAATGCAACTATTGAGTTGGCTGAAAAGGTTACATCTGAGTTTGTGCTAGTGACATCATTGTGTTTCCTTGAGTTTTTCTGTGAGATCTAATAGAAAAACCCAAATGAACTTTTTGGCCAACCCAATATTTAAAATCCCAACAGTATGTGAACTATGAACTTCCAGATGTTCAAGGTGGATTTAGAAAAGGCAGAGGAACCAGAGATCAAATTGCCAACATCCATTGGATCATCAAAAAAGCAAGAAAATTCCCAAAAAACATCTACTTCTGCTTTATTGACTATACCAGAGCCTTTGACTGTGTGGATCACAATAAACTGTGGAAAATTCTGAAAGAGATGGACATACCAGACTACATGACCTGCCTCTTGAGAAATCTGTATGCAGGTCACGAAGCAACAGTTAGAACCAGACATGGAACAACAGACTGGTTCGAAATCGGGAAAGCAGTACATCAAGGCTGTATACTGTCACCCTGCTTATTTAACTTATATGCAGAGTACATCATATGAAATGCCAGGCTAGATGAAGCACAAGCTGGAACCAAGACTGCCGGGACAAATATAAATAACTTCAGATATGCAGATGACATCACCCTTATGGCAGAAAGTGAAGAACTACAGAGCCTCTTGATGAAAGTGAAAGAGAAGAGTGAAAAAGTTGACTTAAATCTCAACATTCAGAAAACTAAGATTATGGCATCCCATTGCTTTATGGCAAATAGATGGGGAAACAATGGAAATGGTGAGAGACTTTATTTTTTTGTGCTCCAAAATCACTGCAGATGGTGACTGCAGCCATGAAAGTAAAAGGTGCTTGCTCCTTGGAAGAAAAGTTATGACCAACCTAGGCAGCATA